>NC_046285.1:5378474-5978474 GCF_004115265.2 Rhinolophus ferrumequinum | reverse complement strand
TTCCTGATTGGGCCAAGTGTCCCGTGGTCCAGAGGAAGAAGTGATGGACTCAATCTGGTTTAGTTTCTCTTTGATTCAAAACTTAAGTCATTGAAATGATATTATCTACAGCACCCTAACTGAGTAGTTCTTAAGAACCAGATGATAATTAACATATTAAATTACTGGGTTTTTTAAATTAATATACGTTAAATTTTAAAGTTTTAGATTCCAGGCAAAACTGAGAGGAACGTAGAGAGAGCATCCTTATTGCCACTTGTTCTCCCCACACACACAATGTCTCCCCTGTCAATGAACCTGCATTGACAGGTCATGATCACCCAAAGTCCATAGTTTACATTAAGGTTCACTCGTGGTATTCTATATTCTATGGGTTGTGAAAAATTTATAATGACACATCTCCATCATGATTGTATCCTGCAGAATCGTTTCACTGCCCTAAAACATCAGTTGTGTTGTGCCTATACATGGGTCTCTCCCCCTAACTCCTGGCAATCACTAATCTTTTTACTGTCTCCATAGTGTTGCCTTTTCCAGAATGTCATATAGTTGGAATCATATGGTATGTAACCATTGCGTATTGGCTTCCTTGACTTAATATTATGTTTCAAGTTTCCTCTACGTCTTTTTTTTTTTTAAATAGGCTTTTCAGTTTAGTTGAACTAAATAGTGCTTGTTCATACATGCTAAAGCACAGTTTATTAAGAGAGAAATGGAACTTTTTTTTTTTGTTTGTGTATTTATTTTTTAATTTTATATTGGGGAACAGTGTGTTTCTCCATGGCCCATCAGCTCCAAGTCATTGTCCTTCAATCTAGTTGTGGAGGGCGCAGCTCACTGGCCCATGTGGGAATCGAACCAGCAATCCTGTTGTTCAGGGCTCGAGCTCTAACCAACTGAGCCATCCGGCTGCCCTCTTCTATGTCTTTTCATGACCTCATAGATTTATTGCAGTGGAGAATAATATTCCATTATCTGGATGTATCACAATTCATGTATCCATTCTCTTACTGAAGGACATCTTGGTTGCTTCCAAGTTTTGGCAATTATGAATAAAGCTGCCATAAACATGTGTGCAGGTCATTATGTAGACATAACTTTTCAATTCATTTGGGTAAATACCAAGAAGCCCATTTCTTGTATCATTGATGTCATTCATATTATTTATACATAAGCATATATATTAAAACATTGTTGCTATTATTTTTAACAAACTGTCATTTGTTAGATTAATTAAGAAGAAAAATAAAAGTTTTTATTTCATCTTCCCTTATTCCTGCTCTGATATTCTTCCTTTCTTTATGTAGATCCAAGTTTCTATATTATTTTCCTTTCCTCTGAAGAACTTCTTTTAATATTTCTTACAAGGTAGGTCTACTGGCAAAAAAATTCCCTCAATGTTTGTTTGTCTGAGAAAGTTTTTATTTTTCCTTCACTATCAAAGGATAATTTTGCAGACTATAGAATTCTTGGTTGGTGTTTTTTTCTCTTAACACTCCACTTTTTTCTTGTTTGCATAGTTTCTAAAGAGAAGTCAGCTATCATGATTATCTTTACTTCTCTACAGATAAGGTGTTTTGTGCTATGGCTTCTTTAAGTATATTTTCTTTATCTTTGATTTTCTGAAGTTTGAATATGATTTTGCTAGATGCAGTGTTTTGTTTGTTTTGTTTTTTTTTTTTTTTTTGCATTTATCCTGTTTGCTATTCTCTGAGCTTCCTGGACCTGTGGATTGGTCTCTGACATTACTTTTGGGAAATTACAAGTCATTATCACTTCAAACATTGTTTCTGTGTCTTTATTTCTTCTTTTTCTAGTATTCCCTTTATCTGTATGTTATACCTTTTGCAATTATCTCACATATTCTGAAATATTCTGAAATATTTTGTTCTTCTTTTTGCAATTATCTGAAATATTCTGTTTTTAAATCTTTTTTCTCTTTGCTTTTCAGTTTTTGAAGTTTCTATTGTCATATCCTCAAGCTCAGAGATCCTTTCTTCCAACAAGTACAGTCTGCTACTGAGCCCACCAAAGGCATTCTTTATGTGTGTTAGTGTTAATCTCTAGCATGTCATTTTGGTTCTTTCTTAGAATTTCCATCTTTATTTACATTATCCATTTGTTTTTTTTTATTTTGTTTACTTTTTCCATTAAAGTCATCAGCATATTAATCATAGTTGTTTTTTTAATTCCTGGTCTGATAATTTCAACATTTCTGACATATTTGATTTTTCTTCTGATGCTTGCTCAGCTTCTTCAAAATGTTTTTTACCTTTTACTATACATTGTAATTTTTTGTTTAAGAGTGGACTAGATGTACTGGGTAAAAGGAATTCTAATAAATAGGACTTTAGTGATGCAATGGTAAGGTGTGGGGGGAGGAGAACATTCTAGTCATATGCTTAGTTCTAGATGATTAGGTCTCATTCTTTTGGTGAATCTGTGCTCCTGCACTGAAACTTCACCAATACTTCTCAATTCCCCACACCCCCAGGTGAAACAGATACACTAGAGGGAGCTGGAGTTTGGTATTTCCTTCCCTAAGTGGAAGGCTAGAACTGGCTGAAGTTGAGTGTTTCCTTTCCCCCAGGTAGATTAGGCTCTTATAAAATCCCAGCAGCAGGTTAGGCCCTGGTAAAATACTTTATCCTGAGGGTAATTCTTGTTAAGAACAGAATGTTCTGGTGTACCTCAAAATGTTTCCTTTCCCAACTCTTCTGAAAGCGCAAGGGGATTTTTTTCTATGAGATTAAAACCTGAGGATCTGGTTGAGTTCTTGGAGGTAAAACTCACAAAAGCAGGTGTGTCTTCCTGTGTCTGGGTTGCCCTGGAATTTTTAACTTTCAGACTTGTTCGTACTGAGCCTCCAGTAATTTGTCAATTACACTTTGGGTTTTCCTATCCTGGCACTGGTTTCTACGAAGTTTCTGGTCTGGTAAATTGTGCTTTTTTTGTATGTACCTCTCTATCTCTCCAATTTTTATGGCAGAGTTTTGCTATGTGATATCATTTCTCTCATGGTTCTAAGAAGACTTGTTTATTTTTCAGTTTGTTCATATTTTTACTTATTGTTAGGGCAGTGTGGTGTACCTTACATGCTGTACCAGAAACCAAATGTCAACCACTTCATTTTGAAATCTTGAAGAACTTAGTTGAAACAAAGACAGTAAAGTCTACCAATAAAATGAGTTAAGAGTTTGAGATCAAGCAGAGGTAAAACATATCAAGCAAGAAAGAACTGCTTGATTGAATTATAAAGGAGTTAGATATCTTAATGTCGCTTTAAAGGTATTATGAAATTATCTTTGATTTTACCAAAATAAATAAAATTACTTATCAATAAATTGATATTTTTCTAAAAACAAGTAGCTTGTTTTCACTTGTAATATCACACACCCTCAGATATTTCTGTTAGTTACTAGAAAATAACACAAGTTCTATCTACTGGTTTATTGGCAAAATAATAAAAAAGGAATTAACATACCAAATTTTTCCACACACACACACACACACACACACACACACACACTCACTCACACACTTTAAGTGACTTAAAAGGTTACTCTGTGTAAAGACTGTACAAAAATATTTCAATTTGTTCCATCTAAAAAAGTAAACACAGAGGCAGAACAAGAATAAATAAAAGAAAACACAATCATTTTTCAACAGAAGTAAGGGGTAAGTCTGAGCAGTGTCATTGGGAAATCTATAAGCACTAAACTTAAATGAACATACATAGGATCCTGAGAGACAAGTCTTAAAGCTACATTTACATAGTAAGCCTCTGTTTTTACTTATTTTATATTTGATACATTAGGTGAGAAGTGCTAAGTAAGCCAACCCTTGCCCCTGCACTGGTCCTGCACCAGACGCTGAGATAATGCTTTCAGGGATAGCATAAACCAGACACTGGATGTCATGTAGAACATTCAGAATGAGTACTCAGTTATCTACCTGTAGACATCAGATGGAAGGGAAAATATTTCTCAAACAAGCAACATTCTTTGAGTTGTATAAAGAACACCTCCTTCCCTGAAACAGTTAGGTCTTGTATGCTATTTGGAGTGCATTACATTCCTAAGTCTTATGGGACTTTGTAGAGTAGCAGAGAATGTAGGCCTGAGTGAGGAATAGTGTAGAAGTGTCATATTTACAAGAGAAGTAAGCCATACAATTGCTGATCTAAAGTACGTGGAGAGAAGCAAATTCATAATATACACCAAAACTTGAGACCTGGAAATTCACTGATAGTGCACACAAACATTCCCCTAACCAAAGGAAAAGACTAATTCCAAGTTTAGAGTATAGAAAAGAAAACATTCTCGCCCGGCTCATTCTCCAGGACACTCCTCTGCATCATCTTCCACAGCAAAGATCATGCCAAAAGAAGGGATACATGCAAGATGAGTAATTATCAGAAAGTAACCAGCAAGGAAGATCTGTAGGGATATGGGAGCAGAAAGCTAATAAATATTAGGTTGGTGCAAAAGTAATTGCTGTTTTTGCAATTATTTTTAACCTTTTAAACTGCAATTGCTTTTGCACTAAATTAATAATATAAAAAAATGAAAAATGCACAATAGAATAATTATATCATGAAACAGAAAAAAGGAGCAAATACTTCATAATAAAATATGAAACATTAAAAAAGCATAGCCTCTCTGAAACGAAATTCAAAGATGAGTTGCAATGGCTCAAGGGAAGGTGAGAAGGAAAGAGAGCTGAAAAAATCTCAAGAAAGTAATGGAACTAGAGAGATGGAAATGGAAAGAAGTATAAAAAGAAAATTATTGTGAACTTGAGAGTAATATTAAAGACATTAAAAATACAAACAGACACCAAGGGCAGACGAGAAAATTTAGACAAATCAAAAAAGATGTTGAAAAAGAAAACACTTGAAACAATTAAAAAGTAAAACACAAAGGATATTCTCATTCTCCACATACATGATTGTTGCCCTGGTGGAAAAGGAGAGCAAATAAAATAATATTCAGGGATGTAAAGGAAGTATTTTCTGAAGTAAAGATTTGATTCTAGGGCGGCAGTTTTGCTCAGTGGTTAGAGCACATGCTCATAACACCAAGGTCTCTGGTTTGATTCCCACATGGGCTATGAGCTGCACCCTCAGCAACTAGATGGAAACAATGACTTGACTTGGAGCTGCTGGGTCCTGAAAAAACACACTGTTCCCCAATCAATCAATCAATCAATCAATCAATAAAAAGATTTTATTCTCGAGAAAATGAAGAGAAAAAATTTCAAAAACATAATTAAGTAATGTTCGCAAAATTCTTAGAAAAATGATTTCATACTAGTTCAGTAAAATGTATTTTCTTTTTTAAGATTTTATTGGGGAAGGGGAACAGGACTTTATGGGGGAACAGTGTATACTTCCGGGACTTTTCCATGTCAAGTTGTCCTTTCAGTCTAAGTTGTGGAGGGCGCAGCTCAGCTCCAGGTCCAGTTGCCGTTATTAGTTGCAGGGGGCACAGCCCACCATCCCTTGTGGGAGTCAAACCGGCAACTTTGTGGTGGAGAGCCCACCCTCCAACCATCTGAGCCATCTGGCCACCTGGAAGCTGAGCAGCAGCTCATTGACTTCATTCTAGTTGCGGAGGGCATAGCTCACTGGCCCATGCGGGAATCGGCAGCGCCATTGCCCAGAGCTCGCCCTCTAACCATATGAGCCACCCGTCTGCCCCCCAATCGGTTTTCTTTTAAAAGGATAAATTCATTCTGTCCTGAAGATGCATAAATGGCTTCCCATTGCTTTCAGAAGAGTGTACTGGATTGTCTGTTGACATCTAGGCACCCTTTTCTCTCTTCTGTGCTATTTCCTGATTTTCAGGGGATAGCAGCCTGGAAGCTACATTTCTCAGACTGCCTTCCAGTAGGGTTCTGGTTTAGTGGTGGACCTGTCTGGGAGTTTTTCAACAGCACGTCAGCTGCCCTGAGCACTGGGTACGTGAGTAAACCCCCAGTTCCATCCAGCTTCTGCTTGGCAGTCTTTGCCTTCCACTGGTGTAAGTGTTGTAATCGGGGTAGTCTGACCATGCATCTTAATTGGGTGTGTTCAGACACCTGAGGTTGTTGAAAAATGACGCTCTTCACTGGGCTTATGCCACAGGCAAGAAGAGCAGCAGTCGTGTGTGTCCAAGATGCTCTGCCAAGGACAGCTGGGTCTTGGGGGACAGTATTGGAGTGTAGATCAACGATGCTGTACAGCACAGAGCTGTGCTCATCCTGTAATCTCACCCAGCTCTCAGTGTCTCCCAGGTAATTGCCGAGGTGAGAGATCCCTGTAGGCTGAATGTGGAGAACACTCGCTTCACGGCATCTTTCAGGGAAGCCGGAGCAGCTTCGGGTCCTGTGTGAAGTGCCCGGATGAATCTCCAGCACCCACACGCCTTCCGCATTGAGTATAGTGCCATCTATAGAAGCTAAAATGTATTTTCAAATGTGAAATCACTCACTCATATATCTCTGATTCATATTCATTATTAAACAAATAAGTAAACACACAAACCACTTGGTTGGTATTGCAAGCTAGATTGTGTACAAATTAATGCTGCAATCAATTACAAATGATAGGTTAAACGACAATATTTTAAATAGCGCTAAACTCACTGATAATAATAAAGAAAAATCCTTAGAACCTGGACATAAAGAGGAACCTATAAGCACAGCCAAGGACGTGGAACTGAGGCTGTGGGCCGTTTTGGGCAATGGGAGGTTTGTTGCTTTGGAGAAATTAATGGGCATAGCTTTCAATGTCCATATAAGACAAGGGAGAAGATCTTGGGACCTGCATGAAGTGAGATTGCAGGTAATTTTATTTATCTCTGCATAAATCTCATGGGAAGAAAAAATAGAGAGCCTGAGAATTCCAAGCAGTAGATCTGGACCTCATATGAGTTTAAGATAAAATTTATATTGCTTGCATGGTACAGGAACTTACAAGCATAGAAATTCATGTAAAAATTGGTGTCTAGCCAACACTACTCCAAGAGATTTTGGTATAAGCATATGCAAAACAGCTGGAAAGATGTTCCCAAAATGTAGCCACATATGATTGACATGCACACACACGGACACAAATCCTTATTAAAGGTGCATTCACAATTAAAAATGTACAAAACACAAAATAATGTGTGTATGTTATATTTACTCATATTTAGATGCATATTTCACATTTTTAGATATCTGGAAAGAGATTTTTTTTAAAGAATATAAAGGGAAAGTTTATATCTTACAATTGATGACATTTTAGATTTGATGAAGTATGCAAATCCATGAGGAAAGTCAAAGAAACAGCAGATAGCCTACCAGACCTAACAAGTATTTAAATGATAGGATGATAATCTGAAAGACAATGTGAAATTAATAGGCTTATAATGATTTTTTCAATTAAGAGGTACAGTAGGAAAATAATATTTAAAAAAGAACAGGAAGATTTAAAAATCACCTAAATGAAAATTCTAGAAATAAAAGATATGTTCAAGAACATGAAAAAAGCTTAAAGATAAAATTTATAAATATGAAGACAGTAAGTAAAAACTAGAAAATAAGTTAGGGAAATTTCTTAGAATACAACAGAATGTCAGAGATAGAAAATATGACAAAGAGATTAAGAGGCCTGGAAGAGAGTATGGGAAGTCTAATATCTGTTAAATGGGGATTCCAGAAGGAAAAAAATAGAGAAAAGAGATGATAGGCAAAGCTTTAGGAAATAATCACTGAGAATTTATTAAAATTGATAAAGTATAAATAAACTCAGTCTCACAAGCACAAAATAAACACAAAACTGCACCTAAACAGAATAACAAACTAAACCTAGAACTAAGGAGGAAATTGAAAACTGTTTAGAGACAAAGGACACAAAAAAGCGCTCACTCTCTAACTAAACTTATACAATACAGATAAGAAGTAATTAGAGTCCATTTTGAGGCTTTACGTAAACATATTACAAAGAAAAATGGAAGGAAAATTTATGACCCATCTCCACAGTTACAAAAAATATAAAAATAATAGAGCAAACCTATAGAAAGCAGAAGAAGGGAAATAATATGTAGAGGAAAAGAAATTATAAAAAGGAAAAACAAAGAATAGAAAAGATGAAGAGAAGCAGAAGCTACTACTTCTTTGGAAAAGCTAATAAAATAGATGCTCCTCAAGCAAACATATAGAAGATAAAAGAAAAGAAAAGACAAAACAAATTTAGGAAAAAATGACAAAAAGAGAAAAAATTATAAAATATTTTTTTTATATCTTAAAAAAATATTGTGGGAGGAGATACAAGATGGTGGAGTAGATAAACACTATGACTGCTTCCTTCTGTGAACACCGTAAGATTAACTAAATTGTAGAACAATCAACCTGAAGAACCTTCTGAAGTCTAGCTGAACACACGTTTTATAACTAAAGATATTAGAAGAAGCCACATCGAGATGGGTAGGAAGAGCAGAGACACGAAACGGGCTGGCCCCAAAACTCCATGTGGTGGTTAAGAACACGGAGGTAAATCTTGGCCATGAAGGTTCTCCCAGAGGATCAAGAGACCCCAGCCCCAACTGGCCTCCCCAGCCCAGAGTACTGATGCCAAAAAGAAGAGCCCGCACAACATCTGGCTGTGAAAAACAGTGGGGATTCTGATAATCTGGGTGGGACGGAAGGCTGTGGGAAACCTAGGTGTCCTCTTAAATGACCCATGTACAGACTTTCTCATGTGCAAGAACTCCCTTGGGTTCCAGTGGAGGAACAATAACTCCGGGGGGTGTCACAGGCATATAGGGCCAGAGCAAGGAACACAGCCATTCTCCTCCCATGCAGCTGGAAGGTGGGCACCATCTTTCATGTGTTGAGCCTGCCCCCACAAGACAAATCTGAATCTGATTGGCTCCACCCTGATGACTCACTAGGACCCCACTGTATCCAACTCCCCCAACCCTGAGGCACTTTCTCTGAGAACAGTTAGCACTGCCCACATTGTACTCTTTCTTGAAAACTATCACAGGCCACTGGACCCAGATGGGCAGCAGCTGGCCTTGGTGGGCTCTGAGGCTTTTGCTGAGTAGCTCCAGGCTCAACACTAGCACCAAACCAGAGTCTACATTTACCTGGTGACCACAATTCTTCTCACTCTTGTGACTCCGTGAGACTCTGCCTCACCCAACTCATTTATCCCATGAGGCTTTATCAGGAGCTGAACCTTAAGGGAGTTGGCAGGTGAAAACAGGCCTCTGGGTATTCTGGCTATTTGTGGAGCTACCCCAGACCTGGTAATGGTGGCAGTCAACCTTGGTTTGCAGTGTGGCCTCTCCCATGCACCTACAGGGTTAGCACAGGCAACAAACAACCACAGATCACTTTGTATTGCCTACCAGGTAGTCCCCAGCTGGTCACAGGCAGTGGCTGACCTGGGTCTGCACTGGAGCCCCTCCCAAGAGGCCCCAAGAACAACATACTTGGAGATTGCCTTCAGACCATAGAACACCAACAATTAGGCCCACAAGTGGCACACCCAAAGGGCAGTCTCAACATGCACAAGAGCCCACTGGGGTGAATGCCACTCAGTGGGGTAAGGCCCCTACACAACAGCATGTTAGCTATGGACATGCCAAATCCCACAGCCAATCAGCCTGAGGGTCAATCCCAACCATTGATGTGCCAATCAATTAAGGCTCAACTATAACAGAAGGGCACACATCCCACACAAGGGACATCCCTGGAGCACCCAGCGCAGGTGACCTGAAAGACTGTGCCAGGGCCCCACAGGTCACCTACTACCTAAGGCTAACTGCCCAAGACTGGAAGACATAGAAGATCTACCTATTACGTAGAAACAAACAGAGAGGCAGCCAAAATGAGGAAACAAAAAAATATATCCCAAATCAAAGAACAGAAGAAAAATCCAGAAACAGAACTAAACAAAATGGAGGCAAGTAAACCTACCAGATACAGAGTTGAAAACAATGATTATAAGGATGCTCAGTGAACTTAGTTAGAAATTCAACAGATAGATAGCAAACATAAAAAAGGACATAGAAACCATAAAAAGAACCAGTCAGAAGTGAAGAATACAATAACTGAAATGAAGAATGCACTAGAAGAAATCACCAGCAGACTAGATGAAGCAGATGATCAAATCAGCAATTTAGAAGACACGGTAGAAAAAAGCACCCAGTCGGAACAGCAAAAAAAAAAAAAAAAAAAAAAAAAAAGGAATCCAAAATCATGAGGATAATTTAAGAGACCTCTGGGACAACAAGAGGTGTAACAATATTCACATCATTGGGGTGCCAGAAGGAGAAGACAGAGAGCAAGAGATTGAGAACCTATTTGAAGAAATAATGACAGAAAACTTTTCTAACCTGGTGAGGAAATAGACATACAAATCCAGGAAGTTCAGAGAGTCCCAAACAAAATGAACCCAAACAGGCCCACACCAAGACACATTATAATTAGAATTGCAAAGGTTAAAAACAGAGAAAATCCTAAAAGCAGCAAGAGAAAGGCAACTAGTAATTTATAAAGATACTCCCATAATATTGTCAGCTGATTCATCAACAGAAACTTTGCAGGCCGGAAGGAATAGCACAAAATATTCAAAATGATGAAAAGCAAGAACTACACCCAAGATTACTCCACCCAGCAAGGCTATTATTTAGAATCAAAGGACCGATAAAGAGTTTCCCAGACAAGAAAACTAAAGGAGTTCATCACCACCAAACCAGTATTACAAGGAATGTTAGAGGGACTTCTTTAAGATGAAAAAAAAAGAAGAAAGAAAACATCAAAATTATGAATAATAGAACGACAATAGCTACATATCTATCAATAATTACTTTCAATGTAAATGGATTAAATGCTCCATTAAAGACTTGGGGGTGCTGAATGGGAAGAAAAAAAATTCTTATATATGCTGCCTATAAGATTAAAGATACATACAGAGGGAAAGTAAAGGGATGGAAAAAGGTATTTCATGAAAATGAAAAGAAAAAAATCTGGGGTAGCAATACTTATATCAAACAAAATAAACTTTAAAACAAAGCTATAACAAGAGACAAAAAAGGACCTTGTAATCCCACTTCAGGGTATTTACCTGAAGAAACCCACAAGCTACTTTGTGGGGACCCGTGCACCCATATGTTCATTGCAGCATTATTTACAATGGCCAAGATGTGGAGGTAGCCTGGGTGTCTATTGATGGAGGAATGGATAAAGAGTTGATGGTACATATACACCATGGAATATTGCTCGGCCAGAGAAGGAAATGGGTTCTTGACATCTACGGTATAATGAATGAACTTGGAGGGTACTGTGCTAAATGGAGTGTCAGACACAGAAAGACAGATGCAATGTGATTTCATTTATATGTAAACAAACAAAACAGAAATAAACAAAACAGAAACAAACTCATAGATACAGAGAACATATTGATGGTTGCCACATGGAAGTGGGGTTCTGTGTGAGTGAAAAAGGGGAAGGGATTAAGAAGTACAAATTGGTTGTTAGACAGTAATCATGGGGATGTAGGTTATAGCATAAGGAATATTGTCAATAATATTGTAATAACTATGTATGGTGGAGATGGGTACTAGATTTGTAGGATGAAAGATGAGAGAGGGTTGGGGGGCAGGGTGTAAAAAGTGAAGGGATTAAGAAGTACAAATTGATAGTTACAAAATAGTCATGGGGATGTAAAGTAAAGCTTAAGGAATAGAGTCAATAACATAGTAATAACTATGTATAGTGCCAAGTGAGTATTAGACTACTAGTTAGTGGGAAATTATATATATACATATATAATATAATGTATATAATTATATATATATATGTGTATATATATATATAATTTAAGAAATATATACATATAATTTAAGAAATATATATATATATAAAATTTAAGAAATATATATATATATATTATATATATATCCACTAAGCTGTACACCTGAAATTAATATAAAATAATATTGAATGTCAACTGTAATTGAAAAATTTTTAAAGGGGAAAAAAATGAAGGGCAATAAGAGGCCTAAATTTCCAGGTATAAAACAAATAAGTCAATAATATTGTGATAGCATGGTACCGTGTCAGATGGTTGCTAGACTTATCATGGTGATCACTTCTTTAGGTATTAATATATGAATGTTGAATAACTATAGTGTATACCTCAATCTAATATCATATTGCATTGTACGTTAGCTATATTTTAATAAAAATCTTTTTTAAAAAGTACAACTAAAGCTGATAAAATGTGACTGTGTTGAAATGAACAATTTTCAAGTAAAGATTACTTACCAAAATTAAGTATATAAGAAATGGGAAATCAAACTTAGATCCATTAAAGAATTGCAATCGGTATCTAAAACTTGTCAAGTGGCAAACTAAATGCAGCAATAAATAAAATACATAATATCCTATTATAAGATGTCCCTTTCCACAGCCAATGGAGGGATGGTCTTAGGAAAAGCAAACTTTAGAAAATGTAATCGTGTATTTTACATTAAATAGAATAATAAAGAAAAAGTAATGTTGCCATTTCAGAAAAAAAAAAGCCTTTGATAAAATTCAATTCCCCTTTTTTTTAAAAATAAAATAAAATAAATCACCTTAGCAAACTAGGACCCAATGAGAACTTCCTTAACCAGAAAATACAGAGCGTGCCAAAAAAATGTATACACATTTTAAGAAAGGAAAAAACTGTATTAAAATTGTACTAAAATATATTGATAACAAAAGATGAAGACAAGTCACATTTGACTTCTGCAATTACAAGAGGTGCTCAAAGTGGTGACCATCAGCATAATTTTAATACAGGTTTTTCCTTTCTCAAAATGTGTATACATTTTTTTGGCACCCTCTGTATATGGACCACAATCTCACATAAAACATCACACCTTAATGATGAAGCCTTAAAAACTTCTATTGAAAAACTGGAACACAATGAAGATTCCCAATATCAACACTTCTATTCAACATCATTTTGGAGCTCTTAATAAATATAATAAGACTTTAAAAAATGTTTTGTATAAATTTAAAAGAAAGGAAAGAAATTATTTGTAGAAGATGTGACAATTATTTTCATAGAAAAAACAAAAGAGAGTACAAATAAATTATTAGTATGAGTTCAGTGAAGTTGAATTAGAATATTAAATAAATACTAATTGTAATTATTTACACTATCAAGAAATAATTAGAAAATGTAAATTTTTATTGATATTATTTACAAGAACAAACAAAATTATCAGGCACATAAGAATAAATCCAGCAAAAACATACTTAACTTTCAAGGAAAATCATTAAACTTTATTAAAAGATATAATAAAAGATAGCTTAAATAAATATGGAGAGATGTACCCTGTAATGATAAGGAAATCTGTAGACGACAGAAACAACATTTCTCCCTAAGTTAACGTGTACATTCATTGTAGACCACACCACACATAGGCACCAGGTGCCCAGGAGAAGGAAAGGGGACACAAGGCAGAAGGTGAGGCAAGGACACTAAGGTAAAACTTATCTACTTCACAATTTAGTTCTGACAAAATTTTATATTGAGAATTCACAAAATTATTTTAATTTTTAAAGTGTTTCTGCCATCTTTATTTCTACAGATAAGAGTCTCAAGCTTAACAATGTTCGTAGTTGGAATACCTGGTGTGAGAGGGAAAATATTGAAATTCAGGGGCAAGTGAGTAGAGAATTCACTTAAATGAAAGCAATGTTATTAAGGCTTCAAATTTAAAAGCTTCAAATTCTTACACATAATTTTCTTAAAAGCCTGCATAATTTTACTTTTATTGTAGTCATCACCTTCAGGCACTGAATATTTTGAAGAAGCAATCACGGGAATCTGAAAAATCAAGGTCTAATGAGTATCCCTAAATAAAAGACATTTCAGAAGCCCAACTCTAAAAAGCAAAGGTGTTTTAAATATAACAGTCCAAATTCTACATTTCTTCTCCACTGAGAAATGTAATGTTGTACATATTAAATGCATAGAGGGAGTGTTAGACAAAAAAACAATTGGGTTAAAAGAAGTCACTTTTGGTGAGTTAAATGACACACAAATAGAGAAAAGCAAGGGAGTGATAGAAAACATCTGTTAATAGAATTTAGAATAATTATTTAATTTTTGCTTAAAAAACACTGCCATTAAAATTTATTTAATTTTATAGATTTACTTCTAGCATGTGGTGGTTTCACTGTTTTACATGTGGATACCTGGTCAAAGATACACTAAAAATTTTATTATTTTCCCAATTTGCTAGCTAATACTGCTTGTTTCAATACCTCTTACTAAAGAATTTTTCTCCCATTAATTTTAAAATAAAATTTATATATATCTTGTTGTCTCCTCTATCAAATCTCTAAATATTGGAGTTCTTCAAGTCTTAATCCTGGACCCTCTTTGCTTTTCTTTCTGAGTGTAGGAATTCTCAAGGCTTTAAACACCATTTCTATGCTAACCATGAACAAATTTATATCTACAGGCCAGTTTTTTGCAGTGACCACCAGATGGGACATCTCCATTTTTCTACTTTATGTCTCAACATATTAATACGAGATCCTTTACTTTGCCCACAAAACTTGGTTCCTCCTACAGTATTCCTGTAGCTCAGAAATTAGCAGCACCATAGACCCAATATTCCAAGCAAGAAATTTAGGGGAGTTATCCTTGAGACAACCTTTCCCCAATGACTCCTTCACATCTAACTCTTCAGCTGCATGTCCTACCCAAGAATTATATAAATGTAGTAAACAGTGTCTCCTAAACCACCTACAACTGTACACTTTTTTTTTACAAGTCATATCAATTTCTTTATAGAACAGTGGAATTGTGAAAAGTCATTAATGGACTAAATATAATGTGATTGATTTCATTCATTACCTTTTCCTCCCACCTTCTTTCTTCTAGCTGGGCTAATAATCAAATTAACAGAGACAGAGTTTATCCAAACTCTGTCCAAAGTTTATCACTTAATGTTTTGTGAGTTTTAATGTTGTTGTAAATAGTATCTTTCTTCCTCATTTACTTGTCTTGTTGAGAGCTACCCATATTAATACTGTATACCCAGTCTGCTGTATTCCACCATGTTCTATGCTGTGTATTCCCAAATGTTATAAAGAAAACCTTTCTCTGTATTTCAAGACACACCTGTGTAAGAGTTTCCCATGACTATATAGAAAAAGAATAGCTGGATTGCAGGGTATGCATAATTTCAGTTTGGCGGAGACCAAGCATTCTCCTTTGCTCCCAGGAGTGCCACTATACGACTCTTGTCCACACTTCCTGATTGGCTTAGCATCTCTCCTGGATTTTTCTTTCTCTAATGAAGTATTATTATCAATTGCATTGGTAAAAACTAACATGAGTTTGTTAAATGTCTATTTTGCTTACTACTTCCAGCTTTTGTCATGGCTCTATGAAAACATGAAACGAATGAGGTGTGAACAGAGTTCTAACTTCAGTAGGGTGTCAAATCTGAAAATTGATTTTATTTTCCTGACCCATTTCAGAAAAACATGGCTAATGCCTCCCTTTCAAGGACAGCATGCAGAGTGCTTGATGATAAAACAATGTACACTGGGTCAGTAGTGACAAGGGACAGCTAACCTTCGAATCTTGCATGGTGATAGAAGTATTGAGCACAGTTTTTCATGCTGCCCACTTATATGAAATTGGCAGGCCAACATATGTTGGATTGGGGGAACACAAAGGAAATAGGAGGTTCGGCATATGTGAATGATAGGCAGGGAATGGAAACTGAGCACATAAAGGAGAGTTAATTGGTCTTGCTATAGCAGTTTTGTCATCTCTCAGACACCTACAACTATTTATTTATTGAGTTTCTTGGTAACGATTATTAGTTTGAAACAATGTTTCCGCAGTGAGCTAGAAAATGAGTACATGTTTAATTAAAAACTAAGTGCTTAATTTCCCTTTCAAGACAGTTTATAGCAACCGTAAAACTTGTACAATATACTTGTTGGTGGTTTTCTTTATCCACTATGAGCTCATAAAAGTAACTCTGATCTCCTGAAACCCAGAAGATACAAAGCTGAGGGAAAAAAATATTAGCTGCTACTTGAAAAGTTAATAGTTACATTAAGAAAACTGCCTGAAGATGTTTTCACAGAAAGTGTGTAAGACTATCACTCTGAAAAGCATGGCTTTCCATTTAGATCAAATTACTGTTTTCTTAAATAAATTATGTTCATTTTTGTCTAATCTTTTCTGCATTTATGAAATATGCAGCAGTTGCTGTCAATAGGTTAGTTCTATTAGCATCAAAGGGATTCACAAACAGTTAAATAATGCCACAGAGATGTTTCATATAGAAAATTAGACCCAAAAACGGTTCAGTTGAGCATCCAATTAATAGACCCCAAAAAAGCTTTGGAGATGAATGTTACAAATGAAACATTGGTAACATTATAAATGCTTTTTAAAATTCAGTCCGAAAGCTAAATAGCGATGATAACTCTTGTTGGTGATGATATGAATCAACTTTAGTGATGATTGTAGATAATTTTATAAAAATCAATAATAAACTACATTAAAATATATTTTGCAGAAAAGAAACACAAATTAAAATGGTGAACAAACTGCTTTAAGTATATAAATATATTCCATAATAATTATTCTGCTTGCTGTTTTTAATGTTTAAACAAGAAATATAAAGAAGTTATTTTTTGTTTTGCTTCAAGGTACACAATCACAATTTAAAAATTTTGAAGAATTTCATTTTCAAAAACAGTTTTGAGCAGAGCTATTTATGGGTCCATCAATGTAATAAAAATGATTTGTCAGTCAGTAAATACGTACATTAAATATTATATAATTTTATGTATTTTAACATACTGTTTTATTTTTTTAAAAGTGACAGTTTACCAATATATTTTATATTCACACTAACTTTACTACATATCGTTAAATTACTCTGTGGATTGGTGTAACAAAACTTATTCTTTGTCAACAGTTGGTATTATTTTTGTAAAAGTTGCCAAGGTAATGAATGAAAGATGGAATTTCATGTGGTTTTGAGTTGTTTCTCCCTAATTACTAATGAGTTTGAGCATCATGTCTTTTGTTATTGGTCATTAAAGTTTCCTCTTCTTCTGTTAGTTTAGATTGTCTATTTTTTTAATTTGTAAGAATTATTTTGATTTTGGGGAAGATATTATTACCTTTTCCATATAATTTTAATGGTGCTTATCTGGAGTTTCATAGACCCCCAAGACACATTTTGGAATCCAGGATCTGAAGATTTCCAGAAGGTCAGCTGAGATTCTTCTGAGGCTACAATTGAGACAGGTTAGTTAGCATGTTGTTAGGAAGACAGGATAGTCCCTGGTGGAATAAACAAAGGCAACCATATCCTGAAACTCCAAGTTCTGAAATAACTCATTCACTCCAGGACAAAAATGTAATGGCGCCCTGAGGTTAATAAGTTATCTCGTAAATCCCTTTAGGCGTGACAATTGGAGCAGATCTGATAGATAGAAATAGGTTATTTTGTTCATTCCTTCAGGATGGACAAACAGAGCAAACCTGATAAACAAATTCCATTAGAAGTTGCTGGCTCCCTTCTCCAAGCCTTTTGCCTTAGTCAGTGGGCACCCCAGTCAGGAACCCCTCTTGCTTGAGAGCTGTGACTCTTTACTTTTAAAAAACTATCCTCTTTTGCAAGTCGTTGCCTCTCTCTGGTCTGTGCTTCCATAATTCTGTTTCACGAGACCACGATCCCGGCACTCACAGAAATTTCCTACATCACTATGTTCTCATCAAATGAACTAAAAAGCATTTGCCATTTTAGCAAAACACATTTGAAGATATTCATTAAAATGCTCTAAAGCACGAAATCCTATCATCTTAATACATACTGCATTTAAATGGCGATTTCAACAAAATCCATTACATTTACAGAAAGCACCTATTTGTTAAATGTTAATTACATAGCTCCTGGATGGTCTACTAAATATTCCACAATTGTCTTTTTGGTAATAAATAACCACTTACCATAGTTGTTAAAAATGCAGGTTCTCCAAGTCCTATTTCAGCTCATTGAGTCGAAATTTCCAAGGAAAATACCTCTGGATTTTTAAAACACACCCAAGTTGTTCTTATATTTGGTAGTTTTGGAAACTCTGTTCTGAAACACAAACGGAAATAACATAAATAATGGAAAGCAAGTTAGAATCAGAAAGAAATATATCTTATTGCCACAGCTTCCTTTCCAAATTTTCTCAATATTGAAGAAATATATATACATATATTGAATATATTGAATATATATATAGAAATATATATATTGAAGTATTGAAGATATATATATATATATATATACACATATATAGAATACTGAAGATATATAGATATATACATTCCAGCTATTCAGCATTTTATGAGTCAGAAATCTGTTGGCTTGTAATTTAGCAAAGAGTAGGAAACCTATCTCTTAATATTTTCCTTGGGAAAATAAAATTGCTGGCTATACCCTCATATGTCACTTAATGCTTATTTCTTGTTATAAAATAGTAGTATTTAACAAAAATCTTTTACCACCGTTTCTAAATAACCTGTGTAAATATTCCACTGCAACTAAAATTTGGAGACTGACATTTTGAATTTGAGATATAGCTAGGTGATGGGAAAGCAGCTTGAGATATCAGAGGCTATAATCAGAAGAGTTTTTATTCTTATTAATTTCTAAATTGTTTTGTGTTAAAGTAGATATGCCGGTATTGGATGAATAGCTAGGTCACTGAAGCATAGCTGTAGTTAAAACTTTGGTGAGATTGCATATGGCAAGATCTCCACCAGAAATTTAGACCTTATCTCAGCTGGAAGATTTTGAAAACAAAATAAATAAAGATATTTCTGATTCTTCATTAATTTTTGAGTAGGCTGTTAAGGGGAGATACCACAATATTAAAAAAAGTTGCCAATTTTGTAGTCAGTCAATGGATTTTGGTAAGTTACTGAACTATTTTAAGTGTCAAATTTCAGATTTGCAGAAATGGGGTTAAAAACATTTACTACTTGAAAGGGTGTTTATAAAGATTACATAATAAAATTAATGACAATTAACTATATTTTTCTTTACTTTTAGCTAAAACAAAGATCTGATTTAACTTAGTTACTTTGTATAGCTTCAGGTGGTTATTTTTAAGAAATACCTTCCTTGGGATGAAGAAAACAATACTTATTCTGGCAAACTAGAAAGACGACCAAAGTTTTGCCACCAGAAAACTGCCTTTATGGAAATTGATTTTAAGCTGGTTATTAAGAAAAAAAAGACTCAGAACCTTTGACCCTCCCCCTTTCCTGTTTAAAGTATGATAGAAAGGCTCCAAGCCGGGAACTCTGACTAAATCACCCCGTGTCCCACTGTTTCTGGGTTGCCTAACAAGAATTTGCCTAACTGTATGTGTCCCCTTCTTCCTCAACTACCTGTGAATTGCCTATTTTCTTTGAAATCTCAGACCCCTGCTCCCACTTTCTTCTTTGTCCATAATAGCATGTAAATCTCAACTACTCAATGTATTTCATCTCTCATTTTTATATGGTACCTATTTATAAAGCCACATATTCTAATGAAACTATAAAAATATGAAGGTAAAGTTAAATGTCAGGTTCATAATATTTACACCTTTGGACAGGGAGAAAAGGGAGCGAACCCAAGGAGGTGTATATACTCCAATTATAACTGAATGTAATATAGATAGAACAAGGTTTGCATTCATAGTCATTATTTCTGGATGGAGTTAAATAGATATTTAATATATTATTTTATATTTTATGTTTTTCAAATTTCATTCAAAACCGAAATAATTTCACAATGAGCAATTTTCAGTTTAACTTAGAATCACCTTGTTACATATTTATATTGCTTAAAAAATTCCCTGCCCCCATTGCCGCCTCCAAGGGGTTTCAAAAAGGAAAATTACAAATTGTGGTAGATTATTAAATAAAAATTTTGATAAATATAAATATGGAATAAAATAACGAACACATCACTATTCTTAACACATTATTTGTATACAATCATACAGTACAAGGAGAGAGGAGATATGCAGAATTTGACTTACAAATAAATAAAATAATGCTCATGTTTAACTACTTAAAATATCTTCTTAAAAGACAATAAATAACATTTCACAATTGACATTATTACAGTGAGAAATGATTGAAACATGCTAATAACATCAATATAAGCTTTATGGAAACAATGAATACTTGCCTGTCTTTTAGAATAAAAAAAAAGATGAGAACAGCAACCTTCATGCCAATTACTAGACTTTAGTTGCACTAATTAAAAGAACTAAAGCTTAGTCAATCAAATGATAATAGATGAGCTACAATGGATGTCAAAATCCTGCTTTATTACATTAGCTTTGGAATCATATCCCAAGTTTCCTTCTATTTTGAGAAACATTACTTTAATAAATACAGAGAAAAAAGACTGTGCAGATTAGTATGATTTCAATAGAATATGTTTCATCTTCAAAATCTGGTAAGAACTTGCCAATCCATAAAACACTAAGAGAAAACTGTGAATCAGGATAGACACACATTTCAAAGACCTGATGAGATTGCAAATCACTTATACCTCACTCTCGAGTTACCACGATAATGCTTAGCACTTGCATAGTGTTTTCTAGCTTCAAAGAGCCTACAAACTTTAACTAATTAATCTTTACACTACCCTGTGAGATTGTGATAAGAAACCCCTTGAAGAGAGAATCTAACTATATAATTCACACTTGCCTATATAGAATTCAGCATATATGCAATGCTGTATTTTTCCCTATCTTTCTATTTCAATAAATCTTGAAAGAAATGATATCCATATGTGAATATATGATGCATAGCTGTCTATTGTGAATAAAATGATGTACGTTGCACTCAATCTGCAGCTAAAAGCTAAGAAAGATATATGTACAACCAACACATGAAGACCATCTGGTACATTCTGTTGTATTTTCTTTTCTCATTCATTTTACATCTTGTTCTCAGCTATGCCAAAGTGGACTTGTTAGATTTGGATAGTCTAATACTTTTTCACAGAGGATATACAATTATCTTGTTAATTTGTACATTATTCATATTTATTCTGAAATAAAGTATTTTAAAATTAAGTCTATAAATTATGCTGAGTATCAAAGAATACCATATGGGAAAGCTTCACTCCAATGAAAGAATATTTAACTACTGTATTAAAGATTTTTTCTACCAGGAGTCCCTTCTCTCTGCAGGTAGCTGGCTGCAGAAGTCTACCAAAACAAATCTATTCCTGCAGTAAAGGCCAACACCAGGTCACGCAGGGGAGAGCACTTTCTGTCTACAAAGTGGTCTACATCTTTTTGCTAAAATAGGAGAAATCCTTATCCACTTGTCCTGTTTAACTGAAAAGTCATTTAAAAATTAATCCTTTTCTTTTTCATTTCAAAGAAATTCTATTTACCTTCAAATTCTTGGCCCTTATCGAATCTTTATTAATATCTAAAATTACACACACACACACACACACACACACACACACACACACACACACAAAACAAAACAAAACAAGGCAAAAAACTGCAACTGGAAGAGCATCCAGTGTACACACGTGCTCTGGTTTTAAAATTCTCTAGTATACTATTTGCATTGAGGTTGCGGTTATCATTCAATGGATGACCTATTTTACTAACGTCCATAGAACATCACTGAAGTTAAGTATATACAATGTGAGAAACATGATTTCTATATGCACACACTTTCTTTGTAACTAAATTATACATTTAAAAAGGTCATCTTTACTGTCAAAGACAGATACCGGCTAAACTTGAATTTTTTAAAAAATATTTCTTTTTCTGTTTTCAAGTTCTAAGCATTTTTCTATTTAAATTAATCTAAAATAGAATGTTGAGCATTTAACTAGAATGAAAAATGGTCAGCTGAAAAGATTTGATTTCTTACTGTAAACAATATATCAGGTCATTTCAGTTTTTCCTTAAATTAACAAAACTATATAGACTAAAGAGCTAACATGCTCTATTGATATATTATTTGAGTCCCTTAGACAATAAGACTTACTTCATTAGTAAGGGAAAATAAGAGTTTTTTACATGGATCTACCTTAAGACAATTGAGAGTTTTACAGACACTAAGCTCAGATTCCTTCCAGTACAATTAAATTTATCCTTCCTCTCACCTCTTTCTCCTTCTCTACCTTAATTGAGATATGCAAAAGTAGGATTGGAATATAAAATTGAGAAAGTTTGCCTATAGAGTCACAAAGATTTTCCACAGAAGACTGAGACCTTAGAGCAAAAGTAAAAATGATATGGGAATGTAAATTGATACAGCCATTGTGGAAAACAGTATGGAGTTTCCTCAAAAAATTAAAAATAGAGCTATCATATGATCCAGCAATCCAATTTCTGTATGTGTATCTGAAGGAAATTGAATCACTGTCTCAAAGAGATATCTGCCCCCAATGTTCATTGCAGCATTATTTACAATAGCCAAAATGTGGAAACAGCCTAAGTGTCTACTGATGATAATTTTCTGATAAAGAAATTGTGGTAATACACACACACACACACACACAAACACACACACACATACACACACACACTCAATGGAATACTATTCAGTCATAAAAAGAAAAACATTGTTGCATTTGTGACAATATAGATGGACCTAGAGGGTATTATGCTAAGTGAAGTAAGTCAAACAGAGAAAGACACATACTCTATTTTCACACTGATATGTGGAATCTAGAAAACAGCTAAAATCATAAAAACAAAAAGTAGAATGGTGGTTTCCAGAGGCTAGGAGTTAGGGGAAATGGGAAAATTTGGTCAAAGGGTGCAAAATTCCAGTTTTAAGATGAGTAAGTTCTGAGGATCTAATGTACAACGTGATGACTATAGTTAAAAATAATGTATTATATAGTTGAATTGCTGAAAGAATAGATCTTAAATGTTCCCGCTCCTTCCTCCAAAAACAAAACAAAACAAAAAATGGTAGTTATATGAAATGATAGATGTAACCTTATTGATGTAATCATTTTGCAATATGCGCGTGTAACAAATCATCGTATTTTACACATTAGACTTACACAATGTCATATGTCAATTATATCTCAATAAAGACAGGATAGAGAATATAAAGCTATTTTTTAAAGAGTAGAAACGATAAAAAGCTTTCACAAGTGTATTAATAAGTTTTCTCCGAAGAAATAGAATCAATAGGATGTGTGTGTGTATGACAGAGAGAGAGAGAGAGAGAGAGAGAGAGAGAGAGAGAGAGAGAGAGAGAGAGGGAGAACTTTATTTATATTAAAGAATTGGATCACACAATAGTAGAGATTTGGCAAGTCCAAAATCTGCAGGATAGACAGACAGGCTGGAAACACAGGGTAGCCTTGCATTTCAAATCCAATAGCAGTCTACTGACAGAATTCCCTCTTCTTATAGGGAGGTTAGTCTTGATCTAAGGCCTTCAAGTGGTTGGATGAGGCACACCCAGTGTTATGGAAGATAGTCTGCTTAACTCAAGATTTATTGATTTTAAAGGCTAACCTCATCTTACAAAAAGAAAGCTTTCACAGAAACATCTAGAATAATGTTTGACCAAATATCTGGGTTCTGTGACCTAGCCACGTTGACACATAAAGGTAACCATTACAACAGAGAAGGAAACTTTGTAAGATCTAATATGTATTGAATATCTTTCATGTATATGCATAGTCTGATTTCATCCATGTATAGAGAGCTAATGAAAGATAGAGAATCATTAATGAATTCTCATAGTAAAGACAAGGTCTTTACCCCCGCTAATTCAGTTCCAGAATTGTCATAGAAAGGAAAAACATACCTAGTACTCATAATTTTAGGACCTGTCACCCCACCAATAGATCAATCACAACTTCAAAACATCTGCCTACATACAGCCACTGTTCTGGGAAGATATCACCAGATTTGGAGCTTGAACCTAGTGACTGGACTTGGGATCTTTGACCTTCATTGAACTAATTTAAAAACCTAAAGAAGGTTCTCTTTTGTAAGAGTTGTTGACTTTTTAGTCAAATACTCTAACCTGGATATTCTAACCTAGTGGAACATTTGGTTATGATATGGTTAAAATGCACACAAAACAAGCAAAAAAAAAAAAACAAGAAAAAAAAAAAACAGAACTGGACTGCATTGCAGACAGGACAATGGGCTTCATGGAAAATACTAGGTATAATTATACTTTAATATCTAAGCTTGTCTGGATTATGACCAATGCCGCATTTCCATAAATTGTTTCTTGTATTGAAATGTTTCATTTTTCAATGTGGATTTATCTCTACAAATTGATATTACTGGGTTTTGTGACTGTATGCATGTATGAGTCCTGCAACATTTGTTTATGGAAGGTTAGACATGGAGAACTCATGCAAGGTCAATGAGACAGGAATCTGGGTCTTGTGAGATAGTTTAGCCTAGAGTGAGAGGTGACATTTTCTTCTCTCTGGGTCACTTATTTGTGATAAGGAAAATTACAAAATGATTATAAGTAAAAGCTAAACAAAAGACAAGTCTCCAGTGTCCAATTTGTTGTCATCTCTCCTGTAAAAACTTTATGCTATCTCAAAAACTTCATTTAAATATCTTAAACATTAGATCCTTGTCTGTCTAAATAGGGTGGACCCCTGCAGTAGCTCCCTGGGGTGATCTAGTATGAACATAGAAATAAATGGCACGCAGATAAGTGAGCAATGGTCTAGTGCCAGATTTCTTGGCCGGGGCAGACATAAACGTATCAGGGATTCCTAGGAGCATTTTGGGAAATGAAACTGGTTCACTAATGCTCTTATAAAATTAAGCAAAATAACATCACAGACTACAGTGTACTGAGCAGAAAAGTGAGACCGCACATATAAATACAGTCTGGGTTTTTGGGTAAATCCCCCCAAAACCCAAATCAATGGTATATCAGAAAACATGGTTGAAATGGGTTTAAATGAGAGACATTCTATTTTCAATTGCTTCCCATCCTTAATTGAAATGAAGAACTTATGGAACCTAATCTTAAATTGTAAGACATTTTATTAACTTCAATAAAACTTACTTAAATTGGGATAAACACATATGAATTTTGTTGTTTTATAGTGATAAAATGATAGGATTAAACTGGACCTCCTTGTAATTTTCATTGTCTGGTGTCAAGGCCATGATGCTAAATGATAAACACTGTGCAAAATAAACAAGATTGCTTCTCTTCAGAACAAGAGTTGTTTTACATTATAAGCATGAAAATGATGTTTTCAAAGATCAAGAGCTAGATCACACCATTAAAAAATAACAACAAAACTTTGGCAGGGGTAATATTACCAAAAGATGCTGTCTCATTTTTATTAGAATGTGAAAAGGAAGTAGAAACTTCTCACTTGAGCAATATTCAGGGAATCTTAATTATATGTTTTGACATTTATCAAGATGTGTCCTAGGCACCAATTACAGTTTTTAAATACTTTTTTAAAATCTTTTTTTGCTTTGCTTTCAAGTTGGGTCAAATCAAGACCCAGACAACTCCAATCATTTTCCTGAGATTGTGCCTGTTGCTGAACCTTGTGCAGAAACATAAAAAGTAAATATGCTCTTATAAAATTAAGAGTTACAAAAAATGAAAATAATAGGTGAGCAAATGTATGATATATTTTGGAATCTCCATTCCTGCAATCTTCTTAGTCAATGATTGTTTACTTTGAACATTGACATTAACTTCTTATCTTTTCTTCAAACAGGGATAAAAATTATGTTTTCCTTCTCTTCTATCAATAAAAACTTTGAAGATTTTTCTGTATTTTAGAAATTCAAGTATATCATTATTCTACTAAATAGAAATTACATTCATTCAAACATATATTTTCTGTTCATTTCTTCTTTATCTCTAGGCTGGCAGCATACGCCCTTATGGACATGTACACTTTCATATCTCAGATTATTGTCTGAAGACTGAGTAGAAAAGGATTTTAGTGACTTCATACCTCTTTTAGGAAGAGATCTCAAAACTAAGTTCTTCCACAAAAACTCATAGACACAGACAACAGTTTAGTGGTTATCAGAGGGTAAGGGGGGAGGGGGTGGTAGATGAGGGTAAAGGGGATCAAATATATGATGATGGAAGGAGAACTGACTCTGGGTGGTGAACACACAATGTGATAGATAATGTATTACAGAATTGTACACCTGAAATCTATGTAACTTTACTAATCATTGTCACCCCAATAAATTTAATTAAAAAACAAAACAAAACTAAGTTCTTCCATGCTATTTTTGCACAAGTCATAAACAACCCAATTGTATGACCAAAGGTGATTCAAAAGTAACTGGAATTGTTCATAATTCATATTCTCTTGTGAGTCTTTAAAAATATAGCTAGAAACTTCTGCGCATAATAATAATGTTAATAGAGATTATTATGAAAGTTTTTTGGAGTTGAGAAGGGTTTCTAATACATACAAATAAAGTAAATACAAAGGCTGAAAATATGAAGATGGAAGAAATCTTAACTTCTAGAATTAGTGAAATATATACAGTGCCTTTTTCATCCAAATTACATATATCTTTCAAAAAGGAACAAATTCTAATGTAACTTTTGGTCCTTTCTCTGCAATTATGCTAACAACTATCATGCTGAGAAAGGATTAGTCCTGATGGACAATCAAAAATGATGCTTCTCTCCTGGTAAAAAGGTGAGAAAATATGTAGACATCTGAGGTGCAATTGTTACACATAGCAGCATGAGGCCCATATGACCAGTTCGTGAGCAAGATCAGAGTTTGCTAAAGTAGAGAAACTGCCCAGTCACTATTGCAAGCTTCGCAGTGCCATGATGTATGTAACATCTCTGACTTGGTGGGTGGAAACTACACTGCACACATCTCCCTGACTGTTCAACTTCATGTTCTTCCCTCAGCTTGTCATCAAGGACACCTAGCCAGGTAAAACTCATGTTAGGATGAAGCATTTGGCATAGCAGCAGGGCATGTCCACCTGCAAAATCTGAAGGCACAGAAAGCATCCCTGAAAGGAAGAACCAGCAAGGACCTGACCATTTAGTTAATATGTTAAAAAAACTAGAGAGAAAGCAAGATCTTAAAGGCAAGATTAAAAGGTATCGTTGCATCTTCATATGTGACTTATAGTAGCTAATATAGCAGCATGATGAAAAAGCTACAACGAAATGTCCTGCTAATTTTAATGATATTGCCAAGTGATTATCTGTTTTCATATGTTTTTTATATTTGTTAGTGTTTTATTCAATATGACCTTCTGAAATATTTTTCTTAGTATCAAAGTTTGAAACCTAAAAATCAGGTAAGATTTATTTTCTCTTTACTGCTAATTGTTGACATTTTGTCAAAATTCAATTCCAACCTATTCTAAGTTCATTTAAGTAGCATAATAGATATGCATTAGCTTGCTCCATATATACTGTATAGACTACTGATATTAGCATGAGAAAACCATAGGTCTCCAAATGAACTAATCATATAATACTAAGCAAACATGACTTTTCTTAAGAATATGGGTTGGGTTACATTCCAAAAGGACAACGTGGAATAAAAATCTGGTATCTTAGAAATGAGTGTCTAATACAATCATTTTTAATGTACCTCCCAGAGATTGCTTTAAGGCAAAGGTGACCAGAAGGCCAGTGGTAGATGGTTACAAGCTGTCTTCCCCAACATCTGTGTAAATACATTCAAAGAACCGAAGACTGCAGTTTCAAAAATTAAACTACAAAAGGCCATATCTATAACTGTACACAAAATCGCCTTGTCTACCCCTTCTTACCCCCTACTACTTCTAGCTCTATTAAAGAAAAAGAATGTCGAAGGACCACCAAGGAGAGAAAGGGCAGAAAGAGGACATGGGAATAATTATTTTCAAGGGTACCTTGAAAAAGTCGTCAGTGCTCCCTGTATTTTATAGAATCAGTATCTGTGCATGTAAATAAAGCAAGCCAGTGTGTTCAGATGATACGTGTTCGTAAAAACAGGCAGTTCCCATTGCTCATTTTCTTTCTATTTTCTTATTGTCTTAATTTGTAACAAGATTGTTAAATAAGATACACAGGAAAAATATGTTACATTGCTGGGATTTGTGAACACGAAAACAGAAATTGTGGCTATGCTACTTGTCAGAGCAAGAAGACTCAAAGAGCCTTTCCACGTATGTACCTTTAACCTACCAATCTGCAATGGCCGTCTACAATCAAACTTCAGGACAAAGAATACAGAGTTTGATGAAAATCTACAAGTGTGAGGTTGTGAAGGGAGGTGCGGAAGTGATAGTTGTGGTGGTATCTACTTCAGCTTGTAAAAACTTAGCTAGCCTTTATGGGATCCTCTGTGTCAGATGCACAACATACAAGGTAAAGATGAAAAATCACTACTTCAAGTTTCCTAAGGATGGTAGAGATAACATGGGCAGTGCCAAAATCAAATTTATCTCACTCCCAAATCCCTTTTCTTTCCTCCAAGCCCTTCTATATTTCTTCCAGAATTATTGATTCACAGATGAGAAATTTGCTGATATCAAAGAAATTTAAAAATAAGGACCAGAAAAAATTTAAAATATAGCTCCCCTAAGTAAGTGGCACGTATTCTATTTCTGATCGGAGAGGCTGTGAAATTTACCACGCCTTCCTTTGCTTACTAACTGCTGGGAGCCCAATCTATATTCTACCAAAATATTACTGCAGTGAATGGTAAATTTATTTATTCTATTCCATCGTCTTTACTTTCTCTCACTGTAGCTTTATTACATGTCTCCTTTTTTTGAAGCAGCTAATGTCCTTTTACTTTAGAATCAGCTAGGTAATAAGAAGAAATACGTTGATTAATCTATTACATCTCTATGATCTGAGACCACATTTTCACATTCCCATTTTATTTTTAATTGCTTGCTTTTATTTGTCTATTTAATAGAGTGGTAAAACTAAAACCTCGTTTGAAATGGTCAGCTTCTTTTTCAAATCTTCAGTGATGCCTGGAGGCCTCTCTAAAACATTAGCTCCTAGAACCGTCAGAAACAGCACCCATGATCCTGCTCCTGCTCTCTGGCTTCTCTGCCTTCTACTTTAAGCACTAGAACTGCAACTGTTCATTAATTGTTCACCATCCTTTATTTAATTATTTTGATAGTTCTGTGGAGAACCCTAATGCCCCTCCCTGCTTAATAGAGACTGAAGTGAACATAAACTGATGGTTCCAAGTAAGGTCTCTTCAAATGGCAGCTGCCCAGTGGCATGAAAACTCACAACATGAGCCATATCAGAAACATTTCCTGGAACGACCGATAAAAGTGACAGACCTATCACGTGTTTTTACTACCCTCTCCCTTCTGACACCCACATTAGTATCTTAAATGACAGTAAAAGAAAGAAAGAAAGGAAGGAAGGAAGGAAGGAAGGAAGGAAGGAAGGAAGGAAGGAAGGAAGGAAGGAAGGAAGGAAGGAAGGAAGGAAGGAAGGAGAGAGAGAGAGAAAGAGAGAGAGAGAGAGAGAGAGAGAGAGAGAGAAAACAAATATACTTCTAATGACAATCAACCTGGATGTCATAAAACAAATGGAGAAAGCCACCCACAGAACAGTTAAAGCCACAGCTCAGAAAATGCCTGAAGCAAATACAGCTAAGGAGGAAGCTAAAATCTGCAGAATCCCTGACATCCTGTAGACTAGGAAACTAAATATTGGCCTGACAATAAGAATAAGGTCTGGTGCTGTATGACACCAACACTGAACAATTGAGGCCTCCACCTTTTACCCTACTCTAAAAGAATCATATCTGAAATCAAGTATGTCTTGTCCCCATTTTCCACCAAAGCAGATAATAGAATGGTTCCATTCTATTGAATTAAATAGATGCATCTTATACATGCCTTCAACCTCTAGCTGCTTAGGGAGAAGTCCTACATCCCCTTTCACTTAGGGGAATCTGAGCTTAACAGTTGATTTGATCATATGGTAGTTCCAGTTTCATTTTTTTGAGAAATCTCCATACTATTTTTCATAATGATTATACCAATTTAGATTCTTAACAATTTCACTTCTGTGTGGATATCTGAAGGAAATGAAATCACTATCTCAAAGAGATTATCTGCACCCCATGTTCATTGCAGTAGTATTTAAAATAGCCAAGACATGGAAACAACCTAAATATTCATCAATGATTGAATGGATTTAAAAAAAAAATATGGTATACTAATTGGAATACACAATGGAATATTATTCAGCCATAAAAAGAAGGAAATACTGCCATTGCGACAACATGCCTATAAGGAGAAGGTATTATGCTAAGTGAAATAAATCAGACAGAGAAAGACAAATACTGTATGATCTCACTTATATGTGGAAGCTAAAAAAAGTGAACTTACAGACATAAAGAACAGAATGGTGGTTGCTAGAGGCAGGGTGTGGGGTGAAGAACATAGGTGAAGGTGGTCAAACATACAAATTTCCAGTTATAAGATACGTAAGTTCTCAGGATATAATCTACAGCATGGTGGCCATAGTTAATAGTACTATATTGTATATTTGAAAGTTGCTAAGAGACTAGATCTTAAAAGTTCTCATCACAGGAAAAAAATATATATAACTATGTGAGGTGACGATGTTAACTAAACTTACTGACTAGGGTAATCATTTTACAATATATACATATACAGAATCATTATGTTGTACACCGAAACCAATACAATGTTATATGTGACTTATATCTCAATAAAACTGGACAAAATAAAACAGCTAGTTTGACTCTTAGACACTGAGCATTAAAATTCTAGTCTTCCAACCCTGCCCCATACCAGACTTCAGTCAGCGTCTTCTTGCATCCTTCTTAGATATAAAAGAACAAACAAGGATAGCCAGATTGGAAGAAAGCTTCCAACATGTCCAAAAACTTCCAAGATACTAGAAGAATAAACAAAAAGTCTCTGCCCTCGTGGAGTTTATGTTTTAGAAGACTCAAAAATATCTGCTAGAAGATCCAGGATGACAAAGTAGATAAATGCTGTGCTTGCCTCTTCCTGTGACAACATTAAAATTACTGATTTTTTTACTGTGAATTTATTTTTTTCTTGATTTATTAGCTACTCTCTCTGCAGTGTGGGTCCAGGACATAACTGTAAGTTGATTACCTGTTTGAAGCCACTGCCTCAGGCAATAACTATGAGCAGGGTTGCACCTTAAACTCTTTATGGTACAACAGCATTGGTGGCAAGCTTTGTACCCTGCCTAGAGGATTTGGGAGGAGTGAATGTAGAAGTTGATCAGTCCAGACTTCTGTGAATAAATTCCTTACCCATTCAGGATCCTAATATTAACCAAAGGACACCATCTGGTATGTGTGTTTGGCAGGGGGGTGGGGGGAGGTGTTGAGGGCAGAGTGTAAAGGGATTTTTTCTAGCCTGTCTTCACAGATTTCCCAGCAATTTTGGTCCCTGGTCTACAGCCACAAATCCAGATAAAAGCACCTTTCATTCTTTCTAAGGGTTTCTGAAAGGAAGTATTTTGTGGTAGCTTTTGTTAATTCCTGGAATGCGTATTCACCTTTCACTGCTATAGTTTCTCGGAGTTGATTTTAGAGGCAGGAAGCCACCAGTCCTTGCTAGCTCACCATCAGGGCATTGACAAGAAATCACAAGTAAAAGCATATTATAAAGATATATTGCAAACCTTTTTTTGTATGAAATGTACACAGTTACATTATTTCTTTTGATTGTTTATTGTAAAATTATATTCAGGGAGAACAAAAGAGACAAAAAGCGGATGGTAGATCTAAGAAATTCAACATTGACCAGCAGCAGATTCATAAGAGGGAACATGAGATGGTTTGTGGGAAGGCGACCCATGGGAAATGGGGAATTGGTTGCAACACTGGAAACCTAGGAGAATACATGAGTGTTCCAACAGATAACAGGAGTCACATATATCACTTATTTCTGAGAGGAATATTTTCTCTCTTAATGATATTACCACTTCAGAAAAATTAGAACTAGCATGAGTAACTCTGGACCCCACCCCCGTATCAAACTATGAGATCAAAACCATAAAATATTGATTATAAAGCTACTTGAACAATAATTTTAAATCAAGAGCAAACAATCTAAAGTTAAGATGTAACATTATAATTCTAACAAAATTACCAATTCAGTCTCAGTCCTGTACCTTCTGGAAACACCTCATGTGTTTTATCATCTTGCTTATTGTGAAACTAAATCAGGTGATTTATGCAATAGGTGTAACTTTTCAAATAAATTAACTGTGCAAAAATGTGTCTCTTGCTTTCTCATTTGGGTACTGTGACAAATGTTTTGAGCACTGCAAGCAGACTGAGTAAACATTTACTTTCACAGATATAGGAGAGCTGAAGGGTACATCTGGACATATAGGTTCAGAACCACACACAAAGGAATATTAGAAATGGACTTAATATCAAGGGATTAAAAGAGGAATGGACTTAGGAAGCACTTACAGATAATAGTTGTGAAATGATCAAAAGAGTAAAACAGAGCTTGTGAAATAAAAAAAAAAAATCACAAGAATGTAGAGAAAAACAGGCAAAATATAAAGACATAGGTCTTTATCCTCCCTTTTTAGAATACTTTTCTTGTATCCCTTCCAGGACATTTCTCCCCACTTTCATCCATTGATTCATTTATTCATTGATTCATTCAACAAATATTTAGCACCTAGAATCTTCCAGGAACTAGACATATGGGATCATAGGCACTCTTACTACTCTATTCATTATACACCATGTTTCTTTTTCCTAGAATGCCTTTCTCCCACTCTACTTGCAAATTCTTATCCTTCAAGACCGAGTCAACTGTCCCTGCCCAACAAAGTTTCTCAAACACCGGTGAACTCAGTTAAGAATGTCCTTCCTATTCACTTAAGATATTAACTTTGTATGTATTTTAGCACCTGTCACAGTACGTTGCAATAATCTTCAACTAAGCTATGAATATTTTGAGGGGAAATACTATAAAGAAAACTTCTTTACTTTGTCAAGATTCACTTTATAACAAGCTTATTAAATATTTGTATATAAAGTTTAAATACATTTATCCTAACTTTTGGGGAAAAAATATGGTAAACAATTCTGTCCCTGCCAATTTCTTTTGAACTGATCAACTATGTAAACTGTTTTTCAGAGCAGTTTTTTTTTATGGTTTTTCAGAGCAGTTACACAAACTTCCAGAAAAATACTTCAAAGTATAAATTTCAGATATTCAAATATTGCAATATATTGGACTTAATTTTTCCTTCAAATTTGTGTGTAGTTCCAGTGGGACTTGGGAATACTTGCTTATTAGTAGTAAAATATGTGGGTTCTTATTAGCTTGTCATCTACTTTTGAGTCTTTATTCTGTTTACTTAAACCATAAGAATTGGCAGGCAATTCAGCTGAACACCAAGTACATGGGTGTTTTTGTCTTTGTTTTTAATTATGGAGACTAATATACAGAGATATTAAGGTTCAAAAAGACATTTATATTTGTATACAAAAGGAATTATCCTTGTGTAATGGCCACCTGGTTGGAGGATTATGAAATGAAATATTATGAGAACATATTTATTGCTTAATATATACGATATACTATCTAGACACGCTATATTCCTTGAGTCATGTTACCCATAGTACAGCATTATGAGCTAAGAACAGTTATTTTCCCAATTTACAGATAAAGAAACTGAAGATTGTCTAAGAATTCAGTTAATATAAAGATTCAACAAGTCAATAAAAAACATAAAATGCACAACTACTAAGACTGAAAATTCATTCTTTGCTCATAAGTACTGAAACTTTTTGTTTGTTTTAACTAAAAGAGGCACTAGGGTGGCTAAAAAGTATAATGTTATAAACCATTTAAATTATCTGCCTAAAGGCACAAATGTGTACTTGAGCACACGGCTGGTATGCCATATTGCCAGTATAATTTAGATTGCCTTGCTTTGAAACATTTATGCTAGAGCTTTATCATTGCAGCTGAGGCATCCTACATGGCATGAATATTTTTATTAAACGCCCTGAAATCCATATCTTAGTGATCAATTCAGCACTTGCAATTTTTCAAACTTTATTTTAATCAGGAGTTAATGATGTATAGCACTTCTAGTAAGTAAATGAATGTTTGAATTGCTGTAAGTTATTTTAATAATTGCTCAGCTAACCATTTAAATTATCAAAGATCTTTACTTGTGCAATGTCATATAAATGCTGGAAATTAAAAATTAATCAACACGATTTACGTAACTAAAAGCTGCCATCTAATGGGATATTTTTCAATAAGATGACAGCAGTAATTATGCTGAAAAATATTCATTCCTGTAGTTTGAACGATTATAGCAATTTCCACCAGGGGATTTCGCAGTCAGATTCTAGTTCTGGGCAACAGTGATTAATATAATGGTTATTAATGAGAAGTCATTTTGATACTTCTAGCAGTGTTTAGGTGTCAATGCTTTGAAAGCAATGTATTTAGCATATTAATAATACAGATTGTATTGGACTGGCCACTAAGTAAACTTACTGATTTTTTTCTTATCTTCTATAATGTAGAAGGTCAATTAGATGTACAGAAACAATGGAACTTTCATAGCAGGATCTAACATTGATTTGTGCTGACATCTTTTTAACTCTACAAAGTTCATGAAATGTGCAAAGGTAGTACTGTTACAGAAAAAAAGTTGCAGGGTCAGAGGTCACAGTCCACAGCAAAGTAACAATCTCTTGCGGATGGCACCCTGGGACCTGAGTTAGAGTAAGAATTGTCTTTCAGGTTGCCAACAGGGCACAGAGAGAAGAAAACCATGATTAGAAGTTAATATTTGGGAATTAATTAAAATGAATATGGACAGAGATTTTGTTGGCTTTACATCAAACTTAGTACAGATAAGGTAGTCCCTCAACAGATTCCATAAACGTAAACTGTGGATTATAAAATGATTATACAGTATATATGGTTTGGGTAAGACCAAATATATATACACACCTTGTGGCAAGCTTATGGTTTGCCACAACGGGTATATGTATATTTAAATGCATCCAAATCCATTGACCCAAAGTTAGAAAAGTAAGAAATTCTTGTACTTTACCATTCCCTTTCTGAGAATTTTGTCAAATATATTGTTCCCCATCTACTTGAACTCTACTCTTTGAGATGCATAATATACAGATATGGTAAAACTATATCATAGTGCCTGTGGCAGGTAAAGTATAAAATTTGCGTTATAGGAGTTCTGTATGTGGAGAGAAAATGAAACTAGACAACACTACAGATATGAAAGTATGATTTCACCAAAAGCACAAATTAGTCTAATGTTTTATTAAAAATATGTAATCTAAAGAGATTATAAGTAGAACAAAACTATTGGTAAAATCAATATTTAAGGTTTATCTTTATTAATCGTTTCAAATATAAATATTAAAAATTACTGTATGAAACTTACTTGAAAAATTCTTTACGGTTTTCTTAAAATTAATAGTCTCGGTGGCTTTATTTCTTGAGACTGAGATATTCCTGTATTTTACTGCATTGTACTTTCAGTGCTTTTTATTTTTTATTTTCTGGGTTTGTTGAATGTGATTTTTGATAGAAATAAAAATATTTCACTTATTTATATGAAATTTGAATTTTACTTACGTTTCTTAGTAACTTAAAGTTACTGATAAAGCTATTTATACTGGAAAACTTTTATTTGCTTGAACTGGTTATCTTAACTTTCTTTTTCCTAAAGTCTCATATTGCAGTCGAGGTCTGACATGAAATTGAGTGTGATCACTCTTTGATTTCACAATAGGTGCTGAGTCCTTAATGAAGTATCAGGGAACAGACAGACTTGAAAGCTTACTTTCTTCTTTCTAGTCTCCATCTCTCTTTGGAATCATATATCTGATTTCTACAGTAATACATGCATCATTATCTGACATAGGTTGGTGAGAAATACAAGCATAAATATGATTCTATTCTCTGATAGTTTTGAAACAGACAAAATAAAACTAAAATATAATTGTGCTATGAATATGTCAGTTGTTTATCATAGAAGACCAAGAGGAGCATGAAAATTAACTAACTAAATAAACAAATAAATATCTCATCCTAAACATGAGGTGATAAAAATAATTTAATTTAACATAAAATACATTTTTAAATTTTATGAGTATTTTGGTAAAAGAAAGTGGCACTATTTTTTTAAATCCTATTTTTACCTCTTTATCATATGGAAATATCACTGTATTTTCAGACTTTATAATAAATGTTACCTCTACCCTAAGCAATAGTTGTATAACCATTTCAAATGGATATGCATCATTTTAGAATTTCTAAGAAAATCTTTTGGGATTAATATAATTTAGCCTCATGATTAAATTACTTAAAAAATTGACTGTGGTCTCATAATTTAATTGTTCTATCTTCTAGTCTTTTTCTTTTTAAACTGTAAATGCCCCTCAAAAAACATATTATAACTATCTATAAACATATAGTTATAATATATAATATAAAAATTGCACTGAACAGATATTTTCAAAGTTCTATTGAGAGAATTATAGATTAAGCACGTGACTTTCACATGCTAGAGATAATTCTAAGAGTAATAACTAATATTTGTGTAGCACTTGACAGTGTTCACAGAGTATCAAATATTCTCATTTGACCTTCAAAAGAATTTTTAAACCCGTTTCATAAATGAGGAAACAAAGTCAGTAATACAAATCAGAGCTGTTACATCTCCTTATGATCATGTCAGCCAATGAAGCAGGGCATTTGTTCTCCTTTTCTTTTCCAGTTTCAATTGTTTGTTAATGTTAAATTTATGAAAGTCATTACCCTTGCCCTTGGTTATGTGTTTCCTATATTGGCCCATGACAGCAGTTATCACACTTGATTGTTATTTCTCATTTCTCTCTCTGTCTGCTGGAAATGCATGCTCAGTAAGGAGAGGGCAATGCTTTCTGAGCCTCTCACAAAGTGCCAGGCCCAGCTTGACATTTAGAGTACCTGATGAATGTTTGTAATGTTTTTATGTAAGTATACATTCTAGGTTAATAATAATTTTAGTTAGCATTTGGGTTTAGAGAGCTGTTTTTCTTATTAACATTTGTAACAGTTCATTTTAATATATTTACTCTCAAGGGAAAAACAAGAACCACTTAGGGTATTCAATATTATCTTACACCCTTTCAGTTGTGAGGGCTTCTTCTTAGAAGGCAACGTTAGCTACATCTTCCCTAATATCATTCTATGTCTTCATTTTAAGTGGTAACTATTCTAATTTAGGCAATAAAGTGCTTTATTTTTAGAAATATTGACTAATATAGACTCACTCACTGGTACTACTCATAATAAGAAATTTGTAATTTTGGTATTACCACCACAATCACTTTAATACGCACATATTTTAAAATAAATATACATTTTACTTTTCCCTCTTTATCTTCTTTTTTATGTCTCTTTTTCTTATTTTTTTCTTTTTAATAAAACATTATTGGGCATCTACAATGTACTTATTCTTCTATGAATCTGAGATACAGCCAAGAACAAGATTTACCCTCCTGGAGCTTACATTCTAGAGCTAATATCAAGTACGAACCCACTTCAATAATGTATTGCAAATACACAAATATAAAGACCAAGAAAGGGTCAGGAATATCAAACAGCTGCTTTAATAAGACCATGGAAATAATAATACATAAATTTTAATTGGCAGCCTCTATGATAGTGTTCATGAATTCGCTAATTATAATGGAAGACTAGCTGTTCAAGCAAAATAAGTGACAATCCCTTATGTTTTTTTCATTTGACAACAAATAGATACTTTAGTATTTCTTTTCTTCAATTTTAAATACACCCAACACCTTAGCATTTGCAAATTTTCATACAAAAGCCCCATCTGTAAAATACTGATATTGGAATAATTTTCAACAAAATACTGTCAATGTCAAAGTTGAGATTTTATTCTAAGTATGAATAGATGATGATTCAGAATCATCTAAATCATTCCAATTTAAAAATTCAAAATATTCTACATAGCAACACAGCAAGTACATACAGATTCCTTAATTAGTTTTTTCTTTATTAAATCCATATTTCATTTCATCTAATAGTTCCAACATCCTCAGAGAAAGGAAAGTTATGTCCAAATGATCCCAGTCTGAGAAAGGCTGTGATCTGAATGATAGTGAAAAGTGCACAAGATTCCATTGGAGTGAACACAGCAGTTGTTCCTCCTTTGTATGTTGTTATAAAGAGAACTGGGGGTCAAACGGCATGAGTGATAAATGGAAGGTGCTTGAATTGAGTTGGTTCTTTTATGAACATTATACATTGACCTTGGCAGTTTTGACAATTACATCCATCATTTCTAGGAATCCATTCCAACACCCCAGCTTGTTTTCTAATGTGACCAAATAAACAGGATTTGTGAATATAAGAACCAAAGATTGATCTTCTGTGCCACTGCACTGATTAACAGTTTGTTACTTACTGTAGCTTTTCCATTCTCTGGATGATGTGAGAATCATAATTCACCGTGGCACACCTGTAGATAGCATGTGAGAGTGCTTTAATCTTCTCTTACAGGCTTCAAAAGGATCAATATTAGATTTCGAAGTTTGATAATCAGAATGAAATAAAACCCTTAAGGAGCTCATTGCATACTTTTAACGTGCTTTTTATTATTTCCATGTTGCTTCAATAGAAACAGCTGGTTTAAGATGGAAATAGACCAACCATTTTCATTTTTAGAGTATTTTAACCTGTGGATAACTTAGGCTCTAATTTTGAGGTTTAAAAGAAGTTTTCTGCCTCAAATACCTTTTGCTATGAGTAAAATTATATGTAGGTTGTAAAGCAGGCACCCCCCCCACACACAAACAAAAACTTTAAATGCAAAGTAGTTTGCAGTCATGAAATTTTTCCCTGAAAGTGTACCGTCAACTGTATGACAGAACCTTAAAAGGCTGGAATAATGTGTGTGTGTGTGTGTGTGTGTGTGTGTGTGTGTGTGTGTGTACACACATTGGGAAATTCTGAATTATCCGCTGTTTACAAACTCAGTTTTCTTTAAAGTGGTGCAGTGATTATGGCTCCATGTCAGAGCTTGTTGGGTTGTCTCATTGCCACAGTCTTCATATCACAACTGACAAGTAGCTTCACAAGAGTCACGGATGTAGTATGCATTCACAAGCCCCCATTTCATTTTGGTTTCAAACATGAAAACGGGTACATATCAGACAGTCCAATCTGATAATTCCAGGATTCAATGTAAAGTTCATTAATCAATCAGTCAACGTCTTCCAAGATTCAAACTTCTCCCACTTGCAGGTGTTTTGTTTACCCCCATCCAGGCCAGCCCCTACTCTCTGGGCAGAATAATCTCAATGCCCGTTGTGTCAGGACACTGGTCCCCATGAACAGTCGTCCTGGGCATCCATCTGCTGCCTGCCTCCTTGCCCTGCTGAGCAGATCTTATCTCTAGCTCACTTCTCAGTCTGCCTTGGATGGTTGGGAACATTAACACCTCTTCCAAATTCAAAGCAAACACAGAAACATGACCGGACCACTTCTGGTGTCCTGCCCCTTCCTCTAGGATGCAGCACTGAGGCGGCTTCTGTAAGTGGAAAACAGAGCACATGAATTTCACTCCCAAAGCCCCTATTTCTCATCTTACTTTTCCAGCTCTGGGGGGATGACAGACAAAGTGCGTAGGCGTTACATTCCTCTAACTAGATTATTTTTCCTCCAAGTTGTACTATTTCCTAGCACTGTTTCCTGTCTAATCTGCACCAGGAGGAAATCACATTCGGATGCAAGGTCTTATAGCAGAAACAGTGTCCTTTTTACTTACTAGAGTCGATTGTCATATTTACTTCTGGTGGTGCATCAGTGGTGAGCTATGTCCACAGCATTTAATGCACATTCAGTTAAGCCACAGTAGTGGGTAGTGGTAGGGATGTGCCGGGCATGTGGAAATTCAGTAGAATAGTCCCAGACTACCTCTTGTTTCTTCATTCAATATGAATTTATTGAAGATATACTACATATCCAGCACTGCACTATGCCACAAGAATGGCATAATGAAAAAGATACATAATTTAAAGCACAGTGAGTAGAGCCAAAAAAAAATAAAATGGATGTTTGTTATACAGTTAAGTACTTCCTATATGATATGGAAAGTAATCAGGTCCAGGGATTACAGAAGTTGCACTCAATCTCAGCTAGGTGAGTGTGTTTTTGAACAGGTGTTAGTGGGAAACAAGTTTAAGGTTGCTTTCAGAAAGTGACACTTAGATTGAAAAATGAAAAAGTGACATTGAAGTTGAATCCTAAAGAATGTATAAGTAATTACCCAGGAGATAAGGGGATAGACAAACAAGTGTTTGTTATAATTATTATGCAAATTACAAAAATAAAACAAATTTAAGGTGATTTTTAAAATTAATTATATATTATTTATTATTAATTAATATTATATTATTTGTATATTATTTTATTTCTATTATAGCTAACAACACAAAATATTTTAATTGAAAATAGTATGATCTCTAATTATATATTTTCGTATGAGCAGTTTAATTAATATGCTTTATGTTTTTCAAAAATATTGTTTAATATTTGTGGATAAATAAATTTCAACATCCGGTTCTGAATTTAGATTATTTCTGTGTTTGGTAGTAATTGTGGTAATAGATGAAAATGGTCTACCTATCATCGCACCATATGACCAACATGAAATAAACATAAGAAATGATGTTCGGTTTTTATGATAGTGGATATAAATCCATATTTCAGAGTCTTAATGCAGTCTTGATAATTTTAGCTTATTTTTGCTCACTTCTTGTCATTGTCATTTTTTTTTTAACTCTTTAGCTGAAAGAATTTGTACAGGGAGTGAAAGCATTATTCCTCTGCCATTTTCTTGTTTGCTTGTGTTTGTTTTGCGTCATTCTTTACCAGAATCATTTTAAGCCATTTGTTAATTTTGTAGGGTTAGGTTAGCTCCTATTAAATAAAATTATAAATAAATTTCTTTATTTGGTTAGACACATAGGATGTCACATTGAAATCATATAAAGGTGAACAAATGCATTGTGGATCTTCCCCTCTGCTCTTCCCTTTCATCTTTCCCCACCCATCCCCTTGCCCTCTTCTTTCCCTCACGTAGAGATTCTGGTATAGATAATGAGGATGAAAAGAAGACTCCATAACAAAACTCTAAAATCTATGTAGGATTTATGACTTCAGTGAGCAAATATATGTAATTACACATCCATATCAACTACAACCTGTTGTCACTGCATCCATCTGCATTAGATAATACGTCTAAAGCAAGCTCCATTTTCTACCCCAAAACTCTTCAAAATGCTTTGGACTCATAGAGCTCCTATCATTATAATTTTCTTAAAATTTTCTAAAATATATTGTTGCGTCTGAAAGTTCCCTGTTAACAACTGTCCAAGTTAAATCATGGTTATTTCCTTCTGTCACATTGTGACTTAAATGAACTCATAATATCTCAGAAGTGGAAATAGACTTTAGCTCTTTCAAATAACCATTAGGATTGGGCTAGAACTAATAATCACTTACCTCTTTCTGATGATTTCTCATGTGCTACCAATTCTCAAGGATTATTTGATTTGTTTGTATAAGTTCTTTAAAAATGCATCAGTCATATTATCAGCATATCAGCAACAAAAAAACACTGAATTCAAATAATTAATATTTTAAATAAAAGTTTGATTGATATTAATCATATTATATGAGTATCTTATCAATGTATCACATAGCTTTCCACATGTAGTTCCTGCTTTAATTTCATAAATTAGGAATATTTTCATGCTTTAAAATGATAAAGTATTACTCGTAAAACAATAATTACTCCATTTTTTCTTCTTTTTCTCCTCTAGTAAGTGTATTATTAAAAGAACAAAAATAATTGCCTAGTGTAGATAAGAAGAATTAAATAATTTACTGAAGATGTTATTATGCAAAACTCCCCTGGATGTGAATTAAAATTAAATTGGAGAAAAGAGTGTAATAAGTTGGCCTCAGGCATGGATCATATTCAAACAAGATTATTATTAAATGTCAACTGTGCTTTTTTTTGAAGTAGCAGTTTTATTTCTTTTTAAAATTTGAGTTCCATAGGTTAACTTGATATAGGAAATTTGTGATTTCCAGATAACAAAAAAGGACTCGTTAAACATATTTAAATAATTATAGTGTCCTTTGTCTATTCCAAGATGATATTCTTGAACTAGTGTCCTCAGACTGGCTCTTGGCTTGAATTAGAGGACATGATCCTACCCTGCTCCCTCATCATCAAGAATTTTTGAAACAAGAAGCTCATGTTAAGGGGCAGAATGTATTTTACAAGAGTTTAACATCATGGCCTCCACCATATCAGCAGAAAGATTACAGTATACACGCAAATAATAAAGTCATTAAATTTTATACATCATGAATGTCATTAAATGCATATTTTACCTAAAGAGGAAAAGAAAAACAAGTGATGAAGGAAATTCAGCCCACAATTCTACTCAATGAGTATTTGTACCATTGTAAGTGTAAAACTGAAGGCATAACTCAACTCTTGTTCCCTATTAATTCTAATGTTGTTCTCATGGTGTTAGCATACACTTTTTAATACAAAATGACTCCTAATGAAGATCAAATTCTTCATCCAGTGTTCAAGTGAAGATACAACAATATGCCCTAATGTGGGAATAGCTAGGTTGGAAATACTGATAATGTTTGTTGAGCTCAAAGGTGGTATCTTTATAAGGGATTTTCAAGGGGTAGTGTTGATTATAGTGATCCTCAATTAGCCTGAAGTACTAATGCCTAAATCCTCCAGAGATTCATTATCACTACTCACACAAATTTAAATATATCCCCTCCAATTTGGTCCCGTCACAAAGAACTTTAGCACTGTGATATGTTCATGGAGCTTTCATTATTTTATGCCCCATTGTAGATTAGTTCACATGGAGAAATTCTGGCTAAGAAAGTACTAGAAGCACCAAGAAGCCATGGCTTCAGGATTTCCTGTACCTGCTCAAGAAGCTAATATCAAAACTCATCTTTGCAATACATCATGTATTCTCATGTAAAATGTATAATCTGAGCTCCAATTCCACACAACTTCTGTATTGCTGGACATTACTTGAACTATATCCAATTAGTAATTGTTGCATCTTAAATTCCAACAGATAGTTCAGAATCCTTTTTGCCACAATTTCTGGACAAAAGTATATGAAAGTGCCTATCTCCTAAAGTAAATCTCTCCTCCCTCAACTGAGATTTCCAGTTGTCAGTCTCCTGTCATAGCAACCAGCAATAACTGCTTATTAAAAGCATGTAAAAGAATATAATATTTTATTTATTTTTGAAGGCTTGTTATTGATTGGTCTTGAGAGTATAAGGATAAATTATATGTATACCCTGCTCTCCAGAAGCCACAATAAAAATAGAATAAAGTAAATTGTAAAAGTTAATTTAAAAATCTTAAGTGAGAGAGTATTGGATTTTTTTCAGTCAAGATGGCAGAGTAGGTAAACACTGTGCTTGCATCCTCTCACAACCATATCAAAATGACAACTAAGCTACAGAACAACGATCATTGAGAATTAGCTGAAGTCTAGCTGAACAGATGTCCTACAAGTAAGGACATACAGAAAAAGCCATGTTGGGACCTGTAGGAGTGGTGGAGATGCAGAACAGGTCGGTTCCACGTCCACGTGTGACAGTTAAAAATCAAGAGGGTTATTCCTAGCTGCAGAGGTCCTCCCTGAGAAGAAAGGGTTTTCAGCTCCACACCATGCTCCCTAGCCCAGGGTTCCAGTGCCAGGATGAGAAGTCCTCACAACTTCTGGCTGTGAAAACCAGCTGAGATTGTAGCTGAGTGAGAAATAGGGCTGCTGGAGCCCCACACATTCCTCTTAAAGTGCCTGAATATGGATTTATTCACTGATGAACTCACTCACTCTGAGCTCCAGTGCTGGGGCAGCAGCTGGAAAAGGTGGCAGGGACATATGGGGAGGAACTGAATTATCTGGCTTCAGAGTGAGGGCTGGAGGGGCAGCTTTCTTGAGAACAGAAGTGCTGGCAGAAGCATTGTTCCTTAGTTGAGCCCTCCGCCTTCCAGCGTGCAGATGCAGGCAGCCACTATATTTTAGTCTCCATTAACCTGGCTAACACTGTTGGCCCCACCATCAATATTCCCTGAAACCCCACCTCACCTAACTTGCAGGCCCACCCAAGCCCCTTGCCATGGCTTTTCCATACAAATGACCTGTCTTGGCTCATGTTACAGGCTTTCCTAAAATCTCCCAAAGATTCCCAAACCCCCAAACAAGCAGCATCTGGCTGTGACATGCCCTGTACCTCTTGCTGAGAAGCCCCAAGTCCAGCACTACCAGCATCTGGCCTCAGTTCACAGCTTGACCTCTCCCAGGCACCTCCCAGTATGGGTGGTGACCTTGCGTAGATTGCTTTATGGCTCATGCCAGGTGGTACCAGAACCAACACTCCTGGTAGTCAGCTTTGAACTGAGCTACCCAGCTGCCTCTGCAAATAACACACACATAGGGAAGACTGGGCAGGTACCAGAGCCCTGCTAAAGTAAATCCTGCTCTGTAGAATCAGTCCCTACACATATTCTCCACTGTGGTCATAGACAGTCCCCACAACGCATCAGCCCAATGGTCAATCCCTACCATTGATGTGAATACACGAACCAAGGCTCAACTGCAACAGGAGGGCACACACAGCCCACACAAGGGACACACCTGTAGCACCCCGCTCAGGTACCAGGGAGACTGAACCACTGGGTCCCACAGGATACCTACTACATAAGGACACTCTACTAAGATTCACAGACATAGCAGATCTACCTAATACATAGAAAAAAACACAGGGAGACAGCTACAATGGGGAGACAAAGAAACAAGTTCCAAATAAAAAAATAGAACAAAGCTCCAGAAAAAGAACTAAACAAAATGGAGACAAGCAATCTACCAGATGCAGAGTTCAAAACACTGGTTATAAGGATGTTTAATGATCTCAGAGAGAATTTCAACAAAGAGATAAGAAACATAAAAATGGAGATAGAAAACATAAGAAAGAATCAGTTAGAAATGAAGAGTACAACAACTGAAATAAAAAATATATTAGAGAAAATCAACAGTAGATTAGATGAAGCAGAGGATAAGTGATTTAGAGGATAAGGTAGCAGAAAACACCTAATCACAACAGCAAATAGAAAAAAAGAATCCAAAAAAAATGAGGACAGTTTAAGGGGCCTCTGGGACAACATCAAGCATACTAACATTTGCATCAGAGGGGGTACCAAAAGGGGAAGAGAGAGAGCAAGGAATTGAAAACCTATATGAAAAAATAATGACAGAAAACATCTCTAACCTGGCAAAGGAAAGAGACATACAAGCCCAGAAAGTACAGAGAGTCCAAAAAAGATAAACCCAAAGAGGTCAACACCAAGACACATCATAATTAAAATGCCAAAGGCTAAAGACAACGAGAAAGCAGCAAGAGAAAAGCAGTTAGTTACCTACAAGTGAGCTCCTATAAAACTGTCAGCTGATTTCTCAACAGAAAACTTTGCAGGTCAGAAAGGATTGGCACAAAATATTTAAAGTGATGAAAAGCAAGGATCTACAACCAAGATTACTCTACCCAGCAAAGCTATCCTTTAAAATTGAAGGACAGATAAAGAGCTTCCCAGACAAGAAAAAGCTAAAGGAGTTCATCACTACCAAACCAGTATCACAGGAAATGTTAGAGGGACTTCTTTAAGAGGAGGGGAAAAAAAGATTTTAAAATGTGAATAATAAAATGACAATAACTACATACCTATCAACAATTACTTTCAATGTAAGTGGATTAAGTGCTCCAATCAAAAGATAGGGGGGATGAATGGGTAAGAAAACAAAACCCTTATATATGCTGCCTACAAGAGATTCACTTCAGATTGAAAGACACACACAGACTGAAAGTAAAGGGATGGAAAAAGACATTTGATGAAAATAGAATATAAGCAAACAAACAAAAAAGCTGTGGTAACAATACCTATCCCAGACAAAATAGACTTTGAAACAAAGCCTATAACAAGAGACAAAGAAAGACCCAGTAATCCCACTTCTTGGTATTTATCTGAAGAAACGCAAAACATTACTTCAAAAAGACATGTGCATCCATATGTACATTGCAGCATTATTTACAACAGCCAAGATATGGAGGCTATCAGTGTGTCCATCAATGGATGAATGGATAAAGAAGGGATGGTACATATATAAAATGGAATACTACTCAACCCTAAAATGAATAAAATTTTGTCATCTGCAACAACATGGATGGACATAGAGGGCATTATTCTGAGCAGAGTAAGTCAGACACAGAAAGACAAATGCCATGTGATTTTACTTATATGTGAAATCAAAAGAACAAAATAAAAAAACAGACAAACCAGAAACAAACTCATAAATACCAAAAACATTTTGAGGTTTTCCAGATGGGAGGGGTTGGAGGAATTTGTGAAAAAGGGAAAGGAATTAGGAAGTACAAATTTGTAGTTACAGAATAGTCATGCGGATGTAGGGTATAGCATAAGGAATAAAGTCAACAATATTGTAAAAATTATGTATGGTGTCAGATGGGTACTACATTTATCAGGGTGATCACTTCATAAGTTATATAAATGTCTAATCACTATATTGTACACCTGAAACTAATATAATATTGTATGTCAACTGTAATTGAAAAATTTAAAAATTATTTTAAATGAATGAATAAATAAATATCATAAGAGATATAATGGAGGTGTGGGAAGTTCACTGTGGGAGTGGGACAAGAGAAGAACCTATAGTGTCTAAAGGAATTTGTGGTAACATAGCAGAGAGACAGTGAGCAAAATCTTGAAGGAAGAGAACTTTTGCTAAACAAGGAGAGAACAGTAGCTATACAGAGACATAGGCAAAAGTGTAGAGGTGTGAACAAGCAAGTATATCAGATTAGCACAGAGCAGGGTGTGACTGAAACCTGAGTATTAGAGGGAAGAGTGGCAGGAAACAATGCTGACTATATAGATTGTAACACATAGATCTTTCTAAGGCTGAAACATCCTTACCCAAAAGACAATGCTATCTGGGAGGTTTTTAAACGGAGGAAAGATATGATGATGTAAGTATTCTGGCAGAAATGTGTAGGATAGATCCAATAGGAGAAACAAGATGACTTGTTTCAACAATCTAAGTGAGAGATATGAGGTGTGATCAAACAATATGGTGAATATTTAAATTTAAAAAAATGTATTACAGTAAAAGACACATTGCCATTGGTCTCCCTCAAAATACTCTCCCTCGCTTCAAACACACTTTTCCCATCGTTCTTGCCACCTTCTGAAGCAGTTCTGGAAGTCCTCTTTCATGAGTGTTATAAGTGGAGCTGTCATGGCTATCTCGATGTCCTGAATAATTTTGACTTTGGGGGAGAGCCAGAAGTCGCACAGTGCCAGATCTGGTGGATAAGGTGGATGAGGACACACCATAATGTTTTTATTTGACAGAAATTGCCATAACAGAAGCAACATGTGACATGGAGCCGTTCCGTATAAATGTTTTCCATATAAAATGCTCTCCATAAATCAGCATGTGTCATTGATGATGAATTGTTGCTATACTATTTCAAACAGAAAAACATCTGAAAAGTCTCCTCTTAACTAGTTGCTCTATCTTTAAAATGGCATCACGTTAAGTCCTTTCTAGAGATCAATGGTAACTTTGTGAGTGCTCAGGGCAGTTAGTAAGCAATTATAATTGTCTTCAGTCAAGTACGAGTCCCAGACACTTTGATGAGTTTGTCTTAAATGTAAGATGAATATGTGAATCCTTAGAAACTATACAAAGTTTTTAACATTTTGAATTCTAGTCTAGCTGTCTTCATTTTATATCCTTGCTAAATTTATGTCAATTTGATAAAGGGAAATATGACTGGAAAGCCATAATATAAAGGTTGTATGAATTGAGATGAACTAAGTTGCGTAGCACAGCAAAAATTATCTTTCTCAGTCATACAAAGTTTATTGTGGGTAAATAGGGATGTCGTCTCTCTGAGGATATAGTAGTCCAGACCAACTCCCATGGTAGTCTGAAATTTGCAATCCCAACATGTGTCCTTCTATGTTTCCTTGGCAGGGAAAAGAAAGATCAAGAAGAAACAGGGTCTCTAACAGGTACAGAACGGGAGTAACTCATCACTTCTGCTCACCTTCCTGCTTCCCAGAACACCATCACATGCTCATAACCCACCTGCAACAGATGCTGGACAGCATAGAGCAGCACATGGATATTTAATGAGTATTATTTGTCTCTGTCATAGAGACAGTCGTAGATAGGTGAATACAGTGTTGGGTGTTTTTATAATCCCTGAATTGCCTCTTATGGAAGCTAGAGGATACTAGAAATCTGGACTCTAGTTAGCAGAGATTTAGTCTCTTGTAGAGAAACTTTTTTGAAGAGCACCAGGTGATCGGGTTCTCAAGGAGGAAAACTGGAGAATCCAATTGCTCACATGTTATCATTTCTAATTATTTTATTGAGGGAATTTTTTTTAAATAGAAGGATCTTATTTAATCTGCTTATTTAAATACTGAACAAATTTAAATCAAGAAAAAAATTAGAAATTATTTGTCGAAAAGTCATTTAGTGGTAGAGATGGGATTGGCACCTAACACTTGATTTCAAATCCAGTGATCTTTTCCACTACACAGTACTGTATTCCTTTATAAGAGTCATTCATTGTCTACCTGAAAATACACAAAATTCTAGCATTAGTAGGAATTATGGCCAAAACTATCTGGACTCACAATGCATAAAATTTGTCTTTTTCTATCATTATTGTAAGAGTTGACATTCATGGCGATTTTCTAAAGCAACTATCTAGGGAGAAAATCAAAGAATTAAATAACCCAATGCCTCTTACATGCATGCAGATAATCAAATTTGATAGCCCAGTTGGTGTCATTCTTGGATTGGACTTGCACATTTCATTTCCAAATACTTCTTCTTACACCTACATAATAAATTCACCTATTTATCTATGCATGTATTTATCCATGCAGCAATCATTTGTGTGCGTGTGTGTGTGTGTGTCCTTAATGTCTTAATTCCTGAGAACTAAGAATGAATAAGAGAGATAGCAGCTGCTCACCAAGAATTTTCCCTTACAGCAATGAGTCAAAAAGCCAACAATATGCTGAGAATAAGAAGGAACTTGAGCCTTGAACCAGGAGACCTTCATTCTAACTCTGTTTCCTTCACTGACCTTTTATCAAATTTCCTCAGTCTGCCTTGAGTTGGATTCCTCCACAGAAGGAAAGATGAGTGGACTTGGGGATCCTTAGCCTGGATCAACAGCCTTGGCATCCGACTCTTCAGCTCTCAGTTTCAATTCTTAGTCATGATATTCTTCCAATCTTTTAAACATCATTCTCTTTTTACTTGAATTAACCTGAATAAATGTTTACATATTACAAATCAGAGATTACTGACACACATACAAATAAATCAGTACACTTTTGATTATTGGTCTTGCACAAAGAAAAAATTTTCAAAAAGTAAAATATTCTGAAATCTCGCTCTTCCTAGCCCCTCCCCCTCTCTCGTTCTGGCCTCTTCCCTCCGTCCTCTCTCTCCTTATTCTTCCTCCCCCCTCACCCTTTCTCTTTTCCTCCCTTCCCTCTCTCTCCCCATCTCTCTTTCTCTCTATCATTTGCTCATCATTTTGCTTTGGCATCTTCATTACTGACATCAAGTGTGCTTTTGGAAGCATATGGAATTGAATTTCTGTAAGAGTCGATGAGAAACAAAATAATTAAGGATTGCCATTAAGTCATTGTGAAATATCACAAATTTTACTTCTAGAATTTACCCTTTGGATATAACATGAATGACTTAGTTACAATGATGTACTTCTCAACATCATTTATAACATGAAAAAAAATGATGTATATTTACATGATAAAATGCTATGCAGACATCCAAAATAATTTCATTAAACCTCTCTTATGGCTGGGAAAAATATTCTTGATTTATTTTGTAGTTAACAAAAACATTATAAGCAATATATGTAATTTGATAACATTTCAAATGTACATACACAGACATACATGCCTAAAAAGATAAACATCAAAATGTTAATAGTGTGAATCTCTGGATGAGAGATTACATTTGTTTTTAATTTTGTTCTTTGTATGTTTCTGTTGTGACTATTCAGCATATTTGCAATCAGAAAAAACTAACTCATAAGCATAAAAATGGAGCTTTACAAATATATACTGTATATTTAATGTTGGGGTAATGCATAGAACTGTGGCATAAAATATACATTATAATGTAAAAGATATAGCAACTAAAATAAATCTTCTAGAAAAGTAATAAAGACTTTAAAAAAGGTTTCTCAGGAAAAACACTATTAACACTTCAGGCAGTGCCATTCTTCCAGGGGCTGGATTATGCCAGGAGCTATAGGACATGTAGCATTCCTGTTTCCCCTTCATGAAATTCCAGTAGCACACTCCATGTCACTGAGATAAAAAAAAAAAAAATGCCCTCACTATTTCTAAATGCACAAGTGTCGAGAACTATGACTACAAAACGGTTGTATCAATGAAAGAAAATCAACTGGCCATATTTATGAATAGGTTTGCCAGTGAGCTGTCTGCATAGCATGATAGAAGGTGCTGAACGGTCAAAAATAACTCCCAATTCTTATGCTCAATGTCCTTGGGTTAAAGTATCACTCCATGAAAATGTATGCACGCCTAATACCCTAAATCTCAGTTAGCTCTGAGGTTTAGGTTTTAATTGAATCACTTCCCCAAACTCCCTGTGCCTTGGATGTCACTTTGCTTTACTCTCCTGGCATCACTTTTCTTTTCTGAATCTTTTTGAAATGAAGCTAATAAAGTTCCAATGTTAACTGATTTATAGACTTATTCATGAATGTATTAATAATTTTTACAGGGAGCTATACGTACGGAGGCAAAGAAGAAACAACCTGGGCCCTCATCAAGGCCACAGTCCAGTAGAAGGTTATGAATTGATGTTACCGAACAGAATTTCTAAAGTAAATTCTTAGTTACCTTTATGTGTTTAATAGCAGAATGATCATATAAGGAATGGCTTATAAGTAGAAACCAAAATTTAAAAAATAAATAGGTCTCAGAGATATGGGAGAATAAAAAAATAATCCAGCAGGTAGAAAAATCATGATATGTTCAAATCAACTGGCCTAGCATGAAATGAACTTCAAAAACTGGACTCTCAAATGACAATCCATTTTCTGTAATTATATGGTCCAGTGTCCTTGCCTTATGCACTCTTACTATTTCTACTATTGCTATACTCAACACTGTTATTTTTAAAATGTTTTCTGTCCTCACTAAACTATAAGTGCTGAGAGGGAAGGCATACGTCTGCATTGAAGATGATCATATACTCAGTATCCCAACAGCTCTTAGGTACTTGCTCTTGCATTGTTTCATTGAGGCTCACTTTTTATGTATAATCTGTTTATGACCTCCTCATATGCCCTTCCTTTCCACTTTATTGTAGTATTGTTTGTCCAGGCATTGCTCATGAAGAACTGCTAAGACAGGAAAGCAAGCGTTACATGAAAAAACAGTAGCAATGTATTTGCCATCATATACTCTTTCACACTGGTACGCTCTGCACAGCAGTCTTGCTCTACCATCCCACATTGAGGACTATGGCTGCTTCCACCATGCCTCCAGGATGAGCGGGACATGACTGGAAACTTAACCGGAAGCAGTACAGCCTTGCTGAATCCCTCTCTACCCTAACCTCTCCCAAAAAATTAGCTCATGCGTGATACTAATACGTTTGTTTTTATCTTAATTAACGTAAAAGTTTCCACAAAAAATCTCTTCTTTAAGTTCAGACAGAAGGTTTTGTCATATTAAACTAATTTTTTAATTCTGAGGTCAAAAGCACATTTTTTTTTACTTTTAAGGATTTTTGTTGTTTATTTGATTTTAGTAAGTAAAATACTTTTACTCACTAAAGAAGTAAATTTTTATTTACAACGTTTTTGTTTATGGAGGGGCTTTAAAACTAAGAAAATTTTGATATAATAAGGACATAATCTTTATATATAAATTCTATTATTTTAATCACTCAAACTCACTTTTCTCACGTTAAAGTGTATTTTTGTCAACTCTTTAAAATAAAATTATTTTGTTCTTATAAACTTGTTTTATGATATTATCAATCAGTGATTTTTATGAAAGATATATAGTTTTGAGATAACATATTCTCAAATAATACTACCCGCATAGTTATTGGAATTTAGAGTAAATGAAAGAATAATCTGGTATGGCTTTGAATTAGTAGCTAAAAATAATTTGGAATATAATTTTTGATAAGTTTTCAGACATCAGAATAACTCATAAAGTTAAAAAATTAAAGAACTTACATTGTTCTTGACTTTTCACTCTTTGTTAGAATGACAGAAGTATATCACAAAAAGATAACAAATAGCAAATATCTATATTTCCATTATTATCCCATTAATTGTGTATTTATATTAGGTAGTCTTTATAGACACTGTAGCAAAAAGCGTGCCAGACAATTCATGCATGAGATATTAAACAAAATAAGCAGAAAAAAAATATATTATATTGAAATCTTATTCTTGTTTGTAGCAAACCAAGGACAATAACATTCAACCATCCCTTTCCTAACAATTTGCTGCCTTAGTTTTAGACATGCAGTTGAATGAAACAGAGTTACCATGTTCATGCTGCATTCTTCAGCGTAAAGTGGGCAGAGAGCACCCTCTACCTTCTCCTGGTTAAATAGCACTCCTTGTCTGGAAGAAAGATGCTGATTCTATGCAGGTATTTCACTCATAAAATCAGAAAGAATTTGTCTATAAGCTTCATTAACTTTTGGCCTCTATTAGCAACAACCCACATTCAGGAGGCCACCATTGTGACACCCTCAAAGAACTCCACCAAGTCTAGAAGGAAAATACCTGCTCTGAATTTTCCCACCTTCCCTGAACTGAATCTGTGCAGCTACCCCAGGAGGGGGAGAATGCAGCTTTGAAAAATAACACCTTTGTTATTCCAAGTGTTAAAGATGAAGCTGAGTTTTCAGATGGCCTCAAGGTTTGTGCACCCTTCACCAAACACAGATGGAAACTGGACTCTTTGAACTGCTTTGAAAATCTGTTACTAAGTATTGCTGTGGGTCTGCCAAGCAGCCATTGCTGACTTCTGCCTGCCTGCAGTTTTTATGGTTGTGTGATGACAAGGGATAAATAACTTCATTTTAGAAATAAATGGCTTATATGCCAGGGTGAGAAAACCCATAATCTAAGCAAGATTTAATCTTAACTATGGTAATTCTAAATGATGATCTTTCAAAAACCACTCGCTTTAATATTAGCATTATAAACAAGTCATAGAACATGCAGATAACATTAATTCATTCACATTATTCTACTGATAATTTTGACTTTTTATGGTTTCAACACTTTTCGGCAATAAAATATATAAAGATGAATATCACTATTTACATATCAATGATTGGCATGACAGTTTCTTAGAGCTTTTGCAGTTACATTAGAATATATTGACTCTTGAATTTAGAATCAGAAATATTTGCTGTAGAAAGTCAATGACAGGCTCTGTGTTACCTTGTGCTTTCATCAAAAAAAAATAGATTTAATACCACAGCTTTCATTTGCCTATATTAAGGACAACCATTCAATACAAACCACTGTAAATAAATAATCTTATTTAAGTCAGATTCAAGTCAAAAGCATTTACAATGTACCATCTGAGCCTGTTACGTATGTAGCACGTAACCAGTTAGGTTTGCCTTGTTTTCCCTTCAAAGAAAATGGAATCACTATAGGACTCAGGACATTCCTACAAACTGTCAGAAGGCTATGAGAATTTGTTATATTGTTCTTAACAGGGAAACCAAGGTTTGGCCAATGCAACTGGCAGCATAAAACTACATGTTCTCAATGCAGTTTGTTAGGATTTTACAAATACTTAAAACTCTACATATATAAACAATGTATACATGTGTCTGGGCAAAGAAAAAAAAATACCTCTTAAGTTAATGTCACGTTAAGCAACTTTTAACACTAAGGTTCCTGTGGAAACATTAACTTAGCTGTGTTGTTTATATGCAACTTTTTTATGGTAGGAGTTTAACAATATCAACAGAGGTACATTATGATATATATTTAATAAGAACACATACTTTAGCCACAGCAGGCTTCCTCCTTGGAACATGGCAAGGATAGCTGTGTGACCCTCTACCCCATCACAGCAGGAATACACCAGCAGGACGGAGCAGACTCAGTAATCTCTTCCCTGGACCTCTTGAACTTTAAAAAAAAAAATGATGTATATATAAAGAGAGCAGGGATCTGAGCTTCCTTGTAACTTCCACCCCCCAGGGTACAGTGAGTGACTATAAAATTCTGGCATGCACAATATTCTTTATTCTATCCTTCCTGCCACAAATATTAATCACGGTGAAAGGAAGAACCTCAAATCATGGGAATTTACAATCTCTACATCTTCCTTGAGTTTAAAATGCTTATAGAACTCAAAACTGGCACTAAAATTTAAATGATGTTTCAAGAAGGGACTAGTGGAACTACGGTATTACCAGTGTCTGATAATAACTACCTGATGTAAGAAAAAGAAAGATATCCTGGAACTAAAGGGAAGAAAGGGGAGGAAAGAAAGAATGCTTTGTCACCTGGTTTTCCCCTATCTATTATTTCACTGACAAAGAAGTCAGGAAGATGTGTAAAACCTCATTCACATTCTTAAGAAAAAAACACTTGAATGGAAAAATAAAATTATGTGACTGCTTTGCTGATGTTCCCATATCATTCTTTAAAAGTACTCTCAAAAGAATAAGGGCAAAAATGATGATATACAGTTTATGTGATCTTCAAATGACTAGACTTTTGTAATAACTTGAGACATCTGTAAATTCATTCTATGTCCATTATTTTAGGACTGTAAATTATATTAAGGGCTAGAAATAAAATGATTCTAGCAGAGTCCTCGCCAGGGCCACAATATGCAATTATGCTGACTGTAAACTCCCCAGGGATTCCCAAGCTAAGGACAGAAAAGGGGCTGTAATACAGCCATGCTCTGCTGACCAAGCCATGGGCTCACAGTGCAATACCCACCCAGTGGAGAAGGGACAGGGGACATGTTTGTTTTTAATTCACAGAGAGGGGACACATTTTTAAACCCACACTGTCATACTGCAAATGTTCTGGCCTCTGTGTAGCTCAAAAATATTGGTGTGTCAGGCACAAAACTTTATTGAAAACTTACTTTTCCATGTAAGAAGCACGTTACAAGGTCAGACAATTAAGTTCTTGAACTTTCCACTGGGTAAATGCACGGTGGAAAGTTCGCGAACATAATTGTCCATCCCTCATATGTGCCAGGCACATTATATAGCACATATAGCTTCCTTAGTCCTCAGAAGAATGAAAGGTCTTTATCAGGGCCAACACAGTGTGGTCCCCAAGCCTGCCCTCTCTTTCCTCCCCTCCTCCTGTCGTGTGTGCTTCCTCTGTTCCTCACTTTTCTTGGGGGCCTCTGCACTTGCCAGTGCCTCTGTCTGGACCAGTTCCTCTGCATATCTGCTCTGGGGTTGATTTCTGCACTTCCTGCGGGTTCTCAACCACGGTCTTCTCAGGAAAGCTTTACTGGCAAGTCTGTCTTAGAGGAAACCACCTCTCTGCCGATTCCCAAGTATTTGGGACTCACGGTCCCCTTATTCTGTCTAATTTTTCGTCATTTAACTCAACATTCCCCATAGCATATATTTAATAAGTGCTCCATTTATAGTCTGCCTCCCAAAACTAGAAGCTAAGTTTCAGGAAAACAGGAATTTTTACCTGTTTTGTTTTCTGCGACATCCCCACCTCTGAAAACTCTGGAGTGTCACCTGTGACCTAATATACACCATCAGCCCAACTGTGTAGACTTGTCCAAGGGTTTACCCATCCCATCTCCAGCCCACATATATCAAAAAATAGGCAAATTTTATTGCAATGAACCCTACTCTCATCATTTAATCAAAATTAAGATAATTTAGAGTAATGTATTCTTTTCTGAAGAATCCTTATTTGAATATATTATATAAAATGTTAACAGGCTCCTTAGTAAATAATTTATGGTGATGCAGGAGTTAATTGCTGTCCCAAACAAAATCAAAGTTCTTATAGCCTCTGCTCTAAGGAATTGTGCTGTGCTACATGCGGCAGCAACACTATGGGATGCATTGTTAGTAGATTAGGAACTATTTTTTCTGTAGCAAGAAATTTGAAGTTAATAGTCTAGGACAGATGCAGCCCCTCCACAACACTTTCAGAACTTGCGTTCCTGCTCTTTTTCTTCTCCTCCGTGCTCATGGTGTGTGTACCTCTGCCTCATGGTCCTGGTAATGTCTCCCCCACCATGCCCTATCATTGGGGCCGTGTTCCAAGCAGGAAGGGTAACTAGGCTGAGAGCCAAACACACATCCCAGTCAATTCTGGGAGATTTGGACTTAAGGAGATTTTTCCAGAATTCTACACAGCAACTCCTACTTGTATCCCTTGGGGAACATTATGTCACACGATTGCCCATACTACAAAGAGAGCCAAAAATGTAGCTTTTTAGAGAAATACATTTCCATCTCCATTTAAGTCAGGTTTTCTGGTGAGACAGAATGAATAATGAAAAGGCAACTAGTAGATAATTCATCACTGTCCCTACAAGACGGTAGTAAATATTAGATTATAAACCAATAGTGTCTGCTGCAGTGAAAAAGGAGGATGTTTTCTCCATAAAATTCTCCCAATCTTCATATGGTCTTATCACACAGTTAATTAATTTTTTATAGAAGTTTAATACATAAAGTATTATTCTAAAGCAATAATAAAAAATGCAACTATCCTAATAGGAAAATGATCAAGGGATATGAGATATGCCCAAAATAACCAATAAACACCAAAAGATGTTCAACCTCATTTGTAATCAAGAAAAGCAAATTACAACAGTAAGGAATTATTCTGTATCTTCAGATTGGCAGCAATAGAAAGGTCAGATAATATCAAAATTTGAAAATATGTAAAAAAAAAAATAGCAACTCCTATATTGCCAGTGAGACTTTAAACTGGTACTACTTTGAGAGCAATTTGGTGACATCTAGCAAAGCTGAAGGGGCTCATCCCTTCATGCAAACATTCGGCCAGTATCATAGACCTAGAAATGTCCTTGCACAGCAAGTCCGAGAAGACGTATATACATATATATTTTTTATCATTGTTTGTGATACCAGTTGGCTGGTTGGTGTGGGCATAGTTTTATTACATTAACAATTAACTTTTAAAAACCCTCTTCCTAATTGCCTGTGTCACCAATTTTATGGTTTGCTCCTTTCTGTTATGGGTGTAGGGAGGAAGGATACTGAGACTACATTTTTTGACTTGAACTAATCCAAATATTTTAATACATATGGAACCAGTTCTCCACATATGAAACAATGCTGACATAGGGGACCTTTAGAAATAGCCCTTTTGAAGGGGGTCAGTATTTCTATCTTGTAATGGAGTTAAGAATAAACGTTCTCTGATTTTGTTATGGCTTTGCACATTGCAGCCTCTCTGACACTTAAGCCTACTTAATCTCTACCCCATCACAGAACATCAACCTATTGGAGATAAAGTAAATATTCAGTTAACTAAAAACTGGCTTTACAGGTGACATCAGCAACGTGGCCAAATAAGACATCCCTTGCTCACATCCTCTCTCAAAAAAATTGGCATCCATTCATGGACAAAAGTGCCTTTGTGGAAGCTGTGAGATTTAGCATCATGTGCCAAGGACCCCAGGAGGAGTCTCACACACCCCTGCGATGGGTAATAAGTAGATACTTTGGTCCTGGCTCAAGCTAGCTTGGCCACAATATGGGAGCTTCTGGGGGACACTGTCTGAGACAATCACCCACAAAAAACAGAGCCTTTGTAGAAGTCCAGGTTTCTAGCAGAGAAGTTCCAGGACGCCACTGGTTGAAAAAAAAAAAATTGGATGCATTAAAGAGAGTAAGAGGAACAGTTTGACTTTATTTGCATCACCTCTCCTCAAGGCAGCACAGGTCAGTGCTAAAAGAGATCTTCTCAGTAAATGATTTCTCCTGCAGGGGAAAGTGAGTAAGTGAGTGCCCAGCTTCTCCAGATAAGCAGAAAGCTGTTAAACAGGCCGATTTCTCTCCTACTCCATGCAAGTACTGAGTCATGAGTTGTATGACTCTGGGGTGTGAAGAATCTGAGAGAGCAGCAGATGAGACTCTTGGAAGGCATTAAAGGGAAGTGGATCCTACTAACTGTGTCTCAGACTCCATCAAAAAGTCCACCCATAAGCATGAAGGATGCTTTGCCAGCAGATCCCCTCAGCTGGCCCACAAGCACCACCAGCTCTCCATGTATCTAAATCAAATACCCCCAAACCTGTGGCCAGCTCCTTTACTGTACTCTCAGTGGCCGTGACAGGGAGTTTTGGAAGACAGCTAGTGAGGACATGAAAAAAATTGGCCTAAACTTGCAGGATGGGGAGAGAACAAAAACTTGGGTTTTAGGTCTGCCCTTGGGAAAACAAAAGGAAGACTGTTAGCACCTGGCTATATGCATTGCAGGATAAATTTTTTTTTATTTAAAAAAAAGGCTTTATATCAATAAAAACAAGATTTAAAATTCTGTCACAAGAGGGAACGAAAAAACACAGTGCAGGTATATATATAGAAGACCTGAAAATGCTGCAGAATCACTACGAGTGCCAACAGAAGGCATTTCTTCCCAGAGTCAGTTAGTAAAAACTGGAAGAAGTGACTGCTAGTTCCAATGTGAAGATAACAATACAAGACTTCAAGGAACAGAAAAAAATCAAGAAAACATGACACCAGCAAGGGACAACACAATATTTTAATAACCAACACTAAAGACAGGGGTATCTGCAATTTACCCGATAAAGAATTCAAAGTAACTGTTTTAAGGAAGCTCATTGAGCTCCAAGAAAACAGAGGAAGACAACTCAACAAAATCAGACAAACAATACACAAACAAAATGAGAAGTTTAACACAGAGATAGAAATTAGAGATAAAAAAGAACCAAAGAGAAATCATGGAGCTTAAGAATACAATGAATGAAATTTAAAAATGCAATAGAATCAACAGAAGAATGAATCAAGCAGAAGAAAGAATCTGTGAATGAGAAGACAGGACCTATTCAGAGAAGAACAAAGAAAAAAAGTGAAGAAAGACTGTGTGATCTATGGGATATCAGCAAAAGAAACAAATCTGCTAATTATTTGAGTCCAAGAAGCAGAAGAGAGGTAAAAGTGGGGAGAAAGCTTGTTTAAAGAAATAATGGCTGAGAAATTTTCTAATCTGGAAAGAGATTTGGACACCCAACTTTATGAAATCCATAGGTAACCAAACAAACTCAACCTAAAGAACTCTTTTCCAAGACACATTATTTAAAAAAAAAAAAAAATCAAAGACAAATAAACAATCTTAAATGCAGCAAGGGAAGCTCGTAACTTACAATATAACCTCCATAAAGGTAACAACAGATTTATCTAAAGTAGAAACTTTACAGGCCAGGAAAGAATGGATATGATATATTAAAGTACTGGAAGAAAACACTGCCAACCAAGAATACTATATTTGGCAAATTTGATTTTCAGAAACGAAAGAGAGAAAAAGAATTTCCTTTACAAACAAAAGCTGACTTAATTCATCAGTTCTAGACCTGCCTTAAAAGAAATCCTAAAAAAAAGCTCTTGAAGCTGAAATAAAAGGACAAAAATCAAAAACAGGAAAATATACAACACATTAATATAGGTTAACGATATACTCAAATGTAGAATACTCTAATACTGTTATATGGTGGTGCATTAACCACTTACTTCTAGTATAAAGGTTAAAGGACAAAAGAATTAAAACTACCTATAGCCACAATAATTTGTTGATGAATACACAATATAAAAGAAATAAATAATGACATAAAGAGCATAAAAGGGATGAGTAAAATCATAAAGTATTTGTATGTGATCAGTTTAGTTATCAGCATAAAATAGACTGTTTTATGTTTTATGTAAGCTTTATGGTAACCACAAAGCAAAAACCCACACTAGATATGTAAAAGATACAGAGAAGGAATCAAAGTGTACCATTATTAAAAAAGCATTATCAAAGGAAGACAGCGAGAGATGAAGAATGGAACAACAAATGTACAAAACACCCAGAATAGTTAATGAGATGGCATTAGTAAATCTTACCGATAATAATTACTCTAAGTTTAAATGAATTAAATTATCTAATCAAACAGCGTTGGGTGGTTGGATGAATTAAAAAGCAAGACCCAACTATCTGCTGCATACAATAGACTCACTTCAGCTTTAAGAACACAAATTGGTTCAAAGTTAAGAGATGGAAAAAGGTATTTCATGTAAGTGAAAACCAGAAGAGAACATGGCTAGCTCTACTTAGACAAAAGAGGCTTTAAGCCAAAAATGATAACAAAAGACATAGATGATCATTACATAATAACAAAGGGGGTCAATTCATCAAAGAATATAGCATTCATAAGTATATATATACCCAACATTAATAATACATAACATAACGTTAAATAAATTAATTTAATACTAACAGATCTGAAGGAAGACATTGATAAAGCAATAATAGAAGTAGACTTCTAAAAACAACCAAAAAACAATTCATAAAGTGGCAATGAATATATACCTATCAACAATTACTTTAAAAGTAAGTAAATGAAATGTTCCAATCAAAAAAACGTAAAACGGTTGAATGGATAAAAAAAAAAAAACCAGATCCACTTATATGCTGCCTAAAAAAGTCCCACTTCAGATCAAAAGACACACAGAGACTAAAAGTGAGGGGATGGAAAAAGATATTCCATGCAAATAGAAATGAAAAGAAAGGTGGGATGGCAATATATATAAGATACAAAATAGTCTTTAGAACAAAGACTTTAAAAAGAGACAAAAACAGTATTACATAATGATAAAGAGGTCAGTCCAAGAAGCAGATATAATTTCCATAAATATCTACATACCCAACATAGGAGTACCTAAATGTATAAAGCAAATATTAACAAACATAAAGAGAGAAATTGACAGTGATACAATCATAACAGAAGATTTAAATACCCACACTTATAACAATCAGACAGAAAATCAACAAGGAAACAATGGCCTTAAACATTACATTATTTCAGATGGCATTATTAGATATTTATAGAACATTCCATCCAAAACATGTAGAATACACATTCTTTTCAAATGTACATGGAATAGTCTCCATGATAGATTGCAGGTTAGGCCACAAAACAAGTCTCAATCAATTAAAGAAGACTGAAATCATATCAAGCATGTTTTCTGACCACATGGCATGAAACTAGAAACCAACTATAGAGAAAAACTGGGGGGGAAAGCAAAAGTACATGGAAACTAAACAACATGTTACTAAAAAGCCAATGAATAAAAAAGAAACTCAAACAAGAAATTAAAAAAGAAAAATCCTGAGACAAATGAAAACAAACAAACAAACAAACAGCTTTCCAAAATCTATGGAATACAGCAAAAGCAGTTCTAATAGGGAAGTTCATAGTGATAAAGACCTACATTAAGAAACAAGAAAAATCCCAAATAAACAATCTAACTTTACACCCCCAAAGAGACTAAAATAACAGGAATAACAACAACAACAAAACACATATTCTTACAGCAACATTCACAATAGCCAATGTGGAAACAACCTAAATGTCATCTATGGATGAATGGATAAAGATGATGTCATTCTGTACATATATAAAATGGAATATTATTCAGCAGTGAGAAAGTAGGAAGTCCTACCATTTGTGACAACTTGGATGAAATTTGATGGCATTAAATTAAGTGAAATAAGTCAGACACATAAAGACAAATACTGTATGATATCACTTATATGTGGCTTCTTAAAAAGCTGAACCCGTGGAAACCGAGAGTAAAACAGTGGTTGCAAGAGTCTAGGGGGTGGTAGAAATGAGATGTTTGTCAAATGGTCCAAACTTCCAGTTACAAGATGAATAAGTTCTGGGGACCTAATGTACAGTACGGTAACTATGGTTCACAACACTACAGCTAAAAGAGCAGATGTCCTTACCACACAAAAAAAGGTAATTACGTGAGGTGATTTGTCAACTAATACTATTGTTATAATCATTGTGCAATGTATAAGTGTATCAAATCATCACAGTGTACACCTTAAACTTACACAATGTTATGTATCAATTATATCTCAATAGATATAAAATTTAAAAAGTGAAGGAGGCAAACACTGCCCTACATATCCTGCCCGCCCAAAAAATATCATTATGAATAAATAAATATGCAAAGAGCATATCATTATGCAATAAATATATTCTTTATATGTTTTTGTCAGTAACAAGTCATTATTTTGAAAAACTATCAAACTATACTTTGATGCAGCAATCACTATCATTGAAGTCATCTTTAAAAACAGTGATTCAATTCTTTCAGAAAAATTAAGAATAAATTTAGGAGTACTATGTGGCAAATTCCTGGCATGACCAGAGAGGGTTCATATGCATTTCTTACTTCTTTTCTATTAATCTTACTTTCTGGTTATATCATTCTCAAGAGATGGGGTAAAAGAGCTTGATATTTCTTAATAAACCTGTCATTCTGAACATTGTTACTTAAGTTTTCCTTAAGTTTCCCGGTTACTTTTATTTCAGCTTCTGTGTAATTTCTTATGATTTTTGAAATCACATATACTTCAATCATAATAAGAACAATGATTATATATGTATATATAATCAAGATGGAGTGTTCTCTTGAGGAGCTGAAGTATTGAAAATCACATATGTTCACATATTATTTCTTCTGGTGTATACAGTAAGTAATACAAAATTATTTGTAAAAAATAAATGTCATATTGTGGTCACATGAATAATGTATAACATTTTACTTGAGAAGTTATATTTCTTAAACAAATCACTTCTTTTTTTTTAGTTCACATCAATATTTAGTGCGTTTACTTTCTCAGGGGATATTTTTTCTCTTTCATGATCCACAGGCCTCCATTAAAACTAATGTTTACAAAAAACAAGTCATTAAAGAGTCATTTATGAAAATATTCCTTTGCTCTTAGTTTTTGTGAATAGTGCCCTTTAATGTAAGGTGAACAGAATATATATTATCCAAGTTATAGATTTTCAAATAGTGACTACATAATATAGGCACTATTTTAAAGGTATATGTGTGTTTGTATATATTTCTACATAATATATATTATGCCTAGACATATTTTTATTCTCATTTTATGTAACTTCCATCCTAATATTAATTTATAATCATATATTTCTAAATATTACATAAAAGTTCAGAGGTTAGTTTAAAATTACTTTCCCTATTCTGCTCTTCCCTCACAAAAAAAGGCAATGGAAAAATAAGGTTTAGCATTCATCACTAGTGTTAAGTAAGCACAACAAGGTAAATGAATAGACCCAAGTGTGAAGAAAATGATCAAATTAAAATGTGACTTATTGATTAGAATCCCTTAAGACCTAGTCATTAATGCACATATATGACTTTATTGTCATAATTAGCTAGCAAAAAGTATTTGTCCCCCAAGAACTTAGAAAAAATAAAATTTTCATCTAAGAATTAAACTTCAAGAATAACATAATAAATCTTCTCAAAGGGGTGGGATGATTCTCAGACCAAGTACACATGGTATTATAATAACCTATTGACAGTTTTGATATAGCATAAGGAATAATGTGTCAAAGCAAGGTTGCTTAACCTAGAAAGTAAGAGAAAAATAGAAGCTGTGCCCATTTATGGTAAGTAGTTCCCCAAACATTCCCCAATATTTCTGCCTCTTATTATAGTATTCAAATCCTTATATGACCAATAGAAAATGGCAGAAATGATGGTATGTCATCTTCAAGATTAGTTTGTGAAAGACTGAGGCTTCTGTCTTGGTTGCCACCCCTCTCTCTGTTCCTTGGATCTGGGGAAGTCATGTCATAAGCATCTCTATGGGGAGGTCCATGTGGTGAGGAACTGAAACCTCCTTCTATCACTTTAGCCCCATTCAAGTCCTGATAGCCTACAGTCCTGGTTCATTGAGAGGCACTTGAGTCTTGAGACTCTAACTCAGAACCACCCAGCAAAGCCAATCCGAGATTCTTGACCCTCAAAAACTCTGTGAGATGATATTTATTGGTGGTTTTAAGCTGCTATGGTTTAGGGCCATTATGCACCTATAGATAACTAATACAGCAACTAAGAACGGCAGCAGAGAGAGACCAACGGTCACTACATTTTGATTTCCAGACTCACTAATAAGGTTTTTTCCCTTAAGTAGAAAAGAATGCAAAGACTTTCCACCAATAAGTTCCAAGACATATTTCACATGAATGACTCCACGTGTCCTACATGTGTCATGCAGTTTAGACTGCCATTAAGCAATCCATCAATGTAATTCCTTTTATCCTGGTTTAATATTCACGAAGCCACCCTCTGACTGATTTGATTTTCCAAGAGTTCTGATTACAAAGAAACTGCACTGAGTATGCTAGCATGAGTCACTGGGAAAGCTACTCTCCCATCTAAATTAAATTGGCAATCTGATTTTAGGCATTTGTATTGAGAGACTAGTTAATATGAATCTGTCGTTGAGAGAGTCTCCCTTTGATGAGCTGTGAAACTTGGGATTCTGAGCCTAAAATAACGGAAAGCCAGACCATCAATTCACAAAACTTGATGTGTTGATGAAAGTGATATCTTCTTGGCCAGAAAGACCACAAGTTTTTTGCAGGTTGAAACCAGCATTTGTGTGTGTGAGAGAGAGTGCCTCCTGGCTTAATAGCAACAGGATAAAAGAAATTCCCTATCTCTGAAATCAAGTATGAGTTCACATTATAATCCCATTTCATAACATGGAAGCTCCATGAAGAAAGGGACTTTGTCTTTTTCACTCATTGATATATCCTGTGCCTGTCACAGTAGGCAAGCAGTAAATATTTGTTGAATGAACATAAACTTAAATGCTTTTCTGACATTCTTCTGTTTCACTACTCAGCGCTCTCCTTCATTGTTCATAGAAGCCATTGTATATCTTCTTTAATTTCCTCAAATTTCTCATAGTGAAACATATCTTAGTAAATGACTTGTCACCTAGTTCACCATTAAAATGTGAATTTTCAAAGGGAAGATCTCTTAAATTCCTGCCACAAAATCTGTATCAACTTGTATCAACACTGAGACAAACTAACATGTCCTAAAGACCACTCCATATTCATACATACAAGTACATAGGTACCTAATTTGGTTAAATCAGTAGATTCTTGACTTATTCCTAATTTCAGTGGGAAATCTTCTATTATGTCACTATTTAGCACAATATTGATTTTAGCTTTGTACATATAACTGAAAATGAATTAAATCTGTAGCCCTCCTATACTGAAAAATTTTAAACAGAAAACAGATTATTCTGTTTTCACAAATTATTTAACATTGTTTCTAAGTTTTACAATAACATATTCTGGCCAATAAATTTCTAGGTCAAAGAGTACATGTCTTTTTAAATAATGAAAGATATTGTCCTATTACACTAAAGAAAGTTGCACCACTTTACAACATTACTACTATTTTATGGCAGTATCTATATACATATCCACTAGATATTATAAAATTTTGGCCAAACTGTTAGGGGAAAATTTATCTTTGCATGAATCTTTTATTTTATGTATTTTTCAATTAAATGTGAAATTGGCCACTTTTTTGTATGTGTATAATCCATTTGTATACTTTTTCAGTAACATGTTTGTTTTTTAAGGTATTAAAAATTATTTCTGTTCATCTCCTAATTATTGCTTTGTGTAAACTCATTTTATAAAATTAATTTTTTAATTTAAAAAATTATTTGTCATTACTCTATGACACTTTTATATTATATCCCTAGATATTTTTCTAGTTTGATTTAGTATTTTGTAATTATATAACATATGTCAATTTATGAAAACATAAAATTATAAAATCTATGAATAAAAGAGCACCCGACTGAGAATTCAGCTCTTCTGGACAACCAAGATGGTGCAGTGGGTAAATGCTATGTTTACCTTTTCTCACAACCACATCAAAATTACAACTAATCTACAAGACAACCATTGTTGAGAATTGTCTAAAATCAAGCTGAACTGAAGCCTTTCAACTAAGGACTTGCAAAAGAAACAACCTCCAGATTGGTAGGAATGTCAGAGATGCGGAACGGGCTGGTTCCACACCCGCATGTGACCATTAAAGATCGGGATGGCTATTTCAGCAGTGGTGGTGCCCCCATCCACCAAAGGAGTGAGATATTAGCCCCACCCCAGCCCAGTGTTCCAGTACCAGGGAGAGAAGTCCCTATAATTTTTGGTTGTGAAAAACAGTGGAGATTGTGACTGAGTGAGACTGAGTGCAGTTGCACTCCCAGGTGCTCCTCTTAAAGGGACTTACCCACCAGGGAAATCACTCATTCTGAGTTCCAGCATTGGGGCAGCATCTGGAAAGGCGGCAGGGACAAATGGTGGGGAATTGAGCTGTCTGGCTTGGGACAGGGGCTGGAGAGGCAGCTTTCTCCTGGACAGGGGAGCTGATGGAGACCATTATATTTCTTTGTTGAACACTCCCCCCACCAGCATGCAAAAATAGGCGGCCGCCATTTCTGAATCTCTGCCTTTCATTCGCCCCACCCTGGTGATTCGAGACCCCACCCCACCCAACATTCAGGCACACCCAGGCTGCTTTCAGTGGCTTTTTCATGCAGACTGCCTGCTTTGGCTCAAGCTGCAGACTTTCCTAGGATCTTTCAAAGGTTCACAGAATCCAGAAAAACAGGATCTGGCTTGAGTGTATCCTGTACCTCTGGCTGAGGAGCCCTAAGCCAGCACTAGTGGCCAGGACCAGTGGCAGCTGGTCTTGGCCTCTAAAGGTGCTTCCAGGCACAGCATAGACAGCAGCTATCATTGGATTTCTTTCTGGCTCCAGCAAGGTGGCCCTGGGTAGGGCACAGGCTGTGGCTGAAGTAGACCTCCAAGGTGGTCCTGGGGCTGGCGCCCCCAGTGGCCAGCTTCAAAATGAGCTGGAGCATCACCTAGCCATCTCCAAGTACAACACATGCAAGGGGTATATTGGGAAGGCACCAGAGTCCTGCTGAGGCAGATCTTGTTTTGTAAGGTCAGGCTCTGCACTACAACTCCTCCACTGTAGTACAGTACAGTCCTCACAACCATTGAGCCCAAGGGTCGGTCCCTCCACTTGATGTGCAGTTATCAACCAAGGCTCAACTACAAGAGGATGGCACACACAACACACACAAGGCACACACCTGAGCTCAGGTGACCAGAAAGACTGCACCACTGAACCCCACAGCACACCTACTACATAAGGCCACTCTACTAAGACGAGAACACATAGAAGCCTTATCTAATACATAGAAACAAACACAGGGAGGCAGCCAAAATGGGGAGACAAAGAAACAGGTCCCAGATGAAAGAATAGACCAAAGCTCCAGAAAAAGAACTAAGCAAAATGGAGATAAGCAATCTATCAGGTGCAGAATTCCAAACACTGGCTATAAGAATGCTCAATGATCTCATAAAAATAGAGGTGGAAACCATAAAAAAGAGCCAGACAAAAATAAAGGATACAATAATGGCAATGAAGAATATATTACAGGGAATCAACAGATTAGATGAAGCAGAGGATCCAACTAGTGATGGAGAAAGTAGAAGAAAACATCCAACCAGAACAGCAAAAAGAAAACAGAATCCAAAAAATTGAGGAAAGTTTAAGGGGCCTCCGGGACAGTATCAAGCATACCAACATTCACATTATAGGGATACCAGAAGGAGAAGAGAGAGAGCAAGGAATTGAAAACCTATTCGAAGAAATAATGACAGAAAACTTCCCTAACCTGATGAAGGAAATGGACATACAAGCCCAGGAAGCACAGAGTCCCAAACAAGATAAACCCAAAGAGGCCAACAGCAAGACACATCATAATTAAAATGCCAAAAGTTAAATACAAAGAGATAATCTTAAAAGCAGCAAGAGAAAAAACAGTTAGTTACATACAAGGGAGCCTCCTTAAGAGTGTCAGCTGACTTCTCAACAGAAACTTTGCAGGAAAGAAGGGAGTGGCAGGAAATATTCCAAATGATGAAAAACAATGACATATAACCAAAATTGCTCTACCCAGCAAGGCTGTCACTAGAATTGAAGGACAGACAAGGAGCTTCCCAGACAAGAAAAAGCTGAAGAAGTTCATCACCATCAAACCAGTATTACAAGGACTCTTACAGGGACTTCTTTCAGATGACAGGGGGATTAAGCACGGGTGAAAGGGGAAGGAATTAAAAAGAACAAATTGGGTATTATACAGTAGTCATGGGGATGTAGGTTATAGCATAAGGAATATAGTGAAAAACATTGTAATAACTACGTATAAGTACTAGATCTATCAGGTGATAAATGGGAATGGGGTTGGGGGCAGGGTGAAAAAGGAGAAGGCATTAAGAAATATAAATTGATAGTTAATACAGTATGGGGAATATAATCAACAATGTTGTAAAAGATTATGTAAGGTGCCAGATGGGCACTGGATTTATCAAGGGGATCATGTCATAGACTGTGTAGACGCCTGGCCAATGTGCTATACACCTGAAGAGCTGAAGTAGAATAACTAAATATATAGGTACATATAGTCATGGGATGTGGAGTACAACATAGGGAAGATAATCGATGGTATTGTAACAGCTATATAAGATGTCAGAGAGGTAGTGGCTTGGGGGTAGGTTATCTCTTTATGAGGGGTTTAAATGTCTAATTATTATGTTGCTTTGTACACCTGAAACTAATAAAAAATAAGTAAAAAAAGCACCTGACTTCATAACTATTTTGTACCTACATATTATATTATATTATATTACATTATATTTCTATTATACTGTATTATAATTATAAAGACCCGGTCTTATATCACAGTAAAATAAAACAGGGTCTTATATTAATTTTTGCTCCAAAATACACATTAGTGCTGATTGTCTGGCTAGGTCTTATTTTTGGGGAAATACGGTATTTATAACCAGTTAGTATACTATATACTATATTTTTGTAGATATCTTTAAAGTAATTTGAAGCTTACCCTTCACTTAGAATTTTTTTTTATCAAAAGAGGAGTTATGATAAATTACCAAATGCTATTTCTGCACCTATTTAAAATATTACATAATTGTCTCCCTTATTTTGTTACTGTGGAACATTACACTAGTTAATTTTTAAATGTTAAAGCAACCTCAAATTTCCTGAAATAACCCCAACTTATTCCTCAAATCTCATCTTTTTATACATTGCTTGACTAATTTGATAGTATTTTGCTTTGAATCATCACATCCTTATTTATTAGAGTCACTGAGTTGTAGATTTTTAAAATTTTCTATCCAGGTTTTGTTATCAAGATTATGCATAAAGTAGGAAATTTTCTATTTTTCTACTCTCTTTAATTTTATTTCTTTTATAAAATTTTCATAAATTCAAACATAAATTATCTAGATCTACTTTTTATGCATGGGAGGTATATGTATGTGAAGAATTTAATTATGGATCCAATATTTTTGCTATATATAAGACTACTCATATTTACTATTTCCTCTTGTATTGGTTTTGGTGACTTGATTTTTAAGGAAAATGTCCATCAAATTTATATTGTCAAATTCACTAGCAAGTGTTTGTTCAGTGCTTTATTATCTTAATTCTTGCAGAAACTGTACTACTGTTTTCCTTTTCATTTCTGATATTGGTAAACTTTAGTTTTTTTCTTTCTCTGGACAGAAGTTGATACATTTTAATAGTGATTTCAACAATGCTACTTTTGACTTGGTGGATTATCTCAATTGTAGGTGTAGTTTTTATTTTATTATTTTTTCTTGCTATATTATTTTGTCTACTTTCTATTAAATTTATGTTTTTCTTCTAATTTCTTGAGATACATATTTAGAAATTTGATTTTCAGGCTTTATTCTTTTCCAATAGATACATCAAATAGATCATTCTGTTTCTCCTTAGATGAAGAAAGCCACAAGAAAACATTACTCCAACACAAACAGTAAGAAAAGTCGTAACTTTTTTTATAGCCATTAAGAGAGCTAAGGTCAAAAGCAACCAGATTAACTGAATTTCGAAGGGTTATAAACTCCTCTGTGGAGATACAAATATAAACTGTTTTACCTTTTACAGAGCACTGGAGGAAGAGACAGCCACTATGGACCAACAGAATTCATTCAATGTGAACCCGAGAAGAAATTTATCTGCTGAGGTCTATTCCTCATGGTCTATCAGGGACCCAAATTTTATGAATAACAGGAGTCTAGGGGCCATTTTCTGACAAGGGCTCTTCATGTACTCTATAAACCGGGAAGAACCTGAGATTGAACTCTCGGTTTCTGGCACTATACCCCACTATTTTACTATCTGAGTCAACAACTTTAGGGAAATCCTAGTTTAATCTTTCTACCAACGTACTGAGACCTGTCCTATCCCATCATTACTGCACAATTTGGATCTTCTTTTGCACATATACAAATCAATTAGAACTGCACAATTTGGATACCTCATTTACATAAAATGGACCTAATTGAGAACCTGGGCAGGAACTTTCACTATAAAAGGCAGCCTCCCCTTTGTCTCAGTGGAACAAAATTTAGGTTGCTACCTGAATGTGTTTCCCAGGCTGCAGCTCCTTTTTGCTCAAATAAATGCTTTTTATTCTTTATTACAGTCTAAAATTAATTTTGGTTTACACCACCTTAGGGGAGTAAGAAGAAAAATAACAATTTCATGAATCCATAATAGCTGGAATAGTGTGACAGTTTAGAATCCCTGAGAGTCCCAACAAAAGTGGAGACTTCCCTCCCTCACATCACTGTTTCCTGGCTCTAACCCTGGGCTCCCAGGTGCAGAGCAGGAGGCCTCAGTGAGTCCCCTTTCTAGGGGCAAGCCTGAAACACCAGCCACTTCCTGGAACCTGCTCTCTTAAAAAGCAGAAGACTTCAGCTGTATAGGGAGAGGCAGGAAACACTCACCACTAGGGTTCAAGAAAAGATCTATTCTGCCATAAGAAAAGATGAAGAAGTACCATTTGAGACTACATGGATGGATCTTGAGATTATTACGCTAAGTGAAATAAGTCAGACAGAAAAAGTCAAAACCTGTATGATTTCACTGGTATATGGTATATAAAACTGAAAGCAACAAAGGAACAAGACAAATGAAGAAACAAATACTCATAGACACAGACAATACTTTAGTGGTTACCAGAGGGTAAGGGGGGAGGGGGTGGTAGATGAGGGTAAAAGGGATCAAATATATGATGATGGAAGGAGAACTGACTCTGGGTGGTGAACACACAATGTGATTGTCATGCAGGGTCTCGGGTCCGCTCCCCACATAAGAATGCAGGATATGGTGAGGCCAAAAAGGAACACCCACGGAGCCATAGGTAGGGGAGTCATACCGTTATAGTCTCGCTGGCGGCTGGGATGGAGACACAGGAAGCAGGAGCCACACGATGCATAATCTGCCGTCTGCTTCTCTGCCAAACAACCAACCTGCTGGCATTGCCACGGCAGTTATATCAGCGGCTAATGGCTAACTGGTTACCGCTGATGGCCAACCAGCCACAGCGGATGGCCATCTAATAACCGAGCCAGCACCTTTCCACGTGAGGCCGAGAGCCTGGAAACTGCTCTCTGGGACTCTGTCCCCACAGTGCTATATAGATGATGTATTACAGAATTGTACACATGAAATCTATGTAACTTTACTAACAATTGTCACCCCAATAAACTTTAATTAAAAAAAAATACTGAAAAAAACAAAGAAAGAAAAGATCTGCTGAATGGTGAAGGGGTAGAAGCAAAAGCTGTCTGCCCCTTGGGAATGGAAAAGCAACACTGTCACGCCTGCTTTCAGGAAGGGGAAATTGCTGCTGAGGGGAAGCTGACAAGTAAAAGCTGCCTCCACTTAAGTGGGAAACAGGAATACCCATCTACCCACACCAAAAGCCCTAAACAGAGAAACAAACAGCAATCCCGCCCACCACCAGTCCCAGGCAAAGGTATACTGCTACTGAGAGAGCAGTAAAGCAGGAGCCAAGTTCCCCTGGAGGTAGGGCAGGAAGCCTGACGGAGCGCGGAAGCCTGCACTGCACTGATTCAAAGCACATGTGTGCTATCACTGGGGGAGGCCAGGGAGCTCTCTCAATCGGGCGTAGAGGAACATTTAGGGAATAGGGTTTATATCAAAAATAAGAAAGGTCTCAAATCAACGAATTCAGCTTCTTCTTAAAAATAAAGCAGGCAAACTAAACCCAAATCAACAGAAAAAAAAGGAAATAATAAAGATACAAGCAGAAATCAATGAAATAGTAAACAGGAGAAAAACAGAAAACTCAATGAAATACAAAGTTGGGTCTTTGAAGAGAGATCGCTAAAATGGATAAATCTCTAGCCAGACTGACCAAGAAAAAAAGAGAGAAGACAAAATTGCTATTTTCAGGAGTAAAAGCTGGACTGGGTTGCTACAAATCCTACAGGCATGAAAGGATAATATGAGAATGTGATACACAGTTGTATGCAAATAAATTCTTTGAAAGACAATCTAGCAAAGCTCACTCAAGAAGAAATATATAAATAAATAATTCTCTGTCAGTTAATGAAATTGAAGACAGGTGAAAAATCTTCTCACACATGTAACTCCTTGCCTGGATGCCTGCTTTGTGAATTCTGCATTTACGGAAGGAATAATACTAATTCTACCTACAGTTTTCCAAAAAGTAGAGAAGGAAATACTTTGCATCTCATTTTAAAGAGGCTAACATTCCCCTGATACCAAAATGAACGACGTAACAAAATAATAGGTCAATATCTCTTATGAACATAGATGCAAAATCCTTTAAAAAACACTAACAAAACAAATCCAGCAATTATAAAATCGATTATATATTATTATCAGGTAGAGTTTATCCACCAGAACAAAATGATATCTAGATGAAAAATTGTAAAATTAAACATCTACATTACAAAGGAAAAGAATCTCAAACCAATAACTTCATAATCTATCTTAAAAGAAAAAAACTAGAAAGAGAAGAGGAAATAGAACCCAAAGTAGAAAGAAATAATAATTTTAAGACCATAAAAAAAGAAAAAACAAAATCAATAGAGAAAATTTAGTAAAATTAAAAGCTGGTTCTTTGAAACTATAAATAAAATTGATAAACGTCTAGCCAGAATAATTGGGAAAAAGGAGATGACAAACTACCAATATCAAAAATGAGATGGTAACATCATTACAGATTCTACAGGTAATTAAAAGATAACATGGAAATATTATGAAGAAAATTTTGTCAATATACTTGATAGTTGAAGTGACATGGTTAAATTCCTTGAATGACAAAGTACTAGCGCTCACTAAAGAAAAGATAAATAACATGAATTGGTCTATATCTAGTAATTAATTGGAATTTATAATTTTTAAAGAAAACATTCTCACAAAGGAAACTCTAGGTCCAGATGGATTTACTGGTAAATTCTACATTTTAGGAAGTAATACCAAAATTATACATACTCTTCCAGAAAAATGAGGAAAATTGAATACTTTCCAATGTATTATATGAGGTCAGCATTACTGATACCAAAATTAGACAAATTAATTTTTAAAATAGGAAATAGACATAAGCATATATATCACCAAAGATGATATGCTGAGGAAAAATAAGCAGAGGAGAAGCACTTAGCATCATTAATCATTAGGGAAATGTAAATTAAAACCTGTAAATTAAAATGTAAATTAAAATCAGATACTGTTAAATAACCACTATAACAGCTAGAATTAAAAACACTACCTATACCCAGTGTTGATGTGGATATTCAACATCTAGAACTATCATACAATAGTGGTTGGAATGTACAATGATACAATCACTTTGCAAATCAATTTGGCAGTTTCCTAAAACGTTAAAACACACCATCTATTGACACAGATATCCTACTCCTAGACATTTCAATAGAAGTGAAACCTTGTGTTCACTCAAAGAGTTGTACATAAATGTTCTAGCAGTCTTATTTGTAATAGCTAAAGAATGGAAACAATTCAAATGTCTGTCAACAGTGAATAGATAAGAATATTTTGGTTTATCAATACAAAGAACAGTGCTCAACAATAAAAAGAAATTGATAATACATACAACAACATGGATAAATCTGAAAATAATTATGCTAAGTAAAAGAAGTCAGACAAAAAAGATACATACTGTATGCTTCTATTTATATAATGTTCTAGAAAATGATCACAGATCTTTAATAACAAGAAGCAGATGATTCAGTGTTTGCCTGGGGATGAGGGCGACAAGGAAGAGCCAGAAGAGGGGTAATGGTGGGGCATGAGAAAACTTTGGGGGGTGTGCTAAATATGCTCATTATCTTCTTTGTGCTGATGGTTTCATGACTATATATATATAAAAATTTATTAAATTGTACAATTTAAATATATGCATTTTATTATGGCAATTATATTTTGATAAAGCTACAATTAAAAAAATATATCTCCAACTATGATTGTGGTTTTACCCATATCTTCCTTGATTTTAGTCAACTTTTGCTACATATTTCAAAAGTATGTTATTAGGTTGATTCAACTCTAGGATTGTTTCATTTTCCAGTTGAATTGACTCTCTAATCATTATGAAATGTCTCTATCTTTTGTAACGCTTCTTGCCTTAAAATTTCTTGGCTCAATATTTATATAAACATTAGAGAGTTTTCAGTTAGTGTTTGATATATATATATATATATATATCTCACACACACACCAGGGATGCCAAAAAATTGTATACACATTTTAAGAGATGGTCAACGTTGCGCAAGTAGTAGTTTGCTGTAAACAAAAGTGTCTGGATGCTGATGGTAACCATTTTGAGCACCTCTTGTAATTGCAGAAGTCATATGTGACTTGTATTCCTCTTTTGTTATCGGTATATACTGAGTATTAAATTTTAATATTTTTTCCTTTTTTAAAATGTGTGTATATATAAGTGTGTGTGTGTGTGTGTGTGTATATATATATATATATATACACATATACATATATATACCATCATTTTATTTCAAAGCAATGTAGGGTCTTAATATTTAAAATCATCCTTGTAAATAGCATATAGTTAGGCATTTTTAATCCAGTATTAGAATCTTTGTTTTGTTTTTAAATGGAAGGGGTTAGTCCATGCACATTTAATTATGTAAATACTGATATAGTTTGGATCAAATACTGATATAGTTTAATACTATAATAATATAATTTAACACTGAAATAGTTTGTCCATCATGATTTTCTTCCATTCCTGGCTCTGAATCATCCCTATCTTGACTCTTCCCCAGATCTAGTGCACAATGGACCATGATAAGATTATACAAAGTTTCCTTTCCTTGTATAATCTTATTCAGTAAATCTCAAAAGAATAGAATGAGCAGAAGTGGAAACTTTGAGAGTCATGTAAAATAAAGAGAACTTGCAGATAAACACGAAAAAGATCATGCCCCATGGAGTGATCCCAACAGTGATATATTGGCCATGATTTCTTTAGATACTACTATGTAGGAAACCCCCATATAACACAGTTGTTAGGTTCCTAAAAAATCCCGTGTTATGTGAATCCATGTTATACGAAACAAAGAAGTAGTACAAAAAAGGGGGTTAGGCTCCAAAAATTTAAAAAAAAACAAACATACTATTATATTTTTATAACTAAGAGAAATATCTTTATTAAAGCAACTTTCACCTAAAGTATAACATATTACTATGTACTAAATAATGTTTTCTTCGTCATCACTACTAAGCACCATTAACCGAGGGCGTTTTCTTTTTGACAAGATATCTTCATCCTCTGAATTTAGTACTCCATGAACAAAATAGATTTAAAATTCTAATAAATTTTAAAATTCTGCAGTCAAATTTGATAGGACATCCACGCTTGAATGAAAAATTTCAAATGAGATATCTTTTGCTTGTAAAAGCTCTTATTACACTCCGTGTTGTTCGGGGATTTCTCTAATTCTCAAACTGTGTTAGAGTGAAACCATCTTCTAGGACGCTGTGTTGTTCGAGGGTTTTCCCCAACTCTCCGACCGTGATAGAGCAAAGCCGTGTTATAGAAGTGCTGAGTTATGTGGAGGTTACCTGTATTCTAATGAAGGCTCCAGGCATTTCAAACCTTAACAATAACTAGTATTTTAAATCTTAACAGCAACTGTAATTGGCAAATATTATTATTGTCCTTCTTTATAGATAGAACAATTGAAACACAGTTATTAAATAATTTTCCAAAGGTCACACAACTAACAAATGATTGAACTAGAAATTGAATCATGATCTGTCTCATATTAGAACCAACCACAATCTTTTCACTACTTCATTTTGCTATAATAAGACATTTTGAGAAATGATTGGAGGACAGGCTGTTCTATCGATTAGAAAGCAAAATGATATTTTACAGAAAAAATACAAAAAATCAAAAGTTCTTGCATATATTTTGCAAAAGTAAAGCATATTAGAGAAGGTACAGAAAGATGGTATTATCAGTTATAATAAAATAAAATTGCACTTATGAAAAAAATATTAAAAAGCAGAGGTCCTTGTATATAACTTCCATAGCTAAGCACTAACTGTGTCATCAATGAAGTAGAAAGCTTTCTGAAACTCATATTTCTTAGCTATAAAATAGACACAAATCATCTATTCCTCAGGTTCTTTGAGCCCATAATTATATTTACATCTACTTCCAAATTCTTACACACACACACATACACACACACATACACAAGGTCTGATAATTATTAGGTTGGTGCAAAAGTAATTGCAACTTAAAAGGTTAAAAATAATTGCAAAACCCACGATTACTTTTGCACCAACCTAAGAACTTGTTGCAATGATGTTGGTAACCATTTTTGATATCAGAGGGATTATTTATTATGAACTTGTACCAATTGGACAAAACAGTTAACCAAGTTTACTATTTGGAAGTGTTGAAAAGGCTGCATGAAAAAGTTAGACGACCTGAACTTTTCACCAACAATTCATGCCTCTTGCATCATGACAATGCACCAGCTCACACGGCACTGTCTGTGAGGGAGTTTTTAGCCAGTAAACAAATAACTGTATTGGAACATCCTCCCTACTCACCTGACCTGGACCCCAATAACTTCTTTCTTTACCCGAAGGTAAAGGAAATATTGAAAGGAAGACATTTTGATGACATTCAGGACATCAAAAGTCATATGATGACAGTTCTGAGGGCTCTTCCAGGAAAAGAGTTCCAAAATTTCTTTGAAGGGTGGACTAGGCACTGGCATTGGTTGCGTAGCTTCCCAAGGGGGGTATTTCGAAGGTGCATAGTGATATTCAGCAATGAGGTATGTATTAGGTCGGTGCAAAAGTAATTGCAGTTTTTGCAATTATTTTTAACCTTTTAAATAACAATTACTTTTTACCAACCTAAACAGTACTTTTTCTAGGATGAGTTCACAAACGTAATTGTCCAACCTTGTGTGTGTGTGTGTGTATCTTTCTTTTTTTTAAAGAACAGAAATCAATGTAAATAATGCAACATGTTTCTGGATAAATAATATAAAGCTCTAGTCAAAGGGAAATTGGTTTTATGAAATAAATCCAAGGCACATGGGCTGCTAAGTAGGAAATCTTGAATAACTATGAAACAGCACATTCATTAGGATAGAGTAACTGATTTGTGGTCTTGGGAAAAACAAATAGGAACAAATCATATAAAAAAATGTAAGCATTTTCTTTGAGAAGAACACAATTTACTAGATATATCATGCAGAAAGCAGAGTTCTCCTAAGATGGCACATTAATGCCCATTTATCCAAACAATTAAAATGAATTTTTAGATTATAAACTATGAATTAGTAAAAATAATTTTTGCAACAAAAATTCATTAAACATGTTAGTTTCGTATTGCTACTTTAACAAATGACCACAAACTTAGCTGCTTACAATGACATAAATATTTTGTTACAGTTCTGGAATCCAGAAGTCTGAAATCAGTTTCACTGGACAGAAGTCAGTGTTGACAAAGCTGCACTTCCTTCTGGAGGCTGTAGGGGGCAATCTCTTTGCCTTCCCTAGACTCTGGGAAATGCCTGCATTCCTCGGCTGGTGACTCCTCCCTCACATCACTCCAACTTCATCATCATCACATCACCCATGTCCTACTTCTGGCCTCTTTTCATTAGGATCCTTATGATGATATTTATGGCCCTTAGGATTATCCAAGATGCTTATGGATTGGATTGTGTCACCTAAAATTCAGGACCTTGGAAGAAGACTTTATTTAGAAATTGGGTCATTGCATATTGTAATTAACACAGATGAGATAATTAGGGTGGGCCCTAATCCTATATGACTGATGTCTTTATAAAAAGGGGAAATTTGGACAGAGAGACAAAGACCAAGCACACCGGGAGAACTCCAGGTGAAGACGAAGGCAGTGAGCAGGGTGATGCTTCTACCGCCGAGGAATACCTACGACGGCCAGCAAAGCACCAGAAGTTAGGGGGACGGTCTAGAACAGACTCTCCCTCACAGCCCTCAGAAGGAACTTAGCCTGCCAACACCTTGATCTCAGACTTTGAGACTCCACAGTTGTGAGATGATAGGTTTCTGTTGTTTAAGCCACCTAGTGTGTGGTATGTCGTTTGCCTTAGCAAACTAATACAAGGATAATTTCCCATTTCAGATCCTTAACTTAATCACACCTGCAAAATCCCTTTTGCCATATAAAGTAACATTCGTAAATTCCAGCAATTAAGGAGTAGATAGCTTTGGAGAATCGTCTTTCAGCCTACCACGGCATGCTTATTGTCACACCATTTTCTATATCGGAGGACATAGGTTAAATAAAACATATTCCCTTCCCTCAAGATTCAGTATTAACCTAGTACACATATCTAAGTGTCACATGGATTTTTTCAGGACCTTCTATGGACTCCAGCAATGTGAAATATTTTACAGAGGAAAAGTAAAGTAAATGCAGCTTGAGGGAGGCGAGCTTCCTGTATCACAAAATTATTCCTTGCCAAAAACCTTGGTACTTTTAACTTAATCCATTTTCCAGATTAAATACATTTCATGAATTTAAAAATACTATTATTTTTACATAGGATAGGATAAGTTATTTGCTTGCATTCCAGTAATAATCATTTATAATTAAGAGTATATCTCAATAAGCGATTCAGAATTTTACATAGAAAATAAAACCATTTATTGTTGTATGACAATATGGCACAATGATAGTATTCCCAGATAGATACCCCGTTTCCCCCAAAAATAAGACCTAGCCAGACAATCAGCTCTACTACATCTTTTGAAGCAAAAATTAACATAAGACCCGGTATTATATTATTATATTATATTATATTATATTATGTTATGTTATGTTATATTATATCATATTATGTTATATTATATTATATTATGTTATATTATGACATGGTCTTACATAAAACAAGACCAGGTCTTATATTAATTTTTGCTCCAAAAGACGCATTACAGCTGATTGTCCGGCCAGGTCTTATTTTCGGGGAAATACAGTATAGTCTGGGTACATTCTATATTATAGACATAGAGAGTTTGCATATATTTACAGAAATACCAAAGAAGGTCACTTCAAGAAATATAAACCTGTCAATAACATCACAGTATGGCAGGGGGGTTTTGTTTGTTTGTTTTTTCAGATCACATTTAACACACTATTTGTTATTTTTTTATCTACCAATTTCCCTTCCAAAAGGCCAAAATCTATAATCTCACACATCAGTCACAGAAGAAGGAAGAAAATAAAAACCACAGTATGTATTTCAAGCAGAAAGTCATTTAATACAGAGAAGTAGTTAGTTACAAATTTATTGGAAGGACTGCAAGATCAGAAATCAGGTTATCTTCATGGCATTTCAGCAATCTGGAGTCTGCTGCTGTTGTTACTGAAGATGTGGCTGAAACTTCAACATCAAACAAACATAACATTAGATGACGAATGGAAAGTCAGCCCACTGCCTCTATTTCTAAATGTTCATATCACCACTATATTGCTGACCAACTCCCAGAGCAGCAAAAGTACAACCTCCACTTTATTTCCCATCTTCCACCTCTCACATAAGATTAAATAATGACCAGAACTTTATTTGCATATAGCCATCTAACTTCAAGGGAACAAGATTTTCACACTTTCTACCTGGCATGAAGTTGAGATATTAACTTACAGAAGTTACCAAACTCCTGCCATTAAGAAAAAAAGAAAAAAAGAAAAAGAAAAAAAAAAAAAATATATATATATATATATATATATATATATATGGAAAAGAAGAGGCTATAATGAGAAGAGATCAACCATTTCAAAATTAACAAGGAACAGGCATTTTATAAAGCAAGAATTAATACTGACAGTATATGCATGAAATTATAAGTATTTTGTTCATCCAATCTAGAAATGCCTTAAAGGAAATAGTCATAATTTTAGTCTATTGCACTCTAAACATTCCATAAAATGAATGTAAATTATCTGGTCTCAAGACACAGTGCACTCACCATAAAATAGCACCAGATGAGGACTAGCTTAAAGTATCCCTGATCTATGAAAATACCAAGTTGACAAAAAGAGAAAATGCACCTTTTAGTCACGTTGAAATGCCAATGTATTTGGCAGTAATCTTGTACTTCTTATATTAGTTAGGGTTCTTTAAAAGCATATAAATTAACTTTCAAACTGGGAATTTAAAAAGGAATGTGTTTACACAGTAGAAAAGTTCAACTCCAGTGGCTTTATACGTGCATTTATTCAGGGATGCAATTAAACTACCAGGATCTGGTTTGTCTTGATTCCTTGGTTCCTTCTCTGAGCTGCCTTCATATCCAGGATCCATTAAGTGGCTTCTGATAGTTGCAAACTCATGCTTTCCCTGATATCTTTTGGATTCATATTCATCAGAATGTTAGTCTGAGTCTCTTTTCCAATAAGTCTCATAAAAACCTCAATGTCTTGTTTGTGTGAGTGGGATCACTTGCTCATCTCTGAATCAATTGTTAAGCAAGGGAAATATGATGCTTTGATTGGCAAAGCCTACACCACATGCATGTGCCTACTGTCAGAAATGAAGGTAAGTTCACTCAAAGCACAAAAGTTGAAGGGGTGGTTCCTCAGAAAAAAACTAGATACTACTAGGAAAATAAGAGGGAATGTATGAGACAGACAAAAATTATTCGGCCTGCTGCAGCCCCAGGCCCTTAGTTGGCTCTTGCTGCCTTCCACTACTTTGGGAGGGAGATATACCAAAGGACTTGCCAGGTAGAGGATGTGTAGTCAATACTACATTTTACTACACGTGATTCTGGCCTCACATCCTATATGGAGTACTGGCAAGTTAAGCAATAGGCATGTGACAAGGAATCCTTTCGCTTGGATTGGTTGTAAGTCTTGGGCCTAATGCAAGCTGCTAGGACACTTGGCCCTTTTCCCAAAGGCTCACACACTAATATCACCACACAGATGGCTGCAAAAGGCAATGATAGAAAAGCACGTCACAGAGGGATAAGAGATATTTACCGAAAGAAAGATTTATTTCTACTCCTCTCACTGGAGTTGCATCCTTAGAAACACAGCCTCATGTTTTCCTTGTGTGACAAGATGGACTCAGAATTTGGAGATCTGACAAGAGGACGATCAGCATATGGAATGGAGAGCAGACTTTCCTTTATAAACTGTTAGCTAGAGGTTATTCTGCTGCTTAGTTAGGAAGGAACATTAATTCAAATCATAACTTCTCAAGTTTTAAATTCAAGTTTCCATTAGATAAAAATTAAAATCTTATACTCTTAATCAATGTTATTTAGTAAAAGCATTTCATAAACTTGTACCAAAATCAATGCAAAGGTAATTTTTAAAAGTATCAAAACTCATCTTTCTGTTTAATTTTGAATGTGGAGAGTTAATCTGGCTTGACAGATGTGTATCAAATCTAGAAATTGAATAATGAAGTACTTTAATTGACTTCAAAATCAAGCCTATCGTGCTCTCAATTTGTAAATGATCTCAGTGTAAGTGGCATGGTAACAACTATAGCCTGTTAATTTGAATATGTTTTTTAAAACTAAGCATACATTCCAAATTGTCTTAGGCCTCCTCCCCTATAGGAATGTATGGGGGAGAAACATGGGCAGGAGTGAGCGTCTTCCCCATCCTCTAAAGAACAGAAATAATTCAAAGTTCATTCAGGGATTTTGAAGATGGTAAAAGTGACATTTTAAATCAATGTGACTAGGTAAACTACTGAATCTATAGAATCTATAGTGTTGGGGCAACTGATTAGCCTTGAAAAAATAAAACTAAAGAACTATACCACTGACTACAGCTTACTAAAATCCAAATGAATAAATGCTTTTAAAGTAAAAAATAATAATAGTAAACTGTAAAAGTACCAGAAGGAAAGGTGAATAAATCTTAATTATAATCTTCAGACTGGATATGGTCATTCTAACTTTATTACAGAATACAGAAGCTATAAAAGAAATATCAACAAGTTTGACTACCTAAAATTTCTACATAGATTTAAAAAAAAATACATCCAAAGGGAGAAGAAAATTTGTTAAATGTTGGCAACAGACATGAAAAAAAGGACTAATATCCAAATAGAAATAACGTTTTCAAATCAAAATTATAAATATAAATAACCTGCACCAAAAATATAAAAAGGAAATAGAGAAACTAAAATAAAATAAAATAGTTATATTAGAAAATTATTTGTAATGTACAATGCCAGATTTCAAACAATTATTTTTCACTTATGACAAGATTAAAGAGAGACAATATTGGAAAGTGTGGGAGACTAGATTTTTTATAACTTTTGGAGACTATGTTAATTTATTTAATCATTTTGGAGGGCAATTTGGAAGGGTTTCTCAAAATTTTAAACGTTTGTATAATCCTTGACTCGGCTTTTCCACCTGAAAAAATTTCTGGTAGCTGTCTGACAAGGACTCCTTGTCAAATAGGCATGTTCACGCGCGTGCACGCGTGCGCGCACACACACGCGCGCGATTATTGTAGGATGAAACGTGAAAAAAACTTTAGTGTCAATGAACTGGGTACTAGTTTAATATATCATGATAAATCAATGCAATATTTTATTAAGTTGCCAACAGAAAGAACAAAGTAATTTTATATGTACTTTCAATAAAACATAATCAAAATAAGTCTTAGGTGGAACTAAGACAAAAGCAAAATGATTAGTATCACACAATCCATTTTACTAGAAATGTGTTTATATGTACATAGATTTTAAAAAGCACCAAGTTGTTAACAGTAGTTATCTCTAGATTCCATTTTATTTACTTTATTCATGCCCATATTTTCTGACTTTTATATTTGTTTATAAAACCTGAGTGCAACTTCAACTTTAAAAATTAATTTATAAAGAATTTAAGTTTTGTCAACATACTGGCCTTTATTCAAATCCCATTTCCCACGAAGATTAACTATGAAATCTTGGACAACTTACTCATCTTTTTTTTGGGGGGGGGTGACAATTGTTAGTAAAATTACACAGATTTCAGGTGTACCATTGTGTATTACATCATCTATAAATCCCATTGTGTGTTCACCAACCAGAGTCAGTTCTCCTTCCATCACCATATATTTGACCCCCCTTACCCTCATCTTCCACCCCCCACCCCCCCTTACCCTCTGGTAACCACTAAACTATTGTCTGTGTCTATGAGTTTTTGTTTCTCATTTGTTTGTCTAGTTCTTTTGTTGTTTTTGGTTTATATACCACATATCAGTGAAATCATATGGTTCTCTGCTTTTTCTGTCTGACTTATTTCGCTTAGCATTATAATCTCAAGACCCATCCATGTTGTCACACATGGTCCTATTTCATCTTTTCTTATGGCTGAATAATATTCCATTGTGTATATATACCACAACTTCTTTATCCACTCATCTATCGAAGAACATTTTGGTTGTTTCCATGTCTTGGCCACCGTAAACAAAGCTGCAATGAACATTGGAGCACAAGTTTCTTTATGGATAAATGTTTTCAGATCTTTGGGGTAGATACCCAGGAGAGGGATTGCTGGGTCATATGGTAATTCTACTCGTAATTTTTTGAGGAACCTCCACACTGCCTTCCACAACGGGCTGCAGCAGTCTGCATTCCTACAAACAGTGTATGAGGGTTCCTTTTTCTCCACAGCCTCTCCAACATTTGTTACTATTTGTCTTGTTGATGATAGCCATTCTAACTGGGGTGAGTGATATCTCATTGTGGTTTTTATTTGCATTTCTCTGATGATTAGTGATGTTGAGCATTTTTTCATATGTCTATTTGCCATTTGTATGTCCTCTTTGGAGAAATGTCTCTTCAGGTCCTCTACCCATTTTTCAATTGGGTTGTTTGTTTTTTTGTTGTTGAGTTGCATGAGTTCCTTGTATATTTTGGATATTAGCCCCTTATCGGAGGCACTGTTTGCAAAAATCTTCTCCATTTGGTTGCCTCTTTATTTTGTCGATGGTTTCTTTTGCTACGCAGAAGCTTTTAATTTTCGTATAGTCCCATTCGTTTATTTTAGCTTTTACTTCCGTTGCCTTTGGAGTCAAATTCATAAAATGCTCTTTGAACCCAAGGTCCATAAGTTTAGTACCTATGTTTTCTTCTATGCAGTGTATTGTGCCAGGTCTTATGCTTAAGTCTTTGATCTATTTTGAATTAATTTTGGTACATGGTGACAGTTAGCAGTCCAGTTTCATTCTTTTGCACGTGGCTTTCCAGTTCTCCCAGCACCATTTATTGAAGAGGGTGTCTTTTCTCCATTGTATGTTTTTTGCTTCTTTGTGAAAAATTATCTGTCCATATTTATGTGGTTTTATTTCTGGGTTGTCAATTCTATTCCTTTGGTCTATGTGTCTGTTTTTCTGCCAATACCATGCTGTTTTGATTATTGTAGCCCTGTAGTACAAGCTAAAGTCAGGAAGTGTGATACCTCCAGTATTGTTCTTTTTTCTTAAGATTGCTTTGGCTATTCGGGGTCTTTTGTGGTTCCAAACAAATCTGATGATTTTTTGTTCTATTTCTTTAAAAAATGCCATTGGGATTTTGATGGGGATTGCATTAAATCTGTATATTGCTTTGGGTAATATGGCCATTTTAATTATGTTGATTCTTCCAATCCATGAGCATGGAATGTCTTTCCATTTCTTTGTGTCTTCTTCAATTTCTTTTAAAAATGTCTTATAGTTTTCAGCATATAGGTCTTTCACATCCTTGGTTAAGTTTATTCCTAGTTATTTTATTCTTTTTGCTGCAATTGCAAAAGGAATTGTTTTTCGTATTTCTTTTTCTGAGATTTCATTGTTAGTGTATAGGAATGCAATGGACTTTTGTACGTTGATTTTGTAGCCAGCAACTTTACTGTATTCGTTGATTGTTTCTAATAGCTTTTTGGTGGAGTCTTTAGGGTTTTCTATATATAGCATCATGTCATCTGCAAAGAGTGAAAATTTAACTTCTTCATTCCCAATTTGGATGCCTTTTATTTCTTTCTCTTGCCTGATTGCTCTGGCAAGGACTTCCAACACTACGTTGAAAAGCAGAGGTGATAGGGGACAGCCCTGTTGTGTTCCTGAACGTAGAGCAAAGGGCTTCAGCTTTTCACCATTAATTATGAGATTCGCTAAGGGCTTGTCATATATGGCCTTTATTATGTTAAGGTATTTTCCTTCTATACCTATTTTATTAAGTGTTTTAATCATAAATAGATGTTGCCTCTTGTCAAATGCCTTTTCTGCATCAATTGATATAATCATATGATTTTTGTCCTTTATTTTGTTTATGTGATGTATCACATTGATGGATTTGCGGATGTTGAACCATCCTTGTGCCCCGGGGATGAACCCCACTAGGTCATGATGAATAAACTTTTTAATGCTTATTTTATTCAATTTGCTAGAATTTTGTTTAGGATTTTTGCATCTGTATTCATCAGAGATATTGGTCTGTAGTTTTGTTTTTTTGTGTTGTCCGTACGAGGTTTTGGTATCAGGGTAATGTTGGCCTCATAAAATGAGTTAGGGAATACTGTCTTTTCTTCAATTTTTTGGAAGAGTTTGAGCAGGATTGGTATTAGATCCTCTTTGAAGGTTTGGTAGAATTCACTAGTGAAGCCATCTGGTCCTGGACTTTTGCTTTTGGGAAGGTTTTGGATGACTGATTCAATTTCGTTACTGTTGATCGGTCTGTTTAGATTTTCCAGTTCTTCATGGTTCAGCCTAGGAAGGCTATATGTTTCTAAGAACTTGTCCATTTCTTCTAGGTTATTGATTTTGGTGGCATATAGTCCTTCATAGCATTCTTGGATGATCCTTTGTATTTCTGTGGCGTCCGTGATAACTTCCCCTTTTTCATTTCTGATTTTGTTAATTAGTGTCTTCTCTCTTTTTATCCTAGTGAGTCTAGCCAAGTGTTTGTCAGTTTACTTATCTTTAAGCTTCAGGTTTTTCATCCATAAATTGGGAATAATGACTGCTTCTTTGGAGTTTGGAGGAGGATGAAATGTGATAATGTGTTTAAAGTGCTTATCGTAGTGCCTGCAACATAGAAAGTATTCAACAAATTATAGTTGTTATAGTATTATTACCAATGCTATAATGCTGTTATAAAATCTAAGGGTACCAATATCATTCAAGGCTTGTTACAAATAAATAAATACGTAAACAGAGGGACCCAAATTATAATTGCAATTAATATTTTGACAAAATAAACAGTACCTTTTTTTGAATTTAGCTAAACTTATTTATTTCTAGTGGATTTTTTTCTATATTCTTAACAGATTGAAGGCAGATTTATAAAAATCATCAAAATGTTTAACAATTGATCATTACTTGGGAATTTAAATTATACAGGCAGGTAAATTGAATTCTGACAGCAAATGTTTTCATTCCCCTTTCACCCTAAAGATGTCTAAATTTGTTATAGAAAAATATAAATTACCAGATAATGACCAACTCTGTTTTACTTTTGGGTGAATTGAAATAGCTATAAATATCCACTAGTTATGTCAGTACACAAAGAAGCAGATCAAGATTCCCGCTCAGCATCTGTATCTAAGTGTGAATGAAAATGGTCTATGTAATAAACCCGATAAGCTCAGGAGGGGTACATGGCAGGCCTGACAAGCTCAGTGACCACACAAAACATAACCACACCGGATAGTGTGGTCATAAATTCCTGACTGGGCAGGCCATGATGGGTAGTCACGTCCCAGGCTTACAGCTTCCTCAGCAAATGTCAGTCTTTCCTGAAGTGAGTCCTGTCCACTCTTATGAAGCTAGGATAATGTACCTTTGAAATGTCAGAGTAATTTTCTTTTCTAGACTGCTTGAAATCACAACTGCATGCACCAGAGCACAAGACCACCAGAGCATGAGACCACAGAATGCCTCATTGTTATCTTGTTTATCCATAACATTTCTATGTGCTGTAAATGTTAATTATTAACTATCCTGTACCCACCAATGTAAAAGCAGTATGTGTTTCTCCGGTTTACTTTTTTAGCCAATCCCAGAGATTTCCCCACTTAGCTTTCTCCATCTTCCTTAATCTACCACTAATGGATTTTATGTACCTTTCTCACGTTTTTTCCTTTGATTCTAATGCATAATAGGGACGGGAAAACTGTCATTCTCTGGAGCATTTTCTCAATCTGTTGAGCTCTTGCTTCTGGGCATGTACTCAAGGATTTGACTCAAATAAACGCTTATAAAACTTTTCTATAGGTTTAGACATGCTTTCGTCAACATAAGATACTGCTCCATGCTAAAATTATTCAAGCTTATTTCTATGAAAAGAAAATTTATGTGCATTTTGATTTATACACTTCTTGTTCAGAAAATTAGTCAATCTCTAAATGCCTAACCAGGATTTTTGAGAAGTTGAAATCCTCAAATCTTTCTCATCTTGAACTTCAAAATTTGAGACACAAAAGTTTTGGCAAAATAAGCTCAGCTTCCCTTTTGAAAAAAAAAAATTTTTATTCTATCCATGTTCCATTATACTCTTAAAATACCTGTGAATTTCAAGTGCAATATAATTGGCATTATAGTAAGTGATTTGGCAAAGTGTTGTTGAACAGTGAAGGACACAGAAATATTGTGTCCTATTGTTACTATGAATAGAACCGCCCAGACACCAATTAACATCTCATCTCTATGATTACTTGTTATTGTTCTTCTTCGACTAATCAAACTTACATCTTTTTAGTTTGTATCTTGATTTCAAAAAGTTATGCTAAGATGAAATTTAACATGAATGCAAATAAATGTGAAACATATAAAGCTAATTAAGTATATAACCACTGAGAATAATATGAAAAGGAAAATTAAATTGCTTTGCTTAAAGGAAAATCTTCTGGAAACATTTATTGAATAAACATGAAACAATTTCTTTCTTGATATTTGGCTTATATTTTTACATATGACAACCATATTCATTTCCTTTAATTTTAATGTACACTGACTACTGTCTTCATAATGGATTAGTATTGCATGTTGGTAGTGGGAAAGAGGGCAGAAATATATTCACCAAAGATTTAAGTAGAGCTATTGCAATTTTTAAAGCTTTTAGTGGAAAGATAACATCACTTAACAGTGAAAAATAAATTCTGAAAACAAGCCAAGTGAAAATTTATGGGAAACACAAAGATACACTGAAAGTTTTGGTGATAAAGTGACATTAAGTAATATTTGATATTTGTGACACTATAATAATTTAATCTAATGGCTTTGAAAAATATTCTCTTTAATTATGTCTGTGATTTCCTAGGTTCCTAGACATTCAGTAAGCAATATTTTCTATGCAAGTATTTCCATTATTATGGAAATAGGATTTCAATTTTGGAATGCATCCCAATGATTTATTGATTAAAGTCCTGAATAAGGAATAAGAGTGTTGAGTGGAAGTTTGGCACTGGTAATAATTTTTGTTGTTGTTTTCCCCAGCTGACAGGTTTACAGGATTCAGCTTTTAGAGTGTTTGCTGGCATCCCCATGATGCCTTTCCATAGCGGAGCAGTTTAGATCGACTCTGGGGTATTAGCACATGATAAAGGTAATCTGTTTCCTTAGCTGAAGCTCACAAACAAAGCAGTTAAATCCCCATCACAAATGGTCATGCTGGGACTCATTACACTTTTCATAGGCCTGGATCCTTTTGTTTCTACATCCCTGTAACATTTATATAGGGCAATGAAATTTTCACAGAACCCAAGCCAATTTCTTTAACGAAGAATGAGATAAATTGCTGTGAAAGGTAGTTTTCTTCCAAAAGTAGGAATATAATTTGAGGAACAAAGAAAGAATGGAACAATGAAGAATAAATGCTGCCCGCATAGACCCTGGTTGAATAAAAAGTAGGAACTTTTCTCTTGAAATGCTGTTTATTTTGCCAAAGTTTTCTTTCACTTATTAATTTAACAAAATTTTGGGTTTCTACCCTGTGTCAGGTTTTGTGTGAAGAGCTGAGATAAGTAAGTGAATATGCCATGATATCAATTTCCGAAGAATTTAGTCCAGTGGGAGAGAATAAATATCGTTATAAAATAATACTGTAAATAGTATAAAATGATGTGGTCACATCCATAAAAAGATAAGTAAAAAGTGCCTAACATTGTGGAGAAAGAGAGAAAGTAGCTGTTCAGCGGGTGTTCAGACTGAGGTGAATGGGAAAGTTTGGGATAGAAGGAAAAAGCCTTATGATTTATATGTTGAGGTGAGAACTTCCAGGTATAAAGAATGAAGAACTTTTTTTGAAAATTTGCTTTAAAGCTTGACTGAGTGCAGTAAACATAACTCTCTAAGTAGGAGTTAATGCTATGACCTTTCTTACCTAATTTCCTTTTTATTAGACTAAAGATATACCTTTAAGTGAAAAACAGAAAGGCCTACAGAAACATAAAATCAACATGGATGTTAAACTTTTAATAATAAACTTGTATATACATATTTATTATATATATAATATCTTAGATGACAGATAGATAGAAAGATAGACAAGAGGAAGAGAGAGATTCATGACACCCTATTGGGCACTGGATTTTGAGAGCTGAATTTCTGACCTATCCATTCAATGTTCAATCTCTGCAGTAGAGTACGAAGTCTGACAATTAAATTCGTAAACTCATCCTAGAAAAAGTGCTACATACCTCATTGCTGAATATCACTACGGTCACCTTTGAGAAGCTATGCACAGATATCACTGAATATCACTACGGTCACCCTTGGGAAGCTATGCACAGATGCCAGTGCCTAGTCCATCCTTCAAAGCAATTTTGGAACTCTTTTTCTGGAATGGCCATCAGAGCTGTCGTCATATTACCCTGGATGTTCTGAATGTCATCAAAATGTCTTCCTTTCAATATTTCCTTTATCTTCAGGTAAAGAAAAAAGTCATTGGGGGCCAGATCAGGTGAGAAGGGAGGGTGTTCCAATACAGTTATTTGTTTACTGGCTAAAAACTCCCTCACAGACAGTGCCGTGTGAGCTGGTGTCATGATGCAAGAGCCATGAATTGTTGGCGAAAAGGTCAGGTCGTCTAACTTTTTCATGCAGACTTTTCAGCACTTCCAAATAGTAAACTTGGTGAACTCTTTGCCCAGTTGGTACAAATTCATAATGAATAATCCCTCTGATCAAAAAAGTTAGCAACATTGTTTTGTCTCTTGATTTGCACTGATGGAACTTTTTTGGTCATGGAGAATTGGCTGACTTCCACTGTGCACTTTGACACTTTGTTCCAGGGTCGTATTGGTACACCCAATACCAGTGATAACATGACCTGAAACATCATCTTTCCTCTCCAAAAGGTCTTGGCAAATCCCCCTTTGCTTTTTTTCATCAGTGAGCTCCTTCAGAACCATTTTTGTACACACCTTTTTCATGCCAAGATTTTCAGTTAAGATTTTCCTAACTGTTTCTCTATGTTTACTTGGTCTGCTATGCTTCTCACAGTCAGCCGATGATTTTGACACACAATTCGATGAATTTTTGCAATGTTTTCATCACTGTTCGTTATTGGCCTCCCTGACCTCTTTTCATCAGTGATGTGTTCTTTCCCCTCAGAAAAATATTTAATCCATTTGTACACTGCCATTTTCTTCATGGCATTATCCTTATAAACTTGGCCTAACATTTCCCTGATTTCACCTCCACTCTTGCCAAGTTAACAAGAAATTTAATATTTGTTCATTGCTCTAATTCAAGCTCAAACATTCTCATGATGGTGCCCAAAAATACACAACAGTAATGACACTCAGCCACTCAGCAAGACACCGCCACGCGTCGACATGAATACAGCTGTGAGACACTGATATACCAAGATTATGAAACCTTAGTGAGCTGTTTGTACAGTGCTGTCAATGTAAGTGCACAGTGGCAAGTTCATGAACGTAATTGTCAGACCTCATATGTATATTATGCTAACAGTGCTCTAAGATCAGAGGTAGTACTGATTTTGGAAAACTTAAATCAGATGTTTACAGCTTAAAACTATGATATCATTATCAAGAAGTTATGTGCTAGATTCTCTTCTCAAAATGTTCTAAATATGCTGTTTTTTAATCCTCAAAAATCTTTCTAAAAGAAATTGTATTATTTTATAAATAAAGACATGGAGAGACTCAGTAATTTTCCCTAGGTCAAAATAAATAAGGGTGAGGAATCAGAGATAATTTTAAAAGGCGAGGATAATAAACCATGGTAAAGCATGGTATGTGCAAGAGATAGCAAATAAGTCTATATCACAGGAACATAGGAAGAGTCTAGGAATAAATGAGAAAAAGAGGGAAACTGAGGAGGTGACATTTTACAAATGGTCTTGCATTCCATGACAAACAGTTTAAACTTTAGTGCCTATTGAAAGACCATGGCCTTCTGGGACAGAGTACAGCGTTTGCCAAAGTGAACTTTTCCTGTTTCTTTATTAGGAAAACTCATCTACATTGTCATCAAATTTTACTTCTTCTACTGCCTACTCTGTCACTAGTTTATTCTTTCTTTTATACCCCAGACTAATTTTTAATTTATTGGGGTGACAATTGTTAGTAAAATTACATAGATTTCAGGTGTACAATTCTGTATCACATCATCTATAAATTACATTGTGTGTTCACCACCCAGAGTCAGTTCTCCTACCATCACCATATATTTGATCCCCCTTACCCTCATCTCCCACCCCCCAACCCCCTTACCTTCTGGTAACTACTAAATTATGTTCCCCAGATTAATTTTCAAAACCCCATGGCCATCTAATTTTGTAGTTTAAGACTTGGTCATTTTTACCTGGCTTCTACACGTGAGAGGGAAAACATTGCAGGCAAAGTTGAGAACAACTACTCTATATGCACCTAACCTTTCTTCCTCTAGTTACAAAGAACAAGTGTTTTTTGTCCTAATGGCAATTCCTTCATTTTTTGTTTTATTATATCCTCTTTTCTAACAAATTGTATGTTACTGATGACCCTGTCTCCTATATTTGTTAAAAATTCTTCCTCTAATATAGTAACTGCTCATTTTCATTGCTGCTCGAGATCCCAACTTACCTATTGCTCATTAAACCCCTCATACTATTCCAGGACCAACCCTAAACTCTCTCTAGCAAAAAAATAAATAAATAAAATAAAAATATATATATATGTGTATATATATATATGTATATATATATAATTTTCTTTTTTTGCTAGAGAGAATTTAGGGTTCTCTCTAAGAATTTAGGGTCTTGGAATAGTATGAGGGGTTTAATGAGTAATAGGTAAGTTGGGATCTCGAGCAGCAATGAAAATGAGCAGTTACTATATTAGAGGAAGAATATATATGTGTGTGTGTCTGTGTGTCAGTTCCATTACTCACTTCTCAACCCCCTCAAGTTTTGCTTCAAGTCATTTATATATATATATATATATATATATATATAAATATATATATATATATATATATATATATATATATATATATATATATATATATATATAAACAGCTTTTCTAAGACTGCTATTTTATATCCAATATCCATAATTTGTTATTTATCTTATTTGAACTTTTGGTAGCATTATGCACTATTGACTTCTCTTTTCTGCTTGAAACACTCTCTGTTCTTAATATCTCTGGCACCATACATTCTTGGTTTTCTTTGTACCTCTATGATAGCTTTTTCTGTCACCTAATATCATCTTTTCTATCACATTTTTAAATGATGGAATTTCTCAGTACTCTCTTATTTTTCCTCTATCATCATTCCCTGGATATTTTCAATCAGGTCCATGGTTTCAATTATGATCTACATTGCAGCCAAACTGCTATTGTCAATATATTCTTACCCTGTGTTTCAGACACATGTATTCAGTTCCATCCTCGACATCTCATGGATGTCTGAAATGCACTACAAAAATTTACTGATGACATTTTTCTCTTATTTTCTCACCTCAGTAATCAGCACCATCATTCATCCAGTTGTTCACGTCAGAACTCTAATTTCAAGAAAGGGATTCATCTCTTTTTCAATTTCTTATGTGCAGACTACTTCTAGGGAAATCTGAACACTGCCTGAGATCTGCAGAGATTCCACTCACAGTTCTATCACCAACTGAAGTTAGTGTTTGCATGTGTGTGTTGTGTACTCAGATAGAGGAGTCATGCATTATTCCACTCTTTCCCCAAAAAATCCAGTTTACAAAAGACCTCAGATTAGACAGTCAATAAAAATTGTCAAAGATTAGTGTGGAAATGCTTGTGGTGTCAGAATGGTCCTTGAAATAGTGCAACGGTATCAACTTCACTTAACGTTCTGGCTTTAGCAGGCTTTAGGTAGCATCTTCATGGAGAAGTAAGATTCTGTTAATCAGACTGTCACTATATGTCTACGGCTTTCCACAGAAAGAAAAAAAAATCAGTGGATACTTTTATTACCCTAGACTGTATTTTTTACTATTTCCTGCATAGTTATTTTAATAAAGCCAGTCTTCCCCAAATTTTATCTTTACACATTCTATAAATGAATAAATTATTTCATTCCATAAATTCAAAATTTTGTAATAAAGCATGAATCAAAGAGAAAAAGGAAGAGATGTTTTCTGACTGGCATAGTCCAATTAAAGATTGTTTTAAGGAGAAAGGTGTTTTGGTCTCTTATTCGAAAACAGTATCTATCTATCATCTATCTATATAGGATGCATAATGTAATGTTGAGACTACAATTCATGGGAATCTGTTATTATAGATATTGATTGTAAAGACATTTATTTAAAACCTGAAGATTCTAGGTTACTCTGAATCATACAATACAGTGAATGTTTAAATTTTAAAAATTGCTTCTGGTACAGCAATTTCTGTCAAATAAAAACATTACAGTGTGGGATGACCAGTTAGCTCAGTTGGTTAGAGCATGGTGCTGATAACACCAAGGTTGATGATTTGATCCACACATGGGCCACTGTGAGTTGCACCCTCCTTACAAAAAAAAACAAAAACAAAACATTACAGTGTGTCTTTATCCTCCTCATTCACTGGATCTGGCACTATGTGACTTCTGGCTCTTCCCCAAAGTCAAAATGATTCGGGACATTGAGGCAGCCATGACAGTACAACTAAAGACACTCACGAAAGAGGACTTCCAGAACTCTTCTAAAAGTGGCAAAAACGATGGGATAAATATGTTCAAAGTGAAGGGGACTATTTTGAGGGGGATTAATGGCAATGTGTCTTTTACTGCACGATTTTGTTGTTGTTGTTTTTTTACATTTAAACATTCATCGTATTTTTTAATCACACCTCGCCTCGTATTTTATTCCTAGCTAACAGCTAAGAATGTGTGGAAAAATTACTTGGCTATTAATATTTTTTCACATAGAACTAAAAACCTAGACTTACACTAATCTATCATCCTCTTCAGGAAATCCAAATCTTTCAGCTGCATAAGATTGAGGAATGCATTGCAGAGTTTAATTAAATTGTTAATGTGAATTCGTGTGGTTTTAGAACCATTATTTTTTACATAAAAAAGTAGGAGAAATGCTATCCTATTTCTCTGACTTTCTCTTCTAATTCTCATCAGCATTTAACTAGAAGTATGAGTATAATCTCTACTCAACCCGACCTGGAGAGTTTCTTTTGTTCTCTTCACTGAAACTGTGTTTATATTGTTATGGTTTTGCATATCGTCATAGAATACCAGAAAATTTTCAAGTCTGACGGCTATGCATCACCCAACTGCATAGTGGTTTCAACTCTTTAACTGCATGTCTTTATGTTTAAAAAATTATGAACCAATAGATTTTCTTTCCTGAACTAGTTATGTTCAAGCAATTCTGTCAATGTAATCTGTTATATGGATACACAAATATGGCGCTCACTAATGTTACGCAGGAACACCCGGTATACTTTGTGTGCTACATACTTCCCTATTACAAGATATATGATAATAATTATAGAAGCAAACTATTGTAGGTGTACGTTCCATTTAAATTTTTGTACAATTGACTCTATGAATTACTCTGTTTGGAGAAAAAGGTTAAATTATGGCCTTCAAGTAACCAAAAGCTCATGGTGGAACAGGGAGCCACGTGGTGGTTATTTGTTACCAACAAAAATGTAACTACTCATATTAGCACTTTCTTTATGCCATGATCTCCAACAGGTGGTTATTAGGAATTTGTTTATAACTAAATTTTAATTTAAATACAATCTCTATAGACTACTTAATTAGTCTATAGAGATTGTATTTAAATTAAAATTTTTTCAAGTTAAATTATGAAGATACAGATATTTCAAATTATGAAATAAAGATATTTATATGAGAGTTGGAAAGTCTGGATTTGAAAAAATCTTTAAAAAGCCATGGAATTTCATGCTGTAAGTCATAATATATGGTTTTATAATTGGAAATCAATTACAAAATACCAAGTCCAGTTCTCTGTTTGATTGTTCATGTCAGATAAATTTAAGTTGATTGGATAAAGAAGTTGTGGTATATATACACAATGGAATACTATTCTGCCATAAGAAAAGATGAAATAGTACCATTTGCGACAACATGGATGGATCTTAAGATTATTATGCTGAGGGAAATAAGTCAGACAGAAAAAGTCAAAAACCATATGATTTCACTGATATGTGGTATATAAAACTGAAAACAACAAAAGAACAAGACAAACAAATGAAGAAACAAAAACTCATAGACACAGACAATAGTTTAGTGGTTACCAGAGGGTAAGGGGGGAGTGGGTGGTAGATGAGGGTAAAGGAAATCAAATATATGGTGTTGGAAAGAGAACTGACTCTGGGTGGTGAACACACAGTGATGTATTATTGTAATACATCATATAGATGATGTATTACAGAATTGTACACCTGAAATCTATGTAAATTTACTAACAATTGTCACCCCAATAAACTTTTAATAAAAAAAAATTAAGTGAGTTATATGCTTGTTAGTTCAGATTTAATTGATTTATTTAACAAATATTTACTAAGCACATATTGTATACTAGCAATCATCCTATGCATTCACTGTAAAGCAGTTAACAAGATAGTTTTGTCCCCTGTTCTCTCAGTTTACATTCTACGCAGAGAGGGTAAAAATTAAACAAATTTTAAAGAATAATTTTAAGACGGTAGTTAGAATACAACCAAAGTTTACTCATATCTGAAGGATATCAGTCACATAATGATTGTCTCTCCAAACAAAAACAAAGCCGGTGTTTATAAAAGCTAAATCCACAGATATTCTATAGTCTTTTTCCCTCTTTGTTGCCACGTAGCAGCCTACCCGTCGGTTTCCTTGTACCTGCCCCTAAAGAAAGGAGAGTCTGTGAGACATATCCTTTCAGGGACTTTGCTTCACCTTTGTACTCGCACCTTATGTCTGCTTGTTTAGCCCCAGAAAGATGGCTGGTCAGCCAAAGATGAGTAAGATTCTCTAAAGGACGAACAACTCAAGCCAGGTACAGTCGAGTGGGGATCAACAGGAGAACCCACGGGGCTCATAGAGGTGGGCACAGGGTCTCCTCTCTTCCCCCGGCTAAAGAGAGCCTCTACCTCTGTGGCTGCATTCCTTCCCACAACCTGCAAGGGAAGAGATTCAATGGTGTGCTCTCCATCTATTCATATGCATAAAGGTTTTTTCCCTTGGGGAAGTACAGACATCCTGAGACTTATGGTTCAGCTGCCTGCAGGCAAGTGTGATTGGCTTGAATCAGTTTCCTATTATAGTGTATGGAATTCACAGATCTTGAGATTGACAAACTTTATCTCCTTTACTTCCCCACCTAAGTAATAAAAACTATGCTAGGCCCAATCTGGGGCCCAGTCCTTGAGGCTGGAGGCCCATTGGCCCTGTTTACACTCTATTCATGGCTACTGTCTTTTCTTAACCCTGCGCCTCCCTCTTCCTCCTTGCTCCCCACAACCCTCCGTCGCGCTGGACGCAACACCTCTTGATTATACTGATTGACTGAAAGCTACTGGGAAAGACACATTGTCCTTGAAGAAGCTAAGTTATCAAAAAAGCACTTTTAGTCATTTGTGGGTTTCTCAAGAAACCTTGCAGTTTTGCCTACAAAATTAAAGTGATGCCCTCTTCTCAATGTGATGGCTGCTGTTACCTTCCTTTTATACGCCCACTTTTTCAGCCCAGATCTCTGCCATTTCCCACATGAGAAATATTTGGTAACAATTTTATTTTAAAAAATCCTACAGCTAACATTCTATAATCATACTTAATAATGAGAAACTCAAAGCTTTTCTACCAAGTTCAGGTACAAGTCAAGGATGTCTCCCCCTCTTAACACTTCTTTCAACATCATACTGGAATTTCTAGCTAATACAATAAGACAAGAAAAGGAAATAATTGAGAAGACAGAAATAAAACTACCTTTGTTCACAGATAACATAATCGTCTAAATCTGAAAGAATTGATATAAAAAAACTCCTGGAATAAGTGATTATACCAAGGTTGCAGAACACAAAGTTAACATACAAAACTAAACTGTTTTATTATATACACTTAAACATTCATCGTATTCTTTTAATCACCTCGTATTTTTTTCCTAGATAACAGCTAAGAATGTGTGGAAAAATTAGTTGACTGTAAATGTTTTTTCACGTAGAACTGAAAACCTAGACTTACACTAATATATCATCCTCTTCAGGAAGTTCAAATCTGTTCGCTGCATAAGATTGGGGAATGCATTACAGAGTTTAATTAAATTGCTGATGTTCCTCACCACCAAATCAGTATTACAAGGAATCTTAGAGGGACTTCTTTAAGATAAAAAAAAAAAAAGATAAAAATATGAGTAGTATAATGTCAATAATCACATATCTATCAATAATTACTTTAAATGTAAATGGATTAAATGCTCCAATCAAAAGATAGGGTGGCTGAATGGATAAGAAACAAAGACCCTTACATATGCTGCCTACAAAAGACTTACTTCAGATCGAAAGACACACAAAGACTGAAAGTAAAGGGATGGGAAAACGTTCTTGCATAAAAATGGAAACAAACAAAAAAAAATCTGGGGTAGCAATATTTATAACTGACAAAATAGATGCTAAAACAAAGGTGATGACCCAGCTTACTGGGAATTTCTCAATAGCATCTGGGTGCCCCTTTGGATGTACTGCAGCATTTATAGAGACCACGCTTTCCACAGGCTGCTTCCAGCTTGTCTGAGCACAGCAGGGCTATTAGTGCTGATCCATTACTACAGATGCATGACTCTTCTAATTGATGACTCTAGCTTTCCTAGAATTACACTGCAGTCTGAGAGTCTTCTGACCAAACCCCACTTCTTTCTTCCTATCTTCATACATGTCATTCAGAAGCAAATACAGACAATAAAAAGTTGTTTCAGCAGAGACCAGATTTCCTTAATGACAGTGACCTGGTGGTCAAAAGGCATACATTAAGTTTCCCAAGATTATTTCTACTAACAAAGGATGTGTCAAAAAACCAAAAATCAGATTTGACCAAGATCCAGATTCATAAAACCTAAAGAGTTTGATCACTGTTCAGGAGAATCATCAATGGAGTACCTCTCGAGCCACATCTTTTGGTCAGTTCCAAAGAATGGACTTAGGCATCCAAAGTTGGTAGGGCCTCCAGGAAAAAGTGTCAAAGAATAACTCAGAGACATTTAGTTATAATATAGTCAGCCACACTTGTATCTGAGGGAGATCAATCTTATATAGATAGTCTCTCTTAACAAATGTAAAGACAGTATTTATAAAAGCAAAACTAGACAGTGTGTAGAAGAGTCTTGTTTGTTTTTCTACACCTTGGACAAGCTACTTGGCTGAAAGTTACCAAGCTGTCTGTTTGTTCTTAAACAAGCTATAAGAGTTGTCAGGGGAGAGAGGCCATTTTCGTTCTCATGGGCCTTATGGGCTTCCTGAGAAATAGTGTGGTTTACAAGATAGATACTAGTGCCTCCTGTTGAGGCCTAAACCTTAATTAAGCCATGTCTTCACCATTTCCCTCAACATATTTCTCAAACACACACAAACAAAAAATTAACAAATTAATTTCAGTTGTTACTAAAATTTACTCAGAAAAATAAACAAAACTATGTGGTAGTGATGCTTATATGTGGGAACATACTTTAAGTGAATGGTCATATATGTTCTCTCTATGAAAGGAAGTGATTTTTGAGATTTCAGTGATGAAATGAATCAGTCACACAAAGCTTGGAAAGATAGGTCTTCTGGGCCAAGTGGTTTGATATTAGATTCTATTGCCTTTTTCTAGGAACAGAAAGAAAGCAAGGTACTTGTTTTATCTATAAGACAGTAGAGAAAGGTACGGAATAATAAAGGGGTTTTTGTGTTTTGTTTTTGTTTTTGTTTTTAGTGAAATGGGAAGCCACTGAAAGGCATTATGATTTGCTTCATGTTTTAAAAAGATTACTCTGGATGCTCTGTAGATAATAAATTTGGGGTGGAAGACAGTGAAAGTAGAGATGTGGGGAATAGTGATTTATTTTATCATTGGAAACAGAAAGTAGAGATAGAGATTGTGATATATTTGGAGACAAGACAAGGTGTCCTGCTAGACTTTTGTTTGTGTGAGGTGAAAATGAAGAGGGAAGTGAACACTGACTCAGCAGTTTGCCATGAACTACTGGTGGATGTGTTTCCCTCAGCTGCTTTTAGGAAGATTAGGTGAGGAATCCAAACCAAAAGTTCTTCTGTGGACCTGTTAATTTTAGGGTTCACATTTGACATTCCAGTGAACATATCAAGTGGACCGTTATATATATTAGTCTAGAGTTCAGGAGTGATATCAGCATCAAAATCACATATTTGAAATGATCAGAGAATGGATAATATTTTAAACTCATAGAACTACATAATATCTCCTAAGAAAGGTGGTATTTAGAAAAAAAAGGAATGCCCAGGACGGAGCATTTAGGGTACATCAATATTTAGAGACTAAATAAAGAAGGACTTTTTTTTTTTTTTAAGAAACTCAGAAGAAGTTAAGAGAAGAAACTATGTCACAGGTCATGAAAGGTCAAATAAAATGAGGACAAAGAAATAACCACTGAATTTAGCAATATCGTAGTTATTGGTCACCTTAACAAAAGCAGTTTCAATGAAGTGATGGAAAGGGAAGCCCACATGTTCTATCAGAATCTGACAGAAGGCTGAGAATGTTGGTTTACATGCAGGTTGTTGGAAAAATATTTTGATGGAAGTTGTATCAGGTTATTTCCATAACATTGATTAAATGCTATCAGATTTTCTTAATGAAGTGTAGTAGCATAAGGCACTAGATAGAGTTGGAGAGTCCCATGTTTCATACTTTGGAAGACAGAGGAAATGTTTAGTTGGTTTTTAAATTCCACATATCACAAGGCTTGGTTATAAGTCTATAATATTCTAATGAACTCACCAAAAGATTAATTCACTGGGAATGAATTTTTCCCTAGGAGTTAATTCACCTGCATGTGACTAGAATCGACTGACCTTTGTTACTTCCAATAAACTCCTGACTTCTAAAATTTTGTGCTCTATCACGATAGGTGGAAACTCAGCATAGCAAGCATCCGAACAATTGTTTATGTTAATTAAAATATATTTTACCTAAATGACAGTAATATTTTGAGGTAATTGTAGGGCAGTAGGAATAATATGTGGGATCCAAAACAAGAAAATGTTTGAGAATAACTGATTTAAAAGATATATTTGATGTGGCATAAAAGTTATATCAGAATTTGAAAATATTATCAAAATTTAAATGCTGAGTTCTACGATAGGCTCATTTTACAGTCTTATAGGTCATTTCACCAATAAAAAAAAAGCTATTATATCAATATGTGGCCAAGTTTTTGTACTATTTAAAGTAGCTATATCTTTCTTTCTCTACTTGAATAAAAAATAAGAGATTGATGGTTGTTAAATATACATATGAGGTACGATCAAATAATATAGTGAATGTTTAAATAAAAATTATTACAGTAAAAGCCACATTGCCATTAATCCCCCTCAAAATACTCCCCTTGCTTCAAACACACTTATCCCATCGTTTTTGCTACTTTCTAAAGCAGTTATGGAAGTCCTCTTTCATGAGTGTCTTTAGTTGCACTGTCGTGGCTGCCTCGATGTCCTGAATCGATTCAAAACATTTTCATTTCATGGTCATTTTCACTTTGGGGAAGAGCCAGAAGTCGCATAGTGCCAGATCCTATGAATAAGGTGGATGAGGACACACCACAATGTTTTTATTTGACAGAAATTGCTATACCAGAAGTGATGTATGACATGGAGCCTTTCCATTGTGATCAATAAATACTGTGAATGCTGCTGCTGAGGCAGGGATCTTCAATATGGGAGGTGGCACTTCAAACCTTAGTAACAGTATGTGAAAAGTTTCAACTTGTTTGGTGCTATCAGTTGGGTGTGAGATATGGTTAAGAGAAAGTGTGTTTTAAAGCGTGCTGTGAATCATCCTGCATCTTGACAATGCTCCATGTCACACATCACTTCTGGTACAGCAATTTCTGTTAAATAAAAACACTATGGATTTTTAAGGTGTCCTCATCCACCTTATTCACCAGATCTGGCACCGTGCAACTTCTGGCTCTTCCCTAAAGTCAAAATTATTCAGGACATTGAGGCAGCCATGACAGTTCCACTTATAACACTCATGAAGGAGGCCTTCCAGAACTGCTTCAGAAAGTGCAAGAATGATGGGGTACGTGTGTTTGAAGTGAGGGGGAGTATTTTGAGGAGGATTAATGGCAGTGCGTTTTTTACTGTAATAACTTTTTAATTTAAATATTCATCGTATTGTTTGATAACGCCTCATAAATACTCATATACCTATAGATATAAATGAAACCCAAAGTGGTAATAGATTGGCACAAATAAGTAAAGATTCCTAGTAGTCCATGAGGAGGAAGTTGTAATGATATGTAAGAATAGTCCCGTAATCAATGTGACTATCATTCAAGATTCACACCAAAAATAATTGGCCTTTGTTTTCAAATGAAAAATATAAGTTAAATAATTGATTCCTCACTGTATGCTTGGTTCTTTATATGTATTATTACTAAACCTTATTATGGGACTGAAGAGAAGTATCATTAATCCACATTTTATAGATTAGGCACTTTGTCTCAGGGAGATAAATGATGAATCTAAATTCATACAGCTACTCAGTGGCAGATTTTGGACACAAACTTTGGTCTTTCTTAGTCCAGTGTTGTGCTTTATGCTACATAATTTCCAGAAAAACCTCTAAAATAATTTCATGTTCTAGTGATGATTGTGTATACAAAACTGATTCATGATAGTGTGCCTGTGTATGTATTTGACCAAAACTGTATACAAGGAATGTCCTACAATATTCTGATAACTGTAAAAAACAAGTCAACATGAATAAATATTTAAATGACACTTAAATTCTGAATTTTTTCCTACTATACAAAATTTTTACTGAGCGATATATAAAGACATATTACAAAGAAACCAGAAAGTACATATTCCCACACTTTTAAAAACACCCCTCCCCCATACATACATGCATTTATGGGTAGCAACCAAGGGTTGGGAGCAGCCTATCTTGCAGCAATCTTGAGAATCTATCAAAACAATAAGAAAAGATATGGTTGACCTCTGACAACCTACACACCCACTTAAATTGAACATTCTCCACTGAATCTCATTCTTTTTTTGCTTTTGAAGTCAGTAATGTTTAATTATGTGCTATAGGGAAGAGTAATTTCTAAAAAATGATTTCAAAGAATAAAAATCATATTATTATATCAATAGATGCAGAAAATGCTTTTGACAAGAAAAATTTATTTATGATTAAAACATTTAATAAAATGGGTATAGAAGGAAAGTACTTCAACAAATAAAGACCACAGATGACAACCTCAGCTAATACACTTAATGGTGAAAAAGTAAAAGCATTTTCTCTAAGATTAGGAACAACACAGAGATGCCTTGTCACCACTGTTATTCAACATAGTACTGAAAGTCCTAACCAGAACAATCAGGCAAGAGAAAGCAATAAAAGGCATCCAAACCAGGAATAACAAAGTTAAATTGTCACTTTTTGCAGATGGCATTATTCTTTATATACCTGGGGTGCCAAAAAATGTATACACATGACTTACATTCATCTTTTGTTATTGGTATATATTGAGTATTACAATATTAATACAGATTTTTTCCTTTCTTAAAATGTGTATACATTTTTTTGGCACCCTCTGTATAAAACTCTAAAGACTCCACCAAAAAACTATTAGAAACAATAAACAAATACAGTAAAATTGCAGGGTACAAAGTCAATGTACAAAAATTCATTGCTTCCTATATACTAAAAATGAAACTTCTGAAAAAGAAATTTAAAAACAAAAACAATTCCTTTTGCAATCGCAACAAAAAGTATAAAATACCAAGGAATAAATTAAAAAGGAAGTGAAGGACCTATACACTGAAAACTGTAAGATTTTATTTTTAAAAATTGAAGAAGACACAAAGAAATGAAAAGATATTCCATGTTCATGAATTGGAAGAGGCAATATAGTTAAAAAGGCTACATTATCAAAGCAACAAACAGATTTAATGCCATCCCCATCAAAATCCCTATGGCATTATTTTTAAAAATCTTCACATTTGTACAGAATCACAAAAGATCCTGAACAACTAAAGCGATCCTAAGAAAAAAAGAGCAAGTCTGGGGGTATTATACTCCCTGTCTTCAATTTATACTAAAAAGTGACAATAATCAAAACAGTATGGTAGAAAAACAAACACACAAACCAATGGAACAAAATTGAGAACCCAGAAATAAATCCACATATATATGGGCAAATAATTTTTGACAAAGGAGCCAAAAACATGCAATGGTGAAAAGAAAGCCCCTTCAATAAATGGTGCTGGGAAAATTGGAAAGCCACATGCAAAAGAATGAAACTAGACTGCTAACTGTCACCGTATATCAAAATTAACTCAAAATGGATCACAGATCTAAACAATAAATTGCATAAAAGAAAGCATAGGTACTAAATTTATGAAACTTGGGTTGAAAGAGGCAAGGAAAGTAAAAGCAAAAATAAGTGAATGGGACTCTATCAAACTAAAAAGCTTCTGCATAGCAAAAGAAACCATCAGCAAAACAAAGAGGCAATGAACCAAATATGATAAGGTATTTGCAAAAAAAAGACCTTTGATAATTGGCTAATATCCTAAATATATAAAGAACTCACATAACTCAACAACAACAACAAAAAAATCATCCAATAAAAAGTGGGCAGAGGACCTGAACAGATACTTCTTCAATAAGACAAACAAATGGCCAACAGATATATGAAAAAATGCTCAGCTTCACTAGTTATTAGGAAAATGCAAATCAAAACCACACTGAGATACCACCTCATACATGACAGAATGGCTATTATTAACAAGACAAGTAAAAACAAGTTTTGAGAGGTTGTGGAGAAAAACAAACCCTCATACACTGCTGGTGGGAATGTAAATTGGTACAGCCATTATGGAAAACAGAATGGATATTCCTCAAAAAATTAGGAATAGAATTACCATATAACCCAGCAATCCCTCTTTTGGATATCTACACAAAAATTTGAAAACATTTATCTAGAAATATGCATATACTTTTATGTTCATTGCAACATTACTTATGGTTGCCAGGACATGGAAAGAACCGAAGTGTCCTTCAATAGATGATTGGGTAAAAAAATGTGGTACATATGTATAATGGAATACTACTCAGCCATAAGAAAAGATGAAATACTGCCATTTGCAACAACATGGGTGGATCTTAAGAATATTATGCTAAGCAAAATAAGTCAGATGGAAAAAGTCCAGAACAATACACGTATGTGGGATATAAACTGAAAGCAACAAGTGAACAAGACAAACAAATAAAAAAACCCAAAAGTCATATAGACACAGACAATGGTTTAGTGTGGCCAGAGGGTAAGAGGGTAGGGGGAGTAATAGAAGAGGGGGAAAGGGGTCAAATATATGATGATGGAAGATTTGACTATGGGTAGTGAACACACAATGCAGAATACAGATGACGTATTATAGAAATGTACACTTGAAATCTATATAATTTTATTAACCAATGTCACCCCAATAAATTTAATAAAAATTTAAAGAAAGAAAATGTAAAGTTCTAGTACAGCTGAATATGTTAATTAATAAAACGGTCTGTCATTTTATTTCCTTTCATATGCATTTCATTTCCTAAACTTTCTATACCAATTCACTCCCCTGTGTTCATGGCTTTATCTAAATAGTGAATGATGAAAAATAATAATCAGATTCTCTCTGAAATCACAAAATCATGGATGTTTGAAATGACCGATGACTGAAAGTTTTTTGTTATTTTGAGATGCAGTTTCGTTTACCTGTCCCGAATTATGTAGACTGATTAACCAGATCTTTATAAAATCCATTGCTGTTCTTAAAATTTACGTTGTCTTTAGACTGTTTAAAGTACATTAATTCAAACATTGTAAATGAAAAAGTACCTATATTTAGTAGGCATTAAATACTGATTATTTTAGATAGAGGCAATGACTAATCAAAGAAGGAAAGAGAAAATGAATGAAAAAGAGATAATGTTAGTGTTAAGTCAAAACAACTGGTTCTTGTGAAGACAGAGAAGTCACAGCAGCATTTTGCAATACAGACCCCAGCTTCATATAAAGGAAATGACAACATACAGAGGTGGCGCTAAAAATCTGAGTATTGTGATTGAGACCTATTATCTACCTGTGCTCTTTAGTTATTATGACAGACAGTAGAGACTTTAGCACTTTATAATCTGTGTCTCTTTATTTTAAAACATAAATATACTGGGGCTGCCAAAAAAATGTATACACATGATTTCTATTTATCTTTTGTTATTGGTATATATTGAGTATTACAACTTTAATACAGTTTTTTTTTCCTTTCTTAAAATGTGTATACATTTTTTTTGTACCTTCTGTAGTTTTCATCTGCATGCCTACTTAATTCCTTACAATCTTAGAGTTACTTTAATACCCATCAAGATACTCCTAGAAAATATACCAATAATTTCTTCTTCATTTATTGCGTATGTCACAAAATTCAGGCAACTAAAGAAAAACTCACTGTGTGATCTTATGTGAAAAATGAATATTAATAAATATTTTCAGCCTCCCTGTAAGTAATACCATCCAATAGCAAGCCACCCAACCAAGATATAGCTAGTAAATCAAGAACGGTAATAGAGTAACTCAGTGGTAGTCTGAGATTTTTATATAGTTGAAGCTAGAGAGGACTTATGCTAAGTAGTGTACCACTTTATTAAAATTTAAGATTATAAACACTTGGTGAGTCTGCAAAAAAAACTACTTAAAACTAGTTGCTTGTTTTAATCTCTAATGCCAATTTACATGATAAATTAGCACATATTTGACAGACTGCTAAATATTACTCTTGGAATCTATTAGTAAGAAATACAGATTTCTGAAATTTAATTCCCTAAGCTTAAAGAACCTAGTAAGTTTGATCTGATGTCTTCCCAAGTTAATATGTTAAATCTAAATTGACTTATTTTTTTATAGGGACAAATTTGTTCACATTTAAATTAATCTTGAAGAAAACATGTATTGTTACAGAAATATGTTATTTGTAGTTCTCATATATGAGGGTCCTTATTTGACTTCATTTGTTTGATGATTTAAAAAAGAACAAAAAGAATTAGTTCAGTATGTAATGCTTGTATAGCAAATGCTAATTTCTTGCAAAAGTTTTTTAGGATGAAACATGCAAATCAGTATGTGTGAGTCTGACTGCCCACTAAGTGCAAGTCCCTATTCTAGGTGTTATAAAATATATAGCCATAGCTAGTATACAAAACTTTCAGGCAAGAGATTCAAGATGGTGGAGTAGATAAACACTGTGCCTGTATCCTTCCACGAACATATTAAAATTGCAACTAAATTATAGAACAATCAATCTGAAGAACTATCTGAAGTCTAGCCGAACAGAACTAAAAATATAAAGAAGCCACATTGAGACTGGTAAGAAGAGCAGAGACGTGGAATGGGCCCCAAACCTGTCTGTGGCAGTTGAGAATCAGGAGGGATATCTTGGCCACAGGTGTTACCCCGCAAAGAGTGAGGGACGCCAGCCCCCCACATCAGGTTCCCCAACCCAGAGTACTAGTGCCGGGAAGAGGAGTTCCCACATTTGGCTGTGAAAAACTGTGAGAATTCTGACTATTTGGGTGGAAAGGAAGGCTGCAGGAAAACCACAAATCCTCTTAAATGGCTCACACACAGACTCACTCACTCCCAGACACTCACCTTGGGCTTCAGAGCAGGGACAGTGACTTGGTGGGGCCTTGGAGACACACGGGAGGCAGACTGAGGTCTGTGACTTCAGCGGGAGTACTGGAGGACAATCGGCATTTTTCCAGTGAGGGGCCCTCCTCTTGTGTAGCTGGCAGGCAGGTGCCATCTTTCCTATGTTGGGCCCACCCTCACAGGCCAAATCTGAATCTCATTGGCCTGATGAGCTCTGCTGCTCCGCCCTGCTGACTCAGCTGGGAACCGAGCCCATTCAAGTCTTGCATCACCAGAGGCACTTTCTCCCCAAGCAGCCAGCTCCTCCCATATTGTACTCTTTCTTGGAAAACTGTAAGAGTCTACGGGCCCCAGGTGGGTGGCAACTGCCCTCGTGTGCTTGGAAATGTTTCCTGAGTCACTCCAGGCTCAGCACTGGCACTAAACCAGAGTCTACTTTAACCTGGTGAACATAACTCTTCCCACTCTAGTGACTCCCTGAAAATTATCAAGATGAACAGGCCCAAGATTGTGTACCCAAGGATGTAAGTAGAAGAGAATTTGGGGATGCCACACTTAGACCATAGCCAAATTGTTTGTGTAGCAGGTAGGTACTGAGCACCAACCTTGTGTTGGGTCCTTTGTGGGAGAAAAGTGATTGAAAAGTGAGGCAGATTCTGCTGTGGTAGAACTAAGAGCTGCTGGCAGTGAGGGAGACAATATTAACTCGCTACTCTTCCAGACAGAGATACTAACTGTGAAAAATGTTGGGTTGCAAGCACAGAGAAATCTAAGCTCAGCTGAGATCTAAGTGTGAACAGAAGACACTGGGTACATTTGGTAGAGGAAAAGGTTAGGAAATGTTTCCAGGAAAGGGGACAATGGCACGGAAAAAGGTCCTGAAGCAGGAAGCAGCAAAGCACAACTGGAGAAGAGACAGAAATGTTAAGAGGGGGCAGAGAACATCAAAGCTGAGAACAGATAGTTGAGAATCAGTATATGCAGAGTCCTCTTGGCCATTGAAGCATTTGGATCTTTATTCTAATTATAAGAGAAAATTACTGACACATTTTATGCAGAGGTGATTCTTTGTAAAAGATTATTCAAGTTGTAGAGTGGAGATTTATTGGAGGGATTCTGAAACGAAGCAGGGACCAGCTAAGTGGCTGTTACAATAGCTCAGTCATGAGGTTGTGGTAACATGGGTTGACATGCTGTGCTGGAAGTGCAGATGGACTGGAAATGGATTAATTTGAGAGATGTCTAAGTGAAAAAGTCAAAAGAACTGTCCAATGTGGGGGAAAGTCAAAGGTAACTGGGCATTTTCCAGCTTGATTAACTGGTGATGTCACATACTGAAACTGGGAAACCTAGAAGAAGATAAAAATTGGGAGTGGATGATGGAGTAGATCATTGTTTGGGTTTTGGTGTACTGGATTTTGATGCATCCAAGAAGAGACATCACATAAAATTTTAGATAAAAAGTTATAGAACTCAGAGGAGATATCTAGACTAGAGATTTAATTAAGGAGAGAAGCTTTATCCAAGGTTTACTTGAAGAATTAACAAGAAAAAAGAAGAAAAAGATGGGTGTGTTTTAGTTTAGAACATGAATTCAGAGATTGAAATGTTGCTGAAGAATCTGCACAGCTAAGAACCTTAAAATATACAATTTATCTTTGTGATTTCAGCACATCAGGACATAGACTTCTGCTCTATGATCTAAGAATCAGGAATTTTTGTTTGTTTGTTTCCCCTTGATCTAGATCACAAGACATTTAGTTACTACTAAAATGCCAGACAGAAATACAAAGGAAAAAGACAACTTCTATTGAATTGCAGGCTCATGTGGACATAATCAGTCTATTCTTTACTGCAGAATCATGTAGATGGCAAGTTTAGCTACAAATGATGCTTAATGATCAGATATTAGTTATACAAAGGTTAATGGCATCAAGATTTGATAATCTTCCACCTTTTTCCTGGAAATACCTAGTTACCTCTTCCTGAATCTTTGGATCTTGGCCACTTTTCACCAGTCGTTGTTTAGAGAGGATTAGCCACTTCTGGTTTTTCACATTTTCGGTTTCTATTCTCCATGCTAACATAATCTTTTTGTTTCTAAACTTTTCTCAAACAGGATTTTTACTAAAGCTTGTGTACTTCCCCTTCCCCATAATTGAAAAAGCTGAAAATTCCCCTGATTATTAAAAACAAACAAACAAACAAAAAAACGTATTCACGTTTTCATCAGCAAGGTATGAGAATACTACATCACTGTAAGCAGCAGGTGTTATCACTTGATTTAATTTTCCCAATATGAAGTACATAAAGTGATATAACTTTATTACTATAATTTAGAGTTTCTTGCTACCATACAGGTAGAGAATTTTTTCATGATCTTGATGTCTACTACTTTTTTCTAAAATATTTGTTGTATTTATGTAGTTAAATTTTAGTCTATTTAGACTTAATTTTCATTCCAGATGGATGATTTTATCATTACCATTGAGTAAATATATCATCTGTATCCTACCATATTGAAATATCTGTTTTATTATAAATCAAGTTTCCATGAACCTATTTCGAGATCTAGTATTTACAATGAATATTTTTTTTGTTTTATTATATAAAACAATATATCATTCAACCTCTAAACAATGTTGAATAATAAAAGAGAAAGCAGCCAGTTGTGCATTGTCCTTGTTTTCAGTAGAGATAGGTTTAATGATCCACCATTTAAAATGATGCTTATTGGTGATTTGGTATTCTCTATAATATTTAACTAGTTGCCTTATATGCCTATTTTACTAGTGATTTATAAATGCAAACCCAAATTAAGTCCTTTATTATTTACCTCAGTCATTGTTTACTGCACAGAATCTATCTTTTTCCTCTCATCTATAAGCTGGATTAATGCGATAATTTATGTGGAGTGTCTAGCATGGTGCCTGACATAATAAATCGCACCTATTCTGTTTATTTTTATACCTCTGAACTCACACAATATTGTCTAAGTATCTGGCGCTTTTAATCCTGTGTCGCAGATTGGCATCTGTATTGATTCTCATACCAGACAATGGATTCTTCAGTGACATGAACCATCTGTATATACATTGCTGAATTCTCCACAGTGCTTAGCTTAGTGCCAGAAAAAATTGATGAACAAAATGATAGAATGTTAGAGTCAGTGAATGAATGGGTGACCAAATAAATGATAGTATTATTAATAGCAAATGCCTACATAGCACATACTATGTCAAAGATATCGTTTTAAAATCTAGGCATTCATTGCTACTTTAATCTTAAAAACAACCCTATAATATACAGTTTATATTTTACTGAATTATAAATGAAGATACCTGGAAAGGTGAAGTAACTCGTCCTAGTCGCTCAGCTAGTTAATGGCAGAACAGGCTCAAATCCAAGCAAAATCAATGCTTTTTACCCTTACATTACCTTGAATAAATCATTATGGTGGGTAAAGGATATGTTAACTGACTGGTAGCTCTTTCTCTATGATAATATGTAAGGGCATCCTTCCAGTAAATATAGACACAAAGTGCGTAATCTTGTGTTACTTAAAAAGAAATGGAGAGGTATTTAACATGAAATCTCTTTAGAATATCTGCTGTTGCTGCTGATCATCCTGCTTAGGAACTTAGATGATTTATGCAAAACAGCTGAAACCACAGGGAAATAAAACTTATTACTGCTATACTGTATTGTATACTCGAAAGTTGCTATGAAAGTAGAGCTTTACTGTTCTCACCATAACAACTACAAAATGGTAATTATGAGGTAAAGGATGTGTTAACTAACCCCACTGTGGTAAAAACGTTCTGCAATATGCACGTGTATCTATCATCACATTGTACACTTTAAACTTACAAAATGTTGTATGTCAATTATATCTCAATAAAGTGGAAAAAAAATATTACTGCCTGTGGCTATGGACTCCAAACCCAGTGGCCACACTGGTTGAAAGGGTGAATCAGAATTAGCCCCAGAAGGCTTTCCACACAGACCATCTCTATCACCTGGCCAGCTTCTTGCTTCATGCCTCCTTTCCTCAGGCTTTCAATTTGGATTCTGAGTTGGAACACAAACCTAAAAAGGAGGGCAATTCTAGACCTGCCTTATTATGACAAGCATATAAAATTCCAAAGGGGCATAACCTGAAGGAAAATCCAAAAGTTGATGTCGGGTTTTAACCATGGCCCAGATCAGTATGTCTCTTTTTAAAGGTAAACTGAAGGAAAAGAAAACTTTGAAATACCTCATAGACCTAAATGGCAAAATTAGACTTTAGCAAATACTTGAATAAATATGGCATTCCTTTCTCCATCACCTAAAACTACAGTAGTTCAAAATTCGCTTTCATTTATTCTCTTGTTAAATTCAACCGAGTGTGTATGTTTCAACATAAACCAAACTCCGTTTCCAGGCTAATTCAAAGGATACCTCAGCAGTCTATTCTAATTATAGTCTGCGGTAGACCATTCCAATTTTAAAGGACCATAGGATAAGACTTTATTTTTAAATTTTCATGAATTATCTTTTATTCCATTAAGTCAATAAGCTTTTTAAATATTAAGAGAAAAGCTATGGTTTGAAATTACAGTAAATTGTTGTCAATGTTTAACTTAATTTTAAATTTTTAGAAGATAACAGCAACATTAAAAACAGTCAACAAACTGTACTATCGAGGTCAACAATTTCTAGTATTAAAATCAATTTACAGTATGTTCGCTTGAAGTGCACATAAATTTGAAGAGGCAGTAAGTGTAAACAGAATTGCTGATTTCTTGGATGCACTCCAATATAATTATAGCTATTCACCCTTGTGACTATATGTGTGTGCAGCTTAAAGCTATTTTCCTGCCCCAAGCCACAGTAGCAGTATTTTTAGATAGGTTTGCAATTGACTGAAATGCAAAATCCCTATAACCTAGGAAAACTACTATGTAAAATAAATATAGAAGTAAATTTAAGTAGTAGATTAAACATGTATTTTGGCATTTATATCAATTCTTGGCTTGTAATCTTGTGACTTGGAATTGAGTTATCCCTCAGTATTTAATCAGAAAATAGTGTATTTCTAATATGCAATTATAAAAAAATCATCAATCACATTTATTACAAACATCTCATAAAACAGCAAACATTTATGGGGTTGTGGAAGGCAGCTAGGTTGTTCTGTAATGTAAAAAGATTTGCATATATAAAAAAAGAAACAGCAGGCAGCAAACAAGGTTTGTTTCTCTGATTTCCAAAAAGTAAAATTGCATTTGACATATCTACTCAATTTTTATTAAAATACATTAAATATTTTTTTCTGGCAATAACATTGATCATCACTATAGTCTAACAAACTCACATTTTGAAATAACTAAACTCAAATCTTGATATATAGAAAAGAACTCTTTCTCCAGCCTCAGGGGTGAATCAGAGCTCCTCAAATATACTTGTGATGTTAAACGATATTACCTTGTATTTCATGTAGATGTATACATATGTGAAATCGTTGTTATTGTTTTTGTTATTGTTTTGCTTTCTATGATGAGAATATTTAAGTGACAATAGTGTTCTCAGAATAATTCTGTTTATAGTTTACATAGCTGACATTGTTTGTATGTGTGTGAGAATAAAACGTGATTTTATGGAGAGAAAGTGGAGCTCTTTTTGTCCGTAGCCTTAAGGCCTCCAACTGTCGATACCTTAATCCACTAATCCCCTCTGTAATCATGTGTTCACGTGCTGTGCAAATACTCAGAAATCATTTTTAAAAACTCTTTTTTCCCCTAGTCAATAGTACACTCTACAGGCTGTACGTTATAAAGTAGCTAGTAAAATCTTTGAATATATTTATAATATTTCTATTTATCAATATTAGCATTGAAAGCTATCGTTTTTAGGCATATCTTTTCTTTTCAAAATGCCATGAAAATTGAAGAAATAAATAGGACACCAAGGGAAAATAAATGACATCACATTGTATAAATCTGCAGGATTTTTCACATTTGGCTTTCAACTATCGCTTTTAAACATTCTGCCTTCCATCTACTTGTCAGAGACTGGATTTAATTTTTGTAAGCTGCATAGAATTCTACATGTTAAGATATTGATATAACAAATTGGTGAATGTTTTAGTGATTGATTCTTGCTGACCAAAATGGGCTTTTAGATTACATCTTTCTTTTTTTCCTTAAAAGACACCTGCTGAGACAGAAGTCTGACTGTCACACAAAAGAAATATATGGTTTTTTTCAACTGGTTCCATCTAGCAATTTGCAGTGCTATCAAAAATTGCATTTTTAATGAAAATTACCTAAGGATTTGGCAAAAAAAGGAAAAAAAAAAACACCTTGGTTGAAATGGACTAACTATCCATTCTCAGGCAGTATTAACATACTGATTGGCCGTTACTTCTGTCAGTCTTCTGACTACAAAATTATGACAGGCCCCACAGCAGGAAGCAAATGATCATTAATACCCTGTCCTCTGGGACACAATAAACTGCCATTCACTTGCATACAAATAAAATACACAAGGCTGTCAGGCAAGGAGACAAAAAGGGAAAGATGTTTTTGCAAAATGATTTGATGCCAAGTGGGGTAGGCCCTCTCAAAGGGTTTTGTTTTTCATTCTATCTCATCATGGTAGAAAAATCCTTATATAGAGATTTTTTTTAATATCTTATTTTTCCTTACTTGATCTCTGTGAGCTCTTCAATTAAATTGTAAGATCTTACTTCTGAGGAGAAAAAAAAATTTATAATCCCATAATTAAACCCACAACCCACAAAGCATTAAAAATTCTAAAATTTGATTAAAATGTAAGACAATGCACCTTCTTGGTTCAAATATAATATGCAAAACATTCTGGTTAATGTATTTGAATAACCCCATTACAATTAGCAGAAATAGAATATACTTCAATATCACATACTTGATGGGATTAATCAAAACAAAACACAATTGGAAAAAAGATACATGACTGGTCTTACAGTTGAAACTCTGCTGTCTATTTGTTACTCTAAAAGGTAAGGTCAAATTTATGTTTAATTAAATATTGTCATATGACTGGGATTATAATTTATTTTAACCAGATGATATGGGATTGAGAAATAAAATTAGAGCAACACTTTGTAAAGAATGGTGAATTAATCCCTTTGATATTTATTAGAGCAACAACTACGCTGATAAATATTAATTTCAATCACCCAACCTAAACTTTTTCTAAAGGCATGCAGAGAATACAACAATTTCTGGCAGACTCAGATGGCTTTCATAGATTGTATATTCACCAATCTAAAACTATAAAGCATTATTTTTAACCTGAAAAAAGTATAGAATGTATATAGTTAGAGTTTTCTAATTTAGTTTAATTAGTTTAATGGTATTGCTTTCCCTAAATTTGTATTCTCATTGTGAATTTCCAATGAAACAGACAGATGTTTTGCTCAAGGATTTGAGAGTTGGTATGTGTATATACTCCCAATTTATAAATCAACTTTCAAAGAATTCGAACAAGAGACTGTTGTTGATTCTATCATTTAAACTCAAGGATAAAAGGAACAAACTACTGATACCCCAATAACATAGACAAATATTGAATGCATTGTATGAAATGGAAGAAGCTACATAATATATGATTCCATTTATATTATTATTTGAAAGGCAAAAATATAGGGACAAAAAGGCAGATTAAGGGTTGTCAGGAGCTAGAGGTGGAAGAAAAAGTTGACTACAAATAAGCACAAGTAATTTTTTGATGTGATGGACCTAGCACATCAAAAATTGATTTTAATGACAGTTACACAATGATGTACATTTATCAAAACTCACAGAGCTATACACAAAAATGAGTGAATTACACTGTATGTAAATTATACCCCAATAAATCTTACTTAAAGCAAAATAAAACAAAAATTCTCTAGGCTTAGCAATGTCAAGAGATTACCAGGATGTTCTGAATTGGGGTCATTTAGTCTGGCCAAACTAGCAGAAATGACAATCAGATCTTTAGAACTGGGTAGTTAGCAGCCTTTTTTTTTTTTTTGTAATAGCCTGTAGTAATACAGCTCCCAATGTTGAATGCTAGAAAGACTGAAAGCAGATTAAAAATACTCACTGCTATCTTAATGTTTCCTTCACATAGCATTAAGCAAAAGCAAAATTCCAATATATTAGTTAATACATTTCACCAGAGATATAGATTATCATCTTCAACAGGAAAAGGGGAAAATGGCAGAAAATCCAATTCTGTTCGGCACACTAACTCCTTCCTCTTTTCTTCACTTGCCTCCCACTTTAGCCCTTAGACACGGTGACATTATTAACCGCACTGCTAATGGCCAGGAAATAATCCGCATCCTTTTGTTACATGGCAGCAAGAGGCAGGTCTTATTTTTATAGCAGTGAATAGATTACATTGTCTAAATATAGAAATTAAATGTCGCCTCTCAGATATGATAGAATTGCCACTATGTTCCAGTAAACCTAAAGAAAAGAATTTAAGCACAGAAAATAAAGACCAACCCAGAAAATATTTTCAGCTCCTTTTTTAAAAAATAGACTGTATTTTTTTAGAGTAGTTTTAAGTTCACAGCAAAATTGAATGGGAAGTAGAAAATTTTTTTATATACCTATTACCCCCACACATGCACAGCCTCCCCCATTATCAACATCCCATCCCAGTGTGGCACATTGTCACAATCAATGAAGCTACATTAACACATCATAATTATTCTAGTGCCCATTTTTTTACTTGACGTGTTGTTAACACTTTTCCATGTTATGACGCGGTCACAGTGATTGTTTCTGAGGGTTAACTAATATTACATTGACACCCTGCTGACACTGACTAGTTTAGAAGGGAAGCATTACTGCCTTTTGGAAAGGATCACAGTTTATGTTGGAGTTAAGGACTAACGTTTGGGACATGGGAAGCATTCAGAAGTTTCACTTCCTGAGACATATTTGGGTATGAAATTCACCCAAAGTAAGCGTGATCATCTTCAGAAGATAAAAAGGAAAGGGAGCTGAGCAGCAGCAAGCTCTCTCGTGCGCTCCAAGTTTCTGCTTGGTGTTTCATATGCACAATCTCATTTAATCCTCCTCTATGGATCCACAATACCTGCTTCTTGCAGAGCAAGAAGCTAAAGTTGAGTGAGAAGATTCTTGGAGCTTCCTGAGCAAGTTGGTGACAAGGTAAATATTTAAATCTAGACTTGTTATACTGCAAACACCCTGTTTCACAAAGGACTACTGACTTGTGTAAGACCATCAGTTAAGTCTACAAGAGATTCCTGGTCATAGTATTTCTTCCTACATTTTGTAAGTAGAAAGAAGAGCAGGTAAGCTACAAAGGATGGTGTCCTCCTTTCTGTGTTAATTAAACGATCCCCTAAAATTCATTGTTGACTAGTTAGGCAATAAGTACTTATTGAGAACAAGGGCAGAATAACATTGTGGGTGACAATACAGACCTGGAGTCAGACTGCCTGCATTCTGCCCTCCCTGGATCTTGTTTTCCTCATCTATATCATGGTCATAATAATTGCAGTTGCCACAGAAGGTTGTTGTGAGAATTACAAGAGAGAATCTTTAACAATTGTTATTGTTGATATGGTTGTTGATGCTGTTGTTATTCACCTGCTAATAGTTGACTTGTCAAAGTTGTTGTTGAGTTGTCGACATTGTTGTACACATAGTTGCTACTGTGGCGCTAGTGTTGATGTTGTTGATGTCATCACTGTCCATACTGTTGGCTTGTTGACACTGTTAGCAACAGTCTTAACTTCTTTAGAAGTTATTGATTGTTAATGGGCTTTTTTTTGCCAGAAATCCTCTCTCTATTTAATTTTTTAAATTTTATTAACTTTATTGTGGTGACATTGATTAATAAAATTACCTGGGTTTCAACTGTACAATTCTATAACACATCATCTGTATATTACACTGTGTGTTCACCACACAAAGTCAAATCTCCTTCTATCAACATATATTTGACCCCCTTTACTCTTTCTACCTTTCCCCAACTTCCCTTTCCTCTGGTAACTACTAAACTGCTGTTAGTGTGTATGAATTTTTGTTTTTTTCTTGTTTGTTTGTTGCTTTTAGTTCTACATCCCACATATGGTTCTGGACTTTTTCCATCTGACTTATTTTACCTAGCATGATATTCTCAAATCCATTCACATTGTGGCAAATAGCAGTATTTCATCATTTCTTATGACTGAGTGATAGTCCATTGTATATATGTACTACATCTTCTTTATCCAATCATCTATTGAAGGACACTTCGATTCTTTCCATGTCTTGGCAGCCATATATAATGCTGCAATGAACATAAGGGTACATATATATTTACGGATAAATGTTTTCAAATTTTTATGTAGATATCCAGAAGAAAGATTGCTGGTTCATATGGTAATTCTATTCTTAATTTTTTGAGGAACGTCCATACTGTTTTCCATAGTAGGGGTTCCTTTTTCTCCACAACCTCTCAAAACCTGCTGTTAGTCGTTACCTTGTTGATAATAGCCATTCTAACACGATGAGGTGATATCTCATTGTGGTTTTGATTTGCATCCCCTAATAGCTAGTAAAGTTGAGCATCTTTTCAGATATCTGTTGGTTGTTTGTATGTCTTCTTGAGAGAAGTGTCTGTTCAGGTCCTCTGCCCATTTTATAATTGGATTGTTTGGGTTTTTGTTGCTGAGTTGTATGAGTTTTTCATGTATTTTGGATATCAGTCCCTTATCAAAGGTGTTGTTTGCAAATACCTTCTCACATCTGGTTGGTTGCCTCTTTGTTTGTTGATGGTTTCTTTTGCTGTGCAAAAGCTTTTTAGTTTGATAGAGTCCCAAAAGCAAATATAAACATATTTGCTTTTGCTTCCCTTGCCTTTGAGGTCAAACTTATAAAATCCTCTTTGAACCCAAGATCTATAAATTTAGTACCTATACATTCTTCTACGCAATGTATTGTTTCAGTTCTTCTATTTAGGTCTTTGATCCATTTTGAGTTAATTTTGGTTTATGGTGACCACAGTCCAGTTTCATTCTTTTGCATGTGGCTTTCCAATTTCCCCAGCACCATTTATTGAAGAGGCGTTCTTTTCTCCATTGCATGTTTTTGGCCTTTGTCAAAAATTACTTGCCCATGTATACGTGGGTTTATTTCTCAGTTCTCAATTCTGTTCCACTCATTTGTGTGTCTGTTTTTCTGCCATGCTATTTTGATTCTTGTCACTTTTTAGTATAAATTGAAGGCAGGGAGTGTAATACCCCCAGACTTGCTCTTTTTTTCTGAGGATTGCTTTAGCTGTTCAGAAACTTTTGTGATTCTGTACAAATATAAAAAAATTGTATTCTATTTCATTAAATAGGGATTTTGATGGAGATTGCATTAAATCTGTTTGTTGCTTTGATAATATAGCCATTTTAACTATATTGCTTCTTCCAATTCATGAACATGGAACATCTTTTCATTTCTTCTTCAATTGCTTCTTCTTCAATTTCTTTTAATAATATCTGTAGTTTTTATTGTATAAACTTAAATCCGCTAAGTTTCTTCCTAGATATTTTATTCTTTTTGTTGCAATTGCAAAAGCAATTCATTTTTCCTTTTTTTTGAAATTTCATTGTTACTTTATAGGAACACAATGGATTTTTCTACACTGATTTTGTATCAGGGAACTTGACTGTAGCTGTTTATAGTTTTTAATAGTTATTTTTTAATAAAAAATCATGTCATCTGCAAAAAGTGACAATTTTGCTTCTTCATTCCCAATTTGATGCCTTTATTTATTTCTCTTGCCTGATTGCTTTGCTTAGGACTTCCAGTATTATATTGAATAGCAGTGATGATTGTGGGCATCTTTGTCTTGTTCTTGATCTTTGAAGACAAAATTTCAGTTTTTCTACATTGAGTATATTAACTGAGGGTTTGTCACATATGGCCTTTATTATGTTGAGGTACTTTCCTTCTGTACCCATTTTATTGAGTGTTTTGATCATAAATGGAAGTTGTATTTTGTCAAATGCTTTTATTGCATCTGATATATTTATATGATTTTTACCCTGTATTTTTTAATGTGGTGTATCACATTAATTGATTTGCATATGTCGAATCATTCTTGTGCCCTTGGAATAAATCCCACTTGATCGTGATGTATAACCTTTTTAATGTATTGTTGTATTTTATTTTCTAGTATTTTGTTTAAGATTTTTGCATCTGTATTCATCAGAGATATTGGTCTGAAGAGGTTTTCTTGTTTGTTTTTTTTTGTTTCTGGGGTTTTTTTTGTTTGTTTATTTGTTTGTTTGTTTTTGTGTTTTTGTCTGTGGGGGTATTTTTGTGTGTTATCCTTGCCAGATTTTGGTATCAGGATAATGTTGGCCTCATAAAATAAGTTAGGAAGTATTGTCTTTTCTCTAATTTTTGGAAGAGTTTGAGAAGGACAGGTATTAAATAATCTTCCATCTTTTAATGTTGGTAGAATTCATTAGTGAAGTAATTGGTCCTGGATTTTTACTTTTGGGGAGATTTTTGATGATTGTTTCAATTTCCTTACTGTTGGTCATTCTATTTAGATTTCCCAGTACTTTGTGATTCAGTCTATGAAGGTTATACATTTGTAAGAACTTGTCCATTCAAGGGGACAGACCAAAGAGAACTCTTATGCTGTCATATTTCTAACATCACTCTCAAAGAGAATTTTTGGTTGTTACCCAATTTGGATTATACCCAGAAATGAGACATAAATGTAAAACATTAAAATTCTCAATTATTTAGTTTAGTGACATAAGGACAAATGGATAATTTTCAGCAATTGGAAAGATACATATCCATAAAGGCAGAGAAACTCCACAGAAGGAAAATTTATTTTCTAACAAATTTGTAATCAAGCATGATAAATATAATCCATTCACTAAATAGAAAATGGTTAGCTTATGCTTCTTGTAAGGCATTATTCTAGGTGCTGGAGATAAACTGATGAATATGAGATGCTATTCTTGCCTTCATGGACTTTGCAACCTTAATTATCAGAGGTATAAAGTTCTGTGCCACAGTGACTGTCATTCTAATCTATCTTGTATATAGAATGGAAAAATTAGAAGTAAATTCTATATTTTACTTTATTACGTCACAATTAGGTGCTTTTTTAAAAACAGAAAACAATTTGTTCTTCAATGGGTTTGAATGTGATTCAAATCAATACTTTGTAAAATGCAATGACAGAGATTATTCCCTAAAATTCTGGGCTGAACTTTAAACAGAATTAATTAGTTCTGCTTGAAGGGATGTTAGTTACCCACACAATTTTCTTCTAAGCCTTTAGAAGTAATAGATGAATTTGTTATCATTTAAATTATTCATTATACAGCTAGGAATTTATTGTTAGTTTTCTGTTATTATTAATAGCTAGTGTCCTTAACTAATCTCTCCATGATTTATTATTTCTTTTTCCCTGATTTGTAAATCACTCGAATATCCTCCAAAGAGGTCAGTTTACTATTTATAGATAAAAAGATTTAGTCAACTCTATTATTATAAAATAATTTTGTAATATTTTTGTGAGACATTTTCAAATATATATTCATTGCAATCCATTTATCACATGCGTTACATCTCCAATAAATTAACATGATCTGAATATTATGATTTGTTCTTCAAAAATATACTTTTTCCTAAATAATTTTTATACAGACATAAGAAAAAATATATACTGGATTATATATGGTTAGCTAGGTATCGTCATTTCTTACTGTTAGAATACCTCAGCAGAGAACAAGCTAGAAACTACATTTCCAGAATCTCCTTGCCCACATAGTTCTGAGTTAGAGGCCTCTATTTAGTGGCATTCACATGAGATTTGGAAAGAGGAAAAGACAGGGAAGCCATTACTCCTTGGATGAAGATGTGTTCATTCCCCTGAGTAGATTTGAGTGACAAAGCAGCTTCCAGATGAGCATCTTAAGAATAACCCACATAGAACCTGCTTGCTGAAATGGTCTATGGGAACTACCCAGAGAGCTCTGAGAGCCCACGTAGCTATTCACTTCAGTGCTGCATGCTGAAAGAGTTTTCAAAAATTTCTATAAGCCTTTAATTTATTGCATTAAAAGCCTTTATGTCCAAACTACAGTGACTTCTGTATCCCTGATTAAACTCCTATTGACGTAAATATCATGCAATAAAAAACTGTAAAAATATCAGTGTTAAATGGAGTGATTTAAGACTATGAATGCTGCAGAGATTCAGAAGAGAAAGAGGAAATTTCAGCCTTGGGTAGTGTGTAGTCATTGTGGAGTTACATTGAATGGGTATGTCAGGCTTCCTTGTATTGCTCCTCTCTCTCCCTGAGTCAGCAGCTCCCAGAACTTCTTTTCATGCTGTAGTGTTGAGAGAAGATGTTTGCCATGTCTAAAACTCAAAAGTTTCAAGGATGTACAAGAGGGTTTTTATTCAGCTATTCAACAAGTAAGTATTTATTGAGCAGTTACTTTGTGATAGGCACTGTTCTAAGTACTTGGGCTAATTGAGTGACCAAATGTGCAAAGTTTCCCTCATATAAAGGGTTTAGGCTGGAGCAAAAAATCATTAGGAAAAAAAGCAATAAAATAATAAACAGTTACATTATATGAGATGATAGAAAATACAAAATACCATGAGGAAAAGAATAAGTAGAGCAGAGAAAGGAGGACTGAAAACACAGGAACTGAGGGGTACATTGCAATCTCAGAGTAATCAGCATAGCCCGCTTTGAAAGGTGACATTTGATCAGATTTTAGGTCAGAGGGTAAGTTATGTTGATATTTAGAAAATATCACACAAAGCAAGTGAAGAACCTGGGCAAAGCACTAAATGGGAACACATCTGATATCTATGAGGTATGATCAGGAGGCGAGTGTGACTAGAAAAAGCATTAGTGAACTGAGAGAGGTCGGTAAAAATTACCCAATCTGAATAATATAGAGCAAAAGTATAGTAAGGATAGATGATACCTAAAAATGTAGAAATTGATTATGTCATAAAAATGGCAATGTGAAGTGAGCCCCTTGAAATCTCCCCTGCACTTTATAACAAATTGAACAGCTATAATTCCACAAAGGACTCTCTGCGCAGCACACAGGCAAGACTAAGAGGTGCACAACTGAAATCATCTTAAGGTGGGCAAATTGGACAAGTGGGGAAGGAGGGAAGGGAGAAGTGCGGGGAAGTGGGCTGTGTGGGCTCAGGTCGCAGATCGACCTCTGAGCTCCCTGCATTCCAGAGCTACCGCAGTCCCAAAAGAGTCGCTAGCTCTCCCCTTATGGCCCATAGTCCCGCCTGAGGGATCAGCATATAACACAGCTGAACCCAACGCTCATGGCAGAGACCTCGGAGCAAAGACTGAGGGAAGAAAGGTGAAAATGGCGGTTTAAGCCCTCACTTCTGAGCAGAGGATGGAAGGCATAGGCACAGACCCTAGCTGACCCCTCTCTATCCTCCCAGAGCTCCCCCCACCCCCACACACCCAGTGCTAGAAGTGGAAAAGTACCAGTATCAGATCAAAAGAACAGAATATTTGCAGTTCTGAGAACTTCAACCCACAGCCATGGACTCACAGCCCAACTAGTTCCGCTGAAGGGGAGGGAGTCTTGGGTGTAGGACTGGCTGGGCTGGTGGTCGCCGCCATTGCTTAGAGCCACCTCTCACAACCGACCCCACCCCTACACCCACTTATCTGAGTGGATCCCTGCAGCAATAAACAGAGCTTCTGAAACACAGAGGCTCTGAAATTGGTGCAGGAGGAACTTTGGAACTTTAGAAGCTCTCCAAATTCCCCCATTGAGAGAGTGCCTTGATACCCAGGTGACCTGCTCACAAAGGAGAAGCCTGCCTTCCAGGGAATCCACCCATTGTGTGAGAAACCAGAACAGTGCAGTAAATATAACACTACAGCTTGAGAGAGAATAAAAGGCTGCAGTCAGAGAGAAAATAAAACATTTTACCAACACTTACTGGAAAGCAAAAGAAGACCTCTTCCTATCAAGCTGTTGCAGAGCACACTCTTGCAGGGATCCAGTAGATGCCTAGGAAAAGAAATAATAATTCATTAATTGCCATGAATAACCAAGGTAACAAGGCAGTTCAAAAAGAAAATGAAACGTGTCCAGAAAATGAACTCAAAGACATGGAAATATGTGACTTAAATGACAGAGAATTCAAGATTGCGGTTCAGAAAAAAATTCAATGAGATGCAACAAAACATAGAAAGGCAGTTTAATGAACTCAGAAACACAATTAAAGAACAAAGTGAACATTTACCAAATATATTGAAATCTTAAAAAAGAACCAAATAGAATTTCTGAAGATTAAGAACTCAATAAAAGAGATGAAGAATGAAATAGCCAGCTTAGGTAATAGAGCTGACAAGATGGAGGAAAGAATCAGTGACATCGAAGATAGAAATCTGGAAATGACACAGATGGAAAAAGAGAGAGATTTGAGACTTAAAATAAATGAAAGAACTCTACAAGAACTTTCTGACTCCATCAGAAGAGCAATATAAGAACAATGGGCATACCAGAAGGAGAAGAAAGGGAGAAGGAAACAGAGAGTATATTCAAACAAATAATCAGTCAGAACTTCCCAAACTTGTGGAAAGAACTGGATCTTTGAATCCAAGAAGCAAATAGAACACCTCAATCCCAACAGGCCTTCTCCAAGGCACATTGCAGAAGCTGTTGAAAATTAATTACAAAGAAAGAATTCTCAAGGCAATCAGGTAAAAGAAGATGGTAACCTACAAAAAAAAGCCCATTAGATTATCATCAGGTTATTCAGCAGAAACTCTACAAGCCAGAAGGGAGTAGAATCAAATATTCAAACTATTGAAAGAGATAAATTATTAGCCAACAATAATATATCCAGCAATGATATCCTTCAGATATGAAGGAAGAATAAAGACATTTCCAGACATACAGAAGCTGAGGTAATTTTCTAACACATGATCTACACTGCAAGAAATACTGAAGGAGGCTATTTGACCTGAAACAAAAAAGCAAAAGAATACAAAACACAAGTAGTCTTACAAACAGACAGAAAGAAAGAGGAAATGGCAAAACCTACACCAAATAGGACACTATACCCTTAACATAACACATAGGGTAAAGAAGAAAAAAAAAATCACTTAAAAAAAGAGAGAGAGAGACAAGACAACTTACTACTGCAGTGCAAAAATCAACTTACAGCATAAATAAGGATAATTTGTGACAATAAAAACATAAAAGCGGAGAGAGTAAATGTCTGAACCGTCAAAAAGGAATGGAGATGACGTCATAGGAATAGCGGCAGCGGGGCGCACTTTCTGAGTTCTCCTCCAGATCTTATTACAAACGGGACCTATAACCCATCAAAGAACTCTTTGCTCATCACACAGAACAGCTAAGAGACTCGTGGAAGGATTACTTGAAGGTGCGCTAATTGGGCGAGCAGGGGAAGGAAGGAAGGGAGCGGAGTGAAAACGCGCGGCCCTCGGGGTCTCTGCCGGCAGCGGCGGTGGCGGTGGCAGCAGCGAAAACCGCGGTGGCCCCCGCAGTTCCGGGCACGCACGGGATCCCAGGGCAGAACGGAGAGCACAGAGACCAGGAGGTGGGCTCTTTCCCTGCGTCCCACGGCTGATTTCTCCCACCGGGAGGGCAGCTAGTGGGCCCTGGGGCAGACAAAGAACACAGTCTCCATACCTGGGCTCCTCCCCCCACTCTTCCAATCCTACCCCCGCCCTTCCAGAGACTTAAACTGGCCCCTGAACTGAGGAGTAGTGTCAGATTACAGAGGAGCCGTAGTAGTGCTCAGGCTCTGGGAAGACTGACAGGCAGCCCTGACCCAGCGAAGAGGCTGGGAAGAGTGTGATTTTAGCTGGGCTAGGAGAGAAGAGACTCCTCCACCCCCAGCCACCACCTTTTCTGGCCTGCGGGAAGAGGGTGACGCGGCTGGGCTGGGAGAGAGAAGACCCCTCCATCCCCAGCCCCCACCCTTTCTGGCCTGCCTAGGGCGGGGCAATTACAACTGAGAGGCACTCCCAGGGATCAGCAGTAAACGGCAGACGCAGCTCTGGGCTTTCAGCAGCTCAGAAATCTCCCGCCCACACTCCACCTCATACACACACACACTGAAGAAGTGCCCTAAGACTCAGGAGTACTGGACACGGGGCTGGTGGTGCTACTCTCAGTGTGCATATGTGCAGGCAAGGGCAGAACAGCACTGACTTTGTAAAAACTGTCATCCAGACCCCTTAGGCTCATGCATTTAAATCTACAGTCCCAAAGTCACTCTGGGCACCAGGTGACCGGCTCTGCCTGCGCAATAAGCAGGAGGCTATTTGGTACAGCAGAGGACAACCTGGACATTACTCGGTGGGCTTAAGCCAAGACTGGCGCTGCTTTTTATTTTGCTTTGTTTTGTTTTGTTTTGCTTTGTCTTTATATCTTTGATATCCTTGCCTGTGTCGAGTGGGGGTTATCGGGTGTTTTTTACATGTGAATGTATTTGATTTTTTTCTTTGTTGTTGTTGTTGTTGTTGTGCTTGGTGATTTGCTTTGTTCTGAAACTGCCCTACCAGGGCCCAGCTTAAGAGGCAAAATTTTCAACAGATCCAGAGGCCAACTCCAGACCAAACCAGAGTACTACTGGGTTTGACCTACAAGTCACACACCCAGAGGGAATTCTCTGCAGGCACTAGAGCCCATAGAGGCCAAACCACATTTAAGTGGTTAACCCTCACGCAGCAGAACACCCTGCGGTGGGCAGAGCCAAGTCTCACAACGAGTCAGCCTAGGAGTTAACCCCACCTACTCACGAGCAAAAAGCAATTAAAGATGTTCTTGAACAGGACAATATACACAACACAAGAGTCACCTTTGGAGCACACACAAAGGAGAAGAACGAAGTAGTGCAAGTCAAATATAAAGGAAACGTACTACATAAGATAACCTAGCAAGAACGAAGAACTCTAGGGGATCTACCTAATACATCAAAGCAAACACAGAGAGTCAGCCAGAATGGGGAAACAAAGATACACGTCTCAAATAAAAAAACAGAAGAAACCTCCAGAACTGGAACCAAATGAAGCAGAGGTAACCAACCTTTCAGAGACAGAGTTCAGAACACTGGTGATAAGAATGTTTAAGGAGCTTAGAGAAGACATAAAGAAGGATGTAGAAATCATAACGAACAATCAGTTAGAACTAAAGAACAGAATTACCGAAATTAAGAACTCACTTGAAGGAATTACCAGCAGGTTAGATGAAGCAGAGGATCGAATCAGCGACTTAGAAGACAAGGTAGCAGAGATCACCCAAACGGAACAACAGAAAGAAAAAAGAATAAAAAATAATGAGGATGGCTTAAGAGACCTCTGGGATGACATCAAGTGGAACAACATGCGCATCATAGGAATAACAGAAGGTGAAGAGAGGAAGCAAGGGATTGAGAATATATTTGAAGTAATAATGTCCGAAAACTCCCCCAACCTGATGAAGGAAACCAACATACAAGCCCAGGAAGTGCAGAGAGTTCCAACCAGGATAAACCCAAACAGGCCCACACCAAGACACATTATAGTTAAAATGTCAAAGGTTAAAGACAAAAAGAGAGAATCCTAAAAGCAGCAAGAGAAAGACAGAGGGTTACATACAAGGGAACTCCCATAAGACTATCAAATGACTTTTCTACAGAAATATTGAAGGCCAGGACTGAGTGGCAGGAGATACTCAAAGTGATGGAAAACAAACGCCTATAACCTAGATTGCTTTATCCAGCAAGGCTATCATTTAAAGTTGATGGAGAGATAAAGAGCTTTCCAGAAAATAATAAGCTAAAGGAATTTATTACCACCAAGCCAGCATTGCAAGAAATACTAAAAGGACTTCTGTAAACAGAAGAAAGATCAAAACAACCTAACTACAAATTTAAAAATGGCAATAACTATGTACCTATCAATAATCACTTTAAATGTAAATGGATTAAATGCTCCAATCAAGAGACATAGGGTGGCTGACTGGATAAGAAAGCAAGACCCTTGTATATGCTGTATACAAGAGACTCACCTCAGAACAAAAGACACACACAGGCTGAAAGTGAAGGGTTGGAGTAAGATATTTTATGCAAATGGAAATGAGAAAAAAGCTGGAGTTGCAATACTTATATCTGACAAAATAGACTTTAAAACGAAGAACATATTAAAAGATAAAGATGGGCACTATATAATAATAAAGGGATCGATCCGACAAAAGGACATAACCCTAGTAAACATCTATGCAACCAACATAGGAGCACCTAAATATATACAACAGGTACTGACTGACATAAAGACAGAGATCAACAGTAACACTATCATAGTAGGGGACTTCAACACACCTCTGACAACAAGGGACAGGTCTTCCAGACAGAAAATCAATATGGAAACAAAAGCCTTAAATGATACATTGGACCACTTGGATTTAATCGATATTTTCAGAACATTTCATCCCAATGCTGCAAAATACATGTTTTTCTCAAGCGCACATGGAACATTTTCCAAGACAGACCATATGTTAGGCCACAAAACAAGTCTTGATAAATTTAAGAAAATTGAAATCATACCAATAGTCTTCTCTGATCACAATGCTATGAAATTAGAAATGAACTACAGGAAAAAAACTGGAAGACACACCAATTCATGGAGGCTGAATAACTTATTACTAAATAATGAATGGGTCAACCAGGAGATCAAGGAAGAAATCAAAAGATATCTCGAGACAAATGAAAATGAAAACACGAGGACCCAAAATCTATGGGATGCCGCAAAAGCAGTCCTAAGAAGGAAATTCATAGCATTGCAGGCCTACCTAAAGAAACAAGAAACATCACTAATCAACAGTTTATTGTCACACTTAAGGGATCTGGAAAAAGAACAGCAAAATAAGCCCAAAGGGAGCACAAGGAAAGAGATAATAAAGATCAGAGCAGAAATAAATGAAATAGAAACCAGAAAAACAATACAAAAGATCAATGAATCCAAGAGTTGGTGCTTAGAGAAGATAAACAAAATTGACAAACCTTTAGCCAGACTCATTAAAAAAAGAGAGAGAGGACCCAAATTAATAAAATCAGAAATGAAAGAGGAGAAGTGACAACGGACACTGCAGAAATACAAAAAGTTTTAAGAAATTACTATGAGCAACTATATGCCAACAAATTTGACAATCTGGAAGAAATGGACAATTTTCTAGAGGCATACAACCTTCCAAGGCTAACTCAAGAAGAAACAGAAAACCTGAATAGACTGATTACCACCAGGGAAATTGAATCAGTAATCAACAATCTCCCAACAAACAAAAGTCCTGGACCAGATGGCTTTACAGGTGAATTTTACAAAACGTTCAAAAAAGAATTATCACCTATTCTCCTCAAGCTCTTCCAAAAAATCCAGAAGGAGGGAAGACTCCCAAACACTTTTTATGAAGCCACTATCACCCTGATCCCAAAATCAGACAAAGACAACACACACAAAAAAAATACAGGCCGATATCTCTAATGAACATAGATGCAAAAATCCTCAACAAAATATTAGCGAACAGAATTCAGCTATACATTAAAAAGATCATACACCATGATCAAGTGGGACTCATCCCTGGTATGCAAGGGTGGCTCAACATCCGCAAATCAATTAATGTGATACACCACATTAACAAAATGAAAAATAAAAATCACATGATCATATCAATAGATGCAGAAAAAGCATTTGATAAAATCCAACAGCCACTTATGATAAAAACCCTTAAGAAACTGGGAATAGAGGGATCATATCTCAACATAATAAAGGCCATATATGATAAACCCACAGCTAACATCATACTCAATGGGTAAAGCTAAAACCATTCCCCCTAAGATCAGGAATAAGGCAAGGTTTTCCACCATCTCCGCTTCTATTCAACATAGTGCTGGAAGTTCTAGCCACAGCAATCAGACAAGAAAAAGAAATAAAAGGCATCCAAATTGGTAAGGAGGAAGTAAAGTTATCATTGTATGCAGATGATATGATACTATATATAGAGAACCCTAAAAACTCCACCAAGAAGCTATTAGAGCAGATAGACGAATTTAGTAAAGTAGCAGGATACAAAATTAATATTCAGAAATCAGTTGCATTTGTATATACCAATAATAAAACATCAGAAGGAGAAATTAAAAAAACAATCCCATTTACAATTGCTTTAAAGACTATAAAATACCTGGAAATAAATTTAACCAAAGAAGTAAAAGATCTGTACTCAGAAAATTATAAGACACTGAAAAAAGGAATGAAAGAAGATATAAATAGATGGAAACACATATCATGTTCATGGATAGGAAGAATTAATATAGTTAAAATGTCCATACTGCCTCAGGCCATATACATATTTAACGCAATTCCTATCAAACTACCAACGACGTTTTTCACATAAATAGAACATATAATCCTAAAATTTATATGAGATCATAAAAGACCCCGTATAGCCTCAGCAATCTTGAGAAATAAGAACAAAGTGGGAGGTATAACAATACCTGACTTCAAATTATACTACAAGGCTACAGTAATCAAAACAGCATGGTACTGGCATAAAAACAGACACATAGATCAGTGGAACAGAATAGAGAGTCCAGAAATAAATCCATGCCTATATGGCCATTTAAACTACGACAATGGAAGCAAGAATGTACGATGGAGTCAAGACAGTCTATTCAATAAATGGTGCTGGGAAACCTGGACAGACACATGCAAAAAAATGAAGCTGGACCACCTCCTTACACCCTATACAAAAATAAATTCAAAATGGCTTAAAGACTTAAATGTGAAGATCTGAAACCATAAAATACCTAGAAGAAAATATAGGAAGAAACTTCACAGACATTACCCGGAGTAAGATTTTTACTGATATATCCCCTCGCGCGAGGGAAGTAAGAGAAAAAATAAACATGTGGGATTATATCAAACTAAAAAGTTTTTTCACAGCAAAGGAAACCATCAATAAAACAAAAAGGGATCCTACTGAATGGGAAAAGATATTTGCCAATGATATATCTGACAAGGGATTATTATCACAAATCTATTAAAAAACTCACTCAACTCAACTCCAAAAAAAACAAACGACCCAATCAAAAAATGGGCAGAGGACGTGAAGAGACATTTTTCTAAAAAAGACATACAGATGGCAAACAGATATATGAAGAAATGGTCAACCTCACTAACCATCAGAGAAATGCAAATAAAAACCACAATGAGATACCACCTCACCCCAGTCAAAATGGCTATCATCAATAAATCCACAAACAACAAGTGCTGGCGCGGATGTGGAGAAAAGGGAACACTTGTGCACTGTTGGTGGGATTGCAGATTGGTGCAGCCACTATGGAAAACAGTATCGAGGTATCTCAAAAATCTGAAAATGGAACTACCCTATGATCCAGTAATTCCACTCCTAGGTATCTATCCGGAGAAATCCAAAACTCCAATTCAAAAATCTTTATGCACTCCTATGCTTATTGCAGCACTATACACAATAGCCAAGACATGGAAACAACTGAAATGCCCATCGGTAGATGACTGGATTAAGAAAATGTGGTACATTTATACAATGGAGTATTATGCAGCCATAAAGAAGAAAAAATCTTACCATTTGCAACAACATGGATGGACCTAGAGAACATTATGCTAAGTGAAATAAGTCAGACAGAGAAAGATAAGTACCATATGATCTCACTTATATGCAGAATCTAAAGAAAAGAATAAGTGAATGAACTAATCAGAAACAGTTTTGGAGACAAAGAGGAAAAACTGAGGGTTGCTAGAGGGGTGGGGGGGTGGGGATAAGGAGGAAGGTGAGGGGATTGGAAAACAATCAGTAACCACAAGATGGCCACGGGGTTTGAAAATTAATCTGGGGAACGTAATTTAGTGGTTACCAGAGGGTAAGGGGGTTGGGGGGTGGGAGATGAGGGTAAGGGGGATCAAATATATGGTGATGGAAGGAGAACTGACTCTGGGTGGTGAACACACAATGTAATTTATAGATGATGTGATACAGAATTGTACACCTGAAATCTATGTAATTTTACTAACAATTGTCACCCCAATAAATTAAAAATAAATAAATAATTTTTTAAAAAATAATAAATAAATAAATAAATAAATAAATAAATAAATAAAAAAAAAAAAGGCATCATCAAGAAAAAAAGGAATGGAGAAAGTAAGCATGCTGAAGATATTGGAACACTCTAAACATGAAACTTTTTTTTACATAAACTTAATGGTAACCACACACACAAAAAAATCCAGAACTGAAATATATAACATAAAAAAAGAAGAAATAGAGGGAAAAATCATAGACTACCACCACACTGAAATAATAGACAGCAACAAAAAGGCAAAGAAACAATGGAGACACAGCCTTACCAGAAAACCAAAGATAGGATGACAGAAATGCTCATATATCAATATTCTCCCTAAATGTAAATGGACTGAACTCACCAATAAAAAGGCACAGAGTAGCAAATTGGATCAAAAAACAAAACCCAGCCATAAGCTGCTTTAAAGAGACATATTTCAGCTACCAGGACAAATACAGACTCAAAGTGAAAGGGTGGACATTGACACTCCAAGCAAAAGGTATTCAGAGAAAATCAGGTGTAGCCATAATGATATCAGATGAAACAGACTTCAGGGTGAAAAAGGTAACAAAAAACAAATAATGGACATTTCCTAATGATAGAGGGGGTTATACAACAAGAAGACATAACAATCATCAATATTTATGCCCCCAATCAGTGAGCACTGAAATATACCAAGCAACTACTAACAGAACTAAAGGGAGAAATTGACTGAAACACAATTATAGTATGGGACCTAAATACATCATTGACAGCTATGGATGGATCATCCAAACAGAAAATAAAGAAATATCAGCCCTAAATGACACATTAGATGAAATGGACATTATTGACATTTATAGAGCACTTCATCCTAGAGCATCAGACTATACGTTCTTTTCTAGTGTACATGGAACATTCTCAAGGATGGATCATATATTGGGACATAAAACTAGCCTCAGCAAATTTAAGAAGATTGAAATTATACCAATCATATTCTCTGATCACAAGTCTTTGAAATTGGATATCAACTGCATAAAGAAGGCAGGAAAAACCACAAATATATAGAGATTAAACAACATACTTTTAAACAACAACTGGATCAAAGACGAAATAAGAGAAGAGATCAAAAGGTACATAGAAATAAATGAGAATGAAAATACATCCTACCAAAACGTTGGGGATGCAGCAAAAGCAGTTTTAAGAGGAAAATGTATACATCATTACAGTCCTATCTCAAGAAAGAAGAAAAATCCCAGAAAAATAACCTCACATTACACTTTAAAGAACTAGAAAAAGAACAAATGAAACCCAAAGTCAGCAGAAGGAATGAAATAATAAAAATCAGAGCAGAACTAAATGAAATAGAGAGCAAAAAGACAATAGAAAAAAATAATGCAACAAAGAGCGGGTTCTTTGAAAAGATTAATAAAATTGACAAACCCTTGGCTAGACTCACTAAGATAAAAACAGAAAAAACACACATAAACAAAATCAGACATGAAAGAGGGGAAGTTATGACAGATGCCACAGAAATACAAAGGATCATCCAAGAGTACTATAAAGGATTATACGCCACCAAATTCAATAACCTAGAAGAAATGGACATGTTCTTAGAAACACACAGCCTTCCTAGGCTGAATCACGAAGAATTGGAAAATCTAAACAGACAGATTACCAGTTAGGAAATTGAATCAGTCATCTGAAACCTTCCCAAAAGCAAACGTTCAGGACCTGATAGCTTCACTAGTGAATTCTACCAAACATTCAAAGAGGACCTAATACCTGTCCTACTCAAACTCTTTCAAAAAATTGAAGAAGAGACAATACTCCCTAACTCATTTTATGAGGCCAACATTACCCTGACACCCAAACCTGGTAAGGATAACACAAAAAGAGAAAATTACAAACCAATATCTCTGATGAATATAGATGCAAAAATCTTAAACAAAATTCTAGCAAATCGAATGCAACAATGCATTAAAAAGATTATTCATCACGATCAAGTGGGGTTCATCACAGGGTCACAACTATGGTTCAACATATACAAATCCATCAATGTGATACACTACATAAACAAAATAAAGGACAAAGACCTTATAATTATATCAATAGATGCAGTAAAAGAGTGTGACAATACACAACATCCATTGATGATTAAAACACTTAATAAAATAGGTAAAGAAGGAAAATACCTTAACATAATAAAGGCCATATATGACAAACCCTCAGCTAGTATAATTAATGGTGAAAAACTGAAGCCCTTTGCTCTACATTCAGGAACACAACAGGGCTGTGCCGTATCACCTTTGCTTTTCAACATATTGTTGGAAGTCCTAGCCAGAGCAATCAGACAAGAAGAGAAAGAAACAAAAGGCATCCAAATTGGGAATGAAGAAGTTATATTGTCATTTTTTTGCAGATGACATGAGGCTATATATAGAAAACCCTAAAGACTCCACCGGAAAGCTATTAGAAACAATCAATGAATACAGTCTAGTTGCTGCCTACAAAATCAACATACAAAAGTCCACTGCATTCCTAAATACCAACAATGAAATTTCAGAAAAAGAAATAATAATAATAATAAAATTCCTTTTACAATTGCAACAAAAAGAATAAAATACCTACAAATAAACTTAAACAAGGATGTGAAAGACTTATACACTAAAATTTATATGGCATTTTTCAAAGAAATTGAAGAAGACTCAAAGAAATGGAAAGACATTCTGTGCTCATGGATTGGAAGAATCAACATAGTTAAAATGGCCATATTACCTAAAGCAATATACAGATTTAATGCAACCCCATCAAAATTCCAATGGCATTTCTTAAAGAAATAGAACAAAAAATCATCAGATTTGTATGGAACCACAAAAGACCGCAAATAGCCAAAGCAATCCTAATAAAAAAGAACAATGCTGGAGGTATCACACTCCCTGACTTCAGCTTGTACTACAGGTCAACAATAATCAAAACAGTACGGTACTAGCAGAAAAACAGACACACAGACCAGTGGAATAGAACTGAGAACCTAGAAATAAATCCAAATATATGTATGAACAGATAATTTTCGACAAAGAAGCCATAAACATACAATGGAGAAAAGACAACCTCTTCAATAAATGGTGCTGGGAGAATTGGAAAGCCACGTGCAAAAGAATGAAAGTAGACTACTATCTGTCACCATGTACCAAAATTAACTCAAAATGGATTAAAGATCTAAACATAAGACCTGAAACAATAATCTGCATAGAAGAAAACATAGGTACTAAACTTAGGGACCTTGGGTTCAAAGAGGATTTTATATATTTGACTTCAAAGGCAAGGGAAATAAAAGCTAAAATAAATGAATGGGATTATATCAAAATAAAAGCTTCTACACAGCAAAGGAAATCATTGACAAAATAAAGAGGCAACCAACTGAATGGGAGAAGATTTTTGCAAACAACACCTCCGATAAGGGGCTAATATCCAAAATATATAAGAAACTCATACAACTCAACAACAAAAGAAAAAACAATCCATTTAAAAAATGGGCAGAGGACCTTAATAGACATTCTTCAAAGAGGATATATAAATGGCCAATAGACATATGAAAAAATGTTCAACATCATTAATCATCAGAGAAATGCAAATAGAAAACACAATGAGATACCACCTCACAGCAGTTAGAATGGCTATTACCAATAAGACAAATAATAAAAAGTGTTGGAGAGGCTGTGGAAAAAAAGGAACCCTCATGCACTGTTCGTGGGAATGCAGATTGGTGCAGCTGCTATGGAAGGCAGTGTGAGGTTCCTCAAAAAATTAAGAACAGAATTACCATATGACCCAGCAATCCCTCTCCTGGGTATCTACCCAAAAAATCTGAAAACATTTATCCGTAAAGATTTATGTGCTCCGATGTTCATTGCACCTTTATTTATGGTGGCCAAGACATGGAAAAACACAAAGTGTCTTTCAAAACAAGATTGGATAAAGAAGATGTGGTATATATACCCAATGGAATACTATTCTGCCATAAGAAAAGATGAAATAGTACCATTTGTGACAACATGGATAGATCTTGAGATTATTATGCTCAGTGAAATAAATTAGACAGAAAAAGTAGAGAACCATATGATTTCATTGATATGTGGTATATAAAACTGAAAACAACAAAAGAACAAGACAAACAAATGAGAAACAAAAACTCATAGACACAGGCAATAGTTTAGTGTTTACCAGATGGTAAGGGAGGAGGAGGGTGGTAGATGAGGATAAGGGAGATCAAATATGTGGTGATGGAAGGAAAACAGACTCTGGGTGGCGAGCACACAATATGATATATAATGTATCACAGAATTGTACATCTGAAATCTGTAACTTTACTAACAACTGTCACCCCAATAAATTTTGTAGAAATAAAAAAATATAGAAGTTAATGGGGGAACATTCAATGTAGAAAGATTTTAAAAATTTAAAAGATGTTTCTTCAAAAATCTAATGAAATTGGTAAACCTCTGAGAAGATGGGGCAAAAAATATATTTAGATAGTACAAATTACTAATGTCAGAAATTTTAAGAGAGAGAAATCCTCATTTAATTAAAAAACTAATAAGAGGGTGAAGGGGAAGATTATATTTTCTATAAATGGCTCAAATATCTTCATTCCACATGCCCTTTTCTCCAATATAATTCTGACATTCTTCACATTCAGGTTTGTGTTCTCTCCCTCGAGTCTGGGTGGATCTGTGACTACAGAAAATATGATTTTATGTGACTTCCAAGACTAGGTCACAGAAGATCAAAAGTTTCTGGCTTCTTCTCTTGAGATAGCTGTTGTAAAGGTGAGAGTTTCACTAAGCTACTCCATGATATTGCTGCCTTGGCATCCAGTTTATTAGGCCCTGCAAGGGCCTTAAGCTGACAGTCACTCCCTCAGGCAAGCTCATGCTCTAGATGACAGCCTGCAGGGTCGCAAGCAAATGTAAGTTTTCGTTATAACTTCCCTAATAGCCCTTGTGATCAACAGTCTCCCCACCTCACCTCTGTTCCCAGGACCTTTTCCTTGTGCCCCTGTTAGATAAGATACCCTGGTAGTTTACCAAAACCCCACTCTTTCAGTTTGAATAGACCAATCTGGTCTTAGCCCAGAAACTCCAAGGCACTCTATCTGCAGATCCTAATAAAAGCACGCTCCCCAGGTCCTGACTTTCTGCCCTCAACATGCCTTGACCTCCCAATGCGGCCCCTCATGGTGTTCCATGTACCTCCTCTAGGACTTATGAATAACAACTTCTCTATTTCGATTTCTCTTGTAGTCTTTTGGTGAACGCATAGCTCATTATCCAGCACCCTATGCTTCACTTAACAAATGTTAATTTAACAAAGTCATAACATGTAATCCAACCACTATGTCAGGGTAAGTCTAAGTAGACTTAGAGAGGACTGCACAGAGAGAAATCAGGGTTCCTTTGCCTGCAGCTCTGATTGAGCTCCCAGCAAGCACCAATTTGAATGAGTCTTCATGAAACTTAATACTCAAGCCCAATAGATCCACTCTAGCTTTTGACATGTATAGAAACAAGCTGGCTTAATGAGTCTAGCCCAAATTGCCGGCCAATAAGTATGACAAGAATTTGTTGTTGTTTTAATGTAACAGGTCCACTAGGATTTCAGGCCATTTGTTATGCATTAATAGATTACTGATATGGAAATTTATGCCAATAAATTTAAGTATTTACACAAAAATGGATAAGTTACCAGAAAATACCATTTACAAAAAGAGCTTCAAGAATAGATAGACTATATGAAAAGTCCTATATCTGTTAAATAAATTAAATTAATTAAAACATTCTCCCCAAAATAGACTTAATTAAAATCTTCCTCAATAAGAATTCACTCATAAATTTTATCAGTCATTCAAGCAATAACACCAATCTTACATGACACTCCTATATATGGCAGAATAGCTTTATCAGACTAACACTCTTGCCAACAACAACTATAAAATCTAGGCAAAATATATAATGCAGCTATCTGAAGATATTTGAAATCAACCAAGAATGCTAGAAGGAAAGGAAAGATACTCTGTGAAATGCGCTCCACACGTGCCACTCCTTTTCCCTGGGGGATTTGTTGATTTGCAGTGTGGGAAACAGAGGCCCAGCACTGAGTGCTAGCAAGAGCTCACAAAGTCGTATTGTTCTTAGGAGGCAAAAGCAGGATTTGGCATTTTCTAGGAGGTCAGTCTTTGAGAAGTGAAAAAAACCTAAGATAGTGAACTCTAAATTTTATGTACAATTTCCTGTCAATTTGCTGATTCCTCTTATGTTCAGCGTAAATTTCCAGGAAATAAATTGAGTGCTGAAGCTGGGAGCTTGAAGAACTGAGCAAACATATGAGTAGTCAAGCAGAGAATATGACTCAATGAGGTGAAACAACCCTGATTGCTGTGGACTATTTCAATGGAGACCAAGAAGAGCTACAACATAGAAGTGATAGGTATTCCCTAGGATTAAAAGCAAATTAGAAAAGGCTCAGGATCTAATAAAGCCTAAAATGCCCCAAGATGTTTGAAATCAACCAAGAATACTAGAAAGAAAGGAAGGATACTCAGTGAGATCAAAATGACCTGTGTAGAATCTGTCAGCCTTCAAGAAGAAAATTAAATCCTCTTTTGATGAAGAGGAAAATCAGGGCTTCTGTGGTTTTTCATACACAGTGTCCAACATTTGATCAACAATTACTAGTTGTGCCAAGAAAGCATATACAACAACTGAAAATCAAGAGGAAAAAAAATTGCCATTACAAACAGACTCCAAATGATCCATATATTACCAACTTTTAAAAACTATGATACATGTTCAAAAAACTGAGGAAATAATAGATAATTTCATCACAATATAGACTACTACTAAAAGTAATAAATTGAAATTATGAAACTGACAGGAAAATAGTATTATATTTTACATGAATTTTATGTGAATGGACTTAATATCAGATAAGTTATCTTAGAGATAGATCAGTAGAGAATATGTAAAATAAAGCACAGAAAGGAAGAGGATGGAAATTTAAATAAGAAAACAAAAATGACAAATAACAAATATGATTGTATTAAGTCACAAAAGGAAAGGAAAGAGAGAATGGGGCAGAACTATATTTGAAAATAAATGTGGATGAGAATTTCCCAAATGAGAAAATAGATATCATGCCAGAGATTCAAGATATCTGCACACACCAAGAAAAATATCTGCAAAGACATACCACCTAAGGGTATTATAGTAGAAGTGTCGAAAACTAAAGAGAAAGGAAAAGAATTGTAAAAACAGACACCCCCCAAAACAAACAACAACAACAAAAAAATAACAATGACAACCAACATTTTTACAGAAAAAAAAAAGAAACCACAATGTAGCAACATCAAGTGCTGTAAGCAAATAATTGCTAATTGAATTTGTACCTCACCAACACTCAGAAATAAATGTCACATATAGATATTGCCAGGAAAAAATGAACTAAAAATGGTCATCACCAGCAGTCCGCCTATAAAAGAAATACTAATGGAAAGTCTTCAGGTAGAAAAAAAAAAAAATTCCCAGAAAAAAGCACAATCATGTAAGAAAGGACAAATATTTGAGAGATTCTAAATAAGCATTGAATCTTTAAAATTATAATAAAAATGCCACAAAGGGATACAGTATTGAACTAATTTAATTTTATGAAACAGCATCTCAAAAGACAAGAAGGGCTTCAATAAAGTTAAAGGTTTTTAATGTTCTTGAACTGCCCAGGAAATAGAAATACTACTGATTTAAGGTAAACTGTAATGAGCCTAGAATGCATGTTGGTATGCGTACCGCAGCACTGTTGAATAGAACTTTCTGCATAACAGTCATGTTCCATAATCTGTGCTGTCCTACACTACAGCCATTAGCCACGTGGGACTATTGAGCACATGAAATGCTGCTAGAGTGATGGAAGAACTGAATTTTTAACTTTTGAAAATTTAAATAGCCACATACAGCTAGTAGTTACTGTACTGAACAATGTAGTTCTAGAAAAATTACTACAAAAGAGTACAGGATTTTATGACTAACAAGCTAGTGAAGGGGGGAAATGAGATAATTTTTTTAAACATGATTTACTTAAAATGAGGTAAGGAGGAGTAAAAAAAATCAAAACAACAAATGGAACAACAAAAACAAATATAAGGTAATAGATTTAAATCCAAATAGATTAGACATTATATAAAATATCAATAGAGAGGTTGCCTCTCCCCAAAAGTCTATCATTCTAAGACCAGTGGAGGAAAAAAAATACATACTTTGCTTGTAAGAAATATATCTTAATTATAAAATCACAGAAAGGATGAAAATAAAGGATAAGAAAATATATACTATGCCATGTATACACTAACAAGAAACATCCTATAAAATATCAAAAACGTCTTTAAGACAAAGAGTATTATTGGAGATTAGAGGGCGTGTTTTAAAATCATAAGAATCAATTCAAGAAAAAGATATAAAATCCTAAGTTTGTATATACTTAGTATCATAGCATTAAAATACTTGAAGCAAAACTAACAAAATTATAAGGAAAAATAACCTAAATTACAATCACATTTCATAGTACCTGATAGAACAAGTAATTACAAAAGATTTAAATAAAATTAACCAAATTGACCAAGCTGGCTTATATACACCGTAACTACTGAAATACATATTCTTTTCAAATGTACATAGGATATTTACCAAAATTCCAAACTAAATACCATCAGGTGTGTGTGTGTGTGTGTGTGTGTGTGTGTGTGTGTGGTTAAATTGACAAATAGCTTGTGAAATATATAAGAAAATTGAAAGAATCAAAATAGTCAAGTCAGACTTGAAGATGAAGAGCATATTGAAGACTTACACTTCTGGAGGTAAAGACTTATTATGAGCTACATAAATTAAGAAAGTTTTATATTTGCAAAAAGATTGAAAAAGTAACCACTGGAATAAAATAGAGTTCAGAAACAGAACCGCAAATTTATATTACTTGAATTATGAGACAGGTTCTTTTACAGAACATTGGAGAAAGGATTGATTATTGGCATGAAAAAAAATAATTATATATGGTGATGAAAGGAGAACTGACTCTGGGTGCTGAACACACAATGCAATATATAGATGATATATTATAGAAATATATATTTGAAACCTATATAATTTTACTAACCAATATCACCACAATAAATTTAATAAATAAATAAAAAGAATCCTGATCCCTACTTCAAATGGAATCCATAAAAATGGAACCCAAGAGGTCTGTAAATATAAAAACTTTTGGGGGAAAATCTTTATGACCACTGGATAGGGAAAGATTTCTTTAAACAGAGCACCAATAAAAAGATTAATAAACACAAATTTATTAGGAAAAAATCGATTAATTGTACTATCTTAAAACATTTATCAAAGCTACCAATGAGTATAAAGAGTTGAGCTTTAGAGTAGAATAATATATTTTTAATACTTATATATGACAAGAGCTCTTTTTCAGAATCTATTAAGATCCTACAAGAGTGTCTGAGAGTTCTGGCAGAGGAGGAAAGCCCTGTGCTCGCCTCCTCCCCGACCACATAAAAACTACAACTAAATTATAAACAATCAATCTGGAGAACAATCTGAAGACTAGCTGTAAATAACTCCAATAACTAAGGATATAAAGAAGCCATGTCAAGACTGGTAGGAGGGGCAGAGATGCCAAACAGTTTGTCCTTATACCCACATGTGGTGGTTGAGCTTCGGAAGGGGGATATCTCAGCTGTGGTGGACCCTCTGAAGAGCCAGGTGCTCCAGACCCACACTGTGCTCCCTAGCCAAGGGTTCCAGTGGGGGAAAAAAGAGTCCCTACACCATCTGTCTATGAACATCAGCAGGGATTCCATCTGCCCAGGTGAGATGGAAAGCTGCTAGAAACACAAGTGTTCCCTTAAAGGGCCCACACAGATTCACTTGTTTCCAGGAACTCACCCTTGGCTCTGCCTGAGGGATGGCAACACAGAAGGCACCAGAGACATATAAGGAGATACTGAGTTGTGTAGCTTTGGGGTGAGGGCTGGAGGAAGAGCCACCATTGTCCCTGTATTGAGCTCTCCTCCTATGCAGCCATCTTTCCAACAGGTAAATACCATCTTTCCTGTGTTGAGTCCTCCACCCACACGGCCAAATCTATATCTGCATTGGCCTAGCGAAATCTGCTAGTTCCACTCTAGTGACTTCCTGGAACTCTGCCCTACCCCTGGCACCACAGAAGTCTCTCTCAGCAGCAAACAGCTGGCTTCAGCTCCTGTGTGGCCAAAGGCATTTTTGGTGACAGGCAACCAGCCCTGACCTGCGCTGCAGTCTTTCTTGGAAAACTCTTGTGGGTCTGTAGACCTGAGGCAGGTAGAGCTGTTTTCAGTGTGCTCTGGGCAATTTTCAGAGTGGCTCCAGGATCATCACTGGCACCAAACCTGAATTTTCATTAACCTATTGAACACTACTTGTCCCACCCTTGTGACTCCCAGGGACGCAGCCTCATCCATCTCACATACCACCCCAGGCTCCTTTAGAGGCTGAGACTCACAGGCAGAAAGGCAGGCACAGCAGGCCTTGGGGTGCCCTGGGCCTTTTCCTGAGCTGCCCTAGGCCCAGCACTAGTGACAGCTGGCCTTAGTTCTCAGCTTGAATTCTCCCACATACCTTTAGGTCCAGGTAAATAACGACGGACCATGGACCACTCTGTAGCTCCTATCAGGTAGCTCTGGGCCAGCCATAAGCTGAGGTTGACCTTGGCCTGCGTAGAAGCCCTACTCAAAAAAACCCAGAATCAACACACTAGGAGACAAGCTTCAGACCACAACAGAGCATCACCCAATTAGCTACACAAGTGGCACACAAAAAGGGTAGTCTCAACAGGCACACGAGCCCACTTGGGCAAACCCCACACCAAGGGATCAGCTCCCACACTGTTTTCAGTAGAGTGTTTTCAGTAGAGCACACTGAAAACAGCAGCACATATGCTGTGGGCATGGCCAATCCTCACAACCAATCATTCTGAGGGTTAATCCTACCCATTGACATGCCAACAGCAATCAAGTCTCAACAACAGCAGGAGAGCATACATAAGCCACACAAGGCTACTCCTGGAGCATCCATCCCTGGTGATCAGGGAGACTGTACTATTGGGCCTAACAGGGCACCTACTACATAAGGCTACTGGGCTAAGACTGGGAGACATAGCTGATCTACCTAATACATAAAAACAAACAAAGATAGGCAGCCAAAATGAGGAAACATGTCCCAAATAAAAGAAAGGAGAAACGTCCAGACAAAGAACTAAATGGAATGGAAACAAGCAAACTACCAGATACAGAGTTCAAAACACTAGCTATAAGGATGCTCAAGGAACTTAGTGAGAACTTCAGCAAAGAGATAGTGAACATAAAAAAGGACATAGAAACCACAAAGAAGAACCAGTCAGAAATGAAGAATATAATAACTGAAATGAATAATACACTAGAAGAAATCAATAGGAGATTAAATAAAGCAGAGAATCAAATTTGGAGCGATTTGGAAGCCAAGGTAGAAGAAAACACCCAATCAGAACAGCAACAAAACAAAGCAAAAATAAATAAATAAATACATTAAGGGACCTCTGGGACTACGTCAAGTGTACCAACATTCACATTATAGGGGTACCAGAAAGAGAAGAGAGAGCACAAGGAATTGAAAACCTACTTGGAGAAATAATGATGGATTACTTCCCTAACCTGGTGAAGCAAATAGATATACAAGTCCAAGAAGCCTACAGAGTCCCAAACAAGATAAACGCAAAGGCACTCACCAAGACACATCATAATTAAAATGGCGAAGGTTAAAAAGAGAGATTCCTAAAAGCAAAAACACAAAGGCAGCTACTTACTTACCAGGGAGCTCCCCTAAGATTGTCTGCTGATTTATCAACAGCAACTTTGCAGGCCAGAAGTGATTGGCATGAAATATTCAGTTATGAAAAGTAAGATTACTCTATCGTTTAAAATAGAATGAAAGACAAAGAGCTTCCCAGACAAGAAAAAGCTATAGGAATTCATCACCAATAAGCCAGTACTACAAGAAACGTTCAAGGGACTTCTTAAAGAAGAAGAATTGGGGTGGATGGAGGGGGAAAGAACATAAGTATGAAGAATAAAATGGCAACAACTATGTACCTATCAATAATTACTTTAAAAGTAAATGGAGGGGTAGGGGGTGGGAGATGAGGGTAAGGGGGATCAAATATATGGTGATGGAAGGAGAACTGACTCTGGGTGGTGAGCACACAATAGGATTTATAGATGATGTAATACAGAATTGTACACCTGAAATCTATGTAATTTTACTAACCATTGTCACCCCAATAAATTTTAAAAAATGATAAAAAAAAAGCAAATGGATTAAATGCTCCAATCAAAAGAAATATGGTAGCTGAATGGATAAGAAAACAAGACCCATCCATAATGCTGTCTACAAGAGACCGACTTCAGATTGAAAGACACACACAGACTGAAATTAAAGAGATAGAAAAAAACATTTCATGCAAATGGAAACAAACAAAGAAACTGGGGTAGCAATACTGGTATCAGACAGAATAGACATTAAAAAAGGGTCTATAATAATGAGACAAAGAAACACATTACATAATGATGAAGAGATCAATCCAACAAGAGGACATCACCCTTGTAAATATTTATGCTCCCAACATAAGAACATCTAAATATATAAAGCAAATATTGACCAACAAAAAGGGAGAGATCAATAGTAATACAGTCATACAAGGAGACATTAACACCCCATTGACACCAAAGGACAGATTTTCCAGACACCAAATCAACAAGGAGACAGTGACTTTAAAGGGCACACTAGACTAGATGGATTTAATTGGTATTTTTAAGTATTTCACCCCAAATCAGCAGAATATACCTTCTTCTCAAGTGCTCATGGAACATTTTCTGAGATAGACCACATGTTAGGACACAAAATAAGTCTCAATAAATTTAAAAAGATTGAAATCATATCAAGCATCTTCTCCAACCACAATGGTATGAAACTAGCAGTCAATGACAAGATAAAGACTGAAAATACATACAAACATAGAGGCAAAATAACATTCTACTAAATAACGAATGTGTTAACATGAGATGAAGGAAGAAATCAAAAGATACCTTCAGACAAATAAAAATGAAAAAAAAATTCTATGGGACACAGCAAAAGCAGTCCTAAGATGGAATTTAATAGCAATACAGCTCTACCGCAAAAACAAGAAAAATCTCAAAAATCTAATCTTATTCTTAAGGGAACTACAAAAAGAACAGAAAACAAAGCCCAAAGTAGTAGAAGGCAAGAAATAATAAAAACAAGAGTAGACCTAAATAAAATAGAGTCTAAACTCACAATACAAAAGATCAGTGAACCCAAAAACAAGTACTTTGAAAAAATGAACAAAATTGATAACTTTTAACCAGACTCATCGAGAAAAAAGAGAGGACCCAAATAAATAAAATCGGATATGAGAGGAAAAGTGACAAATGACACCACAGAAATACAAAGTATTATAAGAAAATACTACAAACAATTATACGCCAACAAAATGAACAATCTGGAAGAAATGGATAAACTCCTAAAAACATACAGTCTCCAAGACTGAATCAAGAAGAAACAGAAAATCTGAACAGACTGATTACTATTAACACAATCAAATCAGTCATCAGAAACTCCCAATAAACAAAAGTTCTGGAATGGATGGCATCACAGGTGAATTTCACCAACCATTCAAGAAGAATTAGTACCTGTCCTTCTCAAACTATTCCAAAAAATTCAAAATGAGGGAAGGCTCCCAAACCCATTTTACAAGGGCAGCATTACCCTTATTCCAAAACCAAAGACATTACAAAAAAGAAAATTAGATATTGCTGATGAAACAGATACAAAAATCCTTAACAAAATATTAGTAAAACAAATTCAGCAGTACATTAGAAATATCATACACCATGATCAAGTGAGATTTATTCCTGGGATGCAAGGTTGTTTCAATATTCTCAAATCAATTAAAGTGATACACCACATAAACAAAATGAAGGATAAAAATTATATGATCATATCATAGATGCAGAAATAGCTTTTGAGAAAATCCAGCATCCATTTATGATAAAAACTCTCAGCAAGGTGGAACTAGAGAGAAAATACCTCAACATAAAGGCCATATATGGTAAACTAATAGCTACCATCATACTCAAAAGTGAAAAGCTAAAAATATTTTCCTTAAGACCAGAAACAAAACAAAGATGTCCACCACTTTTATTCAACATAGTATTGCAAGTCCTAGCCACAGCGAAAAGACATGAAAAAGAAATAAAAGGCATCCAAATTGAAAAGAAAGAAGTAAAACTCACAGATGACATGATACTATACAGAGAAAACCCTAAAAAGTCCATAAAAAAAAAATACCTATTAGAACTGAAAAATGAATTCAGTAAAGTAGCAGGATACAAAATTAATATTCAAAAATCAGTTGCCTTTTTATACACCAATAATGAACTATCACAAACAGAAATTAAGAAAACAATACTATTTATAACTGCATCCAAAAAATAAAATGAAATTCTTAGGAATCAATTTAACCAAGGAGATAAAATACCTATAGTCAGAAAATTATAAGACATTGAAGGAAGAAATAGAAGAAGACATAAATAAATGGAAGCGTATGCCATACTGATGGATAGGAAAAATTAACATCATTAAAATGTCCATACTACACAAAGCAATCTATAGATTCAATGCAAACCTTATCAAAATATCAATGGCATTTTTTTTCACAGAACTAGAACAAATAATCCTAAAATTTATATGGAACCATAAATGACCCTGAATTGCCATGACAATCTTGAGAAAGAAGAACAAAGTTGAAGGTATCATGCTACCTGACATCAAATTATACTGCAAAGTGATAGTAATCAAAACAGCATGGTACTGGCATAAAAGTCAACACATAGATCAATGGAACAGAATAGAGAGCCCAGAAAGAAACCCATGTCTATATGGTTATTTAATCTATGGCAAAGGAAGCAAAAATATACAGTAGGGTAAAGACAGTGTTTTCAATAAACTGTGTTGGGAAAACTAGACACGTACCTACATGTAAAACTGTAAAAAAAAAAAAAAATGAAACTGGTCCACCTTCTTACTCCATATGCTAGAATAAACTCCAAATGGATTAAAGACTTAAATTTAAGACCCCAATCCATAAAACTCAGAAAAAAACATAGGCGGTAAACTCTCTGACATTACTCTTAGTAATATTTTTTTCTTATATGTTGCCTCCATTAAGGGAAACAGAAGAAAAAAGGAGCAAATGAAACTACATCAAACTAACAAGGTTTTGCACAGCAAAGGAAATCATCAATGAAATGAAAAGACAACCTACTGAATTGAAGAAGGTACTTGGCAATGATAAATCTGATTAGGGATTAATATGTAAAATTAATGAAGAACTCATACAACTCAACAACAACAAAAAAACAACAATCCAATTAAAAAATGAGCAGAGGAACTGAATAGAATAATTTGCATTTCTCCAAAGAGGTCATACAAATGGCCAATACACATATGAAAAGATGATTGACATCACTAATCAGGGAAATGCAAATTAAAACCACAGTGAAATGTCACCTCACACCTGTCAGAAAGGCTATCATCAATAAATGAACAAACAGCAAGTGTTGGCGATGATGTGGAGAAAAGGGAACCCTCGCATACTATTGGTGGGATTGCAAACTATTGCAGCTACTGTAGAAAACAATATGGAGTTTCCTCAAAAAATTAACAATAGAACTACCTTATGACGCAGCAATCACACTTCTGGTTATTGATCCAAAGAAATCTGAAATACTAATTTGGAAAGATATATTCACCCCAATGTTCACTGCAGCGTTATTTACAACAGCCATGATATGGAAGATGTAGGGCCCATCAATAGACAATTGAATACAAAAGACATGGTACATTTTTACAATGGAATATTACTTGGCCATTTGCAACAACATGGATGAACGTGGCAGTTTTATGCTAAGTAAAAGAAGTCAGACAGAGGGGATAAAATATCGTATGATTTCACTTATATGTGGAACTTAAAGAACAAAATAAATGTACAAACAAAATAGAAACAGACTCAGAGATACAGAGAACAAACTGATCGTTGCCAGATGAGAGGGGTTTTGGGAGTCTGGGTGAAAAAGATACAGAAATTAAGAAGTTCAAATTGGTAGTTATAAAATAGTCACCGGGATGTAAAGTACAGCTCATGGAATATTGTCAATAATATTGTAATAAATATTAATATTGCCAGGTGGGTACTAGACTAATTGGGGGAACACTTCATAAATTATATAAGTATCCCTGTGCTGTACACCTGAAATTAACATAAAATCATGTTTATTATAAAAAAGTAAAATAAAGTCTTTTTTTATCAAAAAAGATCCTGCAAATCAGTAAGAGAAAGACAGACAACATAATAAAACAATGGGCAAAATATTTGAAGGGGTTCTCTATAAGAGTAGATATTATATGACTAATAAACATGAAAATATAAAAATGAACATGAACACTCTGGATGGCTAAAATAAAAATGTTTGACAATACCCAGTGCTGGCAAGAGAGTGTTGGAACTTTCACACATTCTGGTGTAAATGTAAATTTGTAGAGCCACTTTGAAAAGGTTTTGGCATTATGTACTAAAATTGAACATATAAATACTCTGTGACCTAATATTTAGCAGATTCATTTGTAATTATATGTCTACGAGAAATGAATAGGTATGTGTCCAAAAAATGTTCAAGAATATTTTAGCAGCATTACTCATACCAATCAAAATCTGAAAATAATAATCACACATATTGATAATAGAATTGACTAACAAAGTGGTTATATTCATATAATGGAATACTGTTTTGTAATAAGGATGAACTTTGCGATTACATGGAGGAATCTCACATTAATCTACCTCTTTTTTCCTGGAGATGTCACATGGATGTGTTTCTTTAAGGGCACTGAGAATACACTGGGAATGAAGTCCAGGGTAGAAGGAAGGAGATGAGAAAGCGGGCTATCGCAGTAAGCCAAGCACTGAATGATGCTGACTCCTACGTGGGAGGAGAGGGGATGATAAGAAATAGTCTGCATCCCACCATATGTTTTAAAAAAAGAGTGAACAGATTTGCTGATAAGTAGGATGTGCTCTGAGAGAAGGGGAGATTCGAGGATAATTCTTTAAGCACCTGGAAGAATGACGTTGTAAGCAAATGAGATGGAAAAGACTTTAGGTGGAGCAGGGAAAATACTGTCACAGGCTACACATGGGTGAATCTTGAGGACATTAAGCAAAGTGAAATAGGCGAGTCACAAAGAGACAAATACTCCATTATTGCATTTATCTGAGGCATCTAAAGTAGTCAAACTCATAAAAACAGAAAGTAAAATGTTGTTACCAGTGGCTGGGGGCGGAGGGAGAAATGGAGAGCTGTTGTTCAATTGGGTACACAGCTTCAGTTTTGTAGGTTGAAAAAGTTCTAGATATCTGTGAATATACACAACACTACTGAACAGTACGCTTAAAGTTTTGTAAAGATATAAATAAAGATGGTAAAATTTGTTATGTGGTTTCTACTACAACTAAAAATTTTGGAAAAGGTTAAAAAATAAAAATAGAAAGGATGAAATCCGGAACTCAATTTTGTAGCTGTTGGGTTTTGGCATCCAAGAAAAGCTGTTGAGTACATCATTGCCTATCAATGGGTTTCCAGGAACAAATCTGGGCCTGAGGTAGAAATTTGGGACTTAGAACATTCTAATGTTATGCAGAACAATGAATCAACCAAGGAGCGAGTGATGTAAAGAAAAAAAAGAGGACCAAGAATTAATCCCTGGAATAGTTCAACATTAAGAGAAAACTGAGAAAAGAAGGAACCAGCCAAAGAGACAAAGACTGATAAGTGAGGAAAGTAGAAAACCACACACTAAAGTGTTCTAGCAGTGAAATGAAGAATACATATAAAATAAAAAAGAGAAATTAAGTGGGTCAAGTAAGATGATATTTGACTAGTGATTTGAACAATATGAGGTTGTTTGTGACTCGATGAGAATAGTATGGTGGAGTGCTGGGGACAGAGGCCTAACTGGAACATATTTAAAAGAGAAAGTATACACACACGCACACACACACACACACACACACACACACACACAAATGTAATTTTAAGGAAGAGAAGGCAGACACAAAGGAGTATATGATCTATAACTCCATTTATAAAAGCAAAAACAAACATAACCAATCTATGGTGTTAAAATTCAGGAAATTTGATAGTTTTGGGGAGTTGTTTCTGGAAGGGAGAATAAAGGAGGCCTCTAAGGTGCTGATAATGTTATGTCCAGGGTGCATTTTGATGAATTTGTTCAATTTGTAAAAAAGAATCAAGTTATACACTTATAATATGTACATTTTTCTGTTTTCAAAGCAAAGAAAATGTGTGCACTGGAAATAGAAATATAGAATCTCTTTAGAGAAACTAGCTGTGAATGGAAGCAAAGAAATGAACGGGTAGCTGGTAGAGGAAATGAACTCCAGATTTGTTTTTGTTGTTTTCTTTTCTGTTTGGTGGGAGAAAGAGTCTGGTTCTATGCAACCAGAACAGTACAGTTAGGAAGAGAAAAATTGATCATGTAGGAGAGAAAGAAGATTTAGTCCGAGGGATGTCCCTGTGTAGATGAGAGAGGATGGGATCTCGCACACAAGAGAAGATGGTGGTTTCAGATAGGAGCATGGATAGTTCATCACTGTAATAAGTGAGAAGGCAGTTTGTGGATGACAGATATATACAAAATTTTCTTTAAAACTCTTTGATTTTCCTACTGAAATAGGAAGCAATGTCAACAACAGAAAATGAGGCTAGTGAGGAAATAATGAAGATGTGAAGAGATAGAGAAAAGTAAGCAATAGTCAGCTAAGACAGTGGTAGAGAGAGTAAAATATAGATATAAATGTGATTGCCAGGTAGTTTCTAAATTTTGCTTATGTTTAGTAGTCATTAATTTAAAAACAAAATTAGGGCTGCCAGATGGCTCAGTTGGGTAGAGCGCGCACTCTTAACAACAAGGTTGCCAGTTCAATTCCCACATGGGATGGTGGGCTGTGCCCCCTGCAACTAAGATTGAAAATGGCAACTGGACTTGGAGCTGAGCTGCGCCCTCCACAACTAGACTGAAGGACAACGACTTTGAGCTGATGGGCCCTGGAAAAACACACTGTTCCCCAATAATTTTTTTTAGAAATTAATCTTTATAAAAAAATAAAAATGAAAGCAAAATTAATCAGGATGATTGTTTTTCTCTTACAATTCAGCTGCAGAGAAGCAGGTATTAAAATCATGGTGAGTTAGATTTAAATTATATACTAGTTTTGCCATGAAAATGCAAAGAAGTCAATGAAGTCAAGAGAGGAGGGTAGATACATAGTCATATTTGTAATGTGTAAGCTGTGGAAGTAAGGAGAAGAAGTCAGTGAAAAGTATCATGATCAATGAGTTCAATGTTTCAATGGGACAGAAAAATTTGTTGGAAACAGGATATTAGTTATATATACATTGAATATAAAATTATTATTGTTTTATCAGTAGATCATAGTTATCTTTATTCACTGTTCCTTTTTACATCTAAACTCAATCTTTTCTTCCTATATGTTTTAGGATTCTTGAAAATGAGAATCTATTGGTAGTAAACTCATCTTTTTTCCTGAAAATATCTTGATTTTGTTCTTAATCACAAAGGATATTTTTGCTGAAAATCTAGGTTGACAATTATTTTCTGTCAGCTCTTTGAAGATATTCTTTTGTCATGTAACTTGTTATTTTGTCACAGAATTGCTATTGATAAATCATTCGTCATTCTAATTGCTATTTCTTTGTACATTCTCTTTTTCTCTCTGGCCTTTTGTTTTGTTTGTTTTTACATATTCTCTTTATCTTGGTGTTCTATAAATTTACTGGCATGTGTATAAGTATGGATTCATTTACATTCATCTCACATTGGATTTATTAGTTGTATTGAATCTGAAAATTGATGTTTTTCAAATACATCTTTTCAGGATACATTTTCCTCTAAACATGGTTGACTGCTTTAGTCAAGGGGGAGAGGGGAGACTCCATAAGGAACTGGAGGCACCCTAGCCGTGTTCATGCGACTCAAAACCATTTCCACCTAATAACTCATATCTATTGTCATGTTTGCAGAAAATATCTCTCTATATAGCTTGTTTGTGCATACACATACGTAAGTTAACATGAAAAACACCAGGTACTATTGTGACTCATGGAATGAGAGATTTGTTTATATAACATTCATCATTTCTGAGCCCTGGTCTTGCCTCAAACTTAAGGGTCAGCCAACTTTAGTCCTTTTCCTTGCAGCATTCTTCTGGGTTGATTAAATCCAGAAAGAACCAACTATTTCTGGTTAAGGTAAATGACTTTCAGGTGAAATATTTCATGATCTAGCATTTACATTTTGATTCTTTCTGTCAATCAGTGGGATGAAAATTTTTGCGACTATTTAAAAGAATTTCTGTCATCAGCAAACAGGTAAAGACAACTGGGGACTGAATGGAAGAAGTGAAAATTACACTGAATTGAGGTCTAAAGGAACTTCCTGAAATCTCCTTGGGTAAAAGGTATATCACTAACCATACACATGTATAAATGTGAGGTGATTCTTATCTAGTCTTTCTAAGGTAGGCTAGTAACAGTAAAGTGTGTTTACACAACACACTCCATGGTCTGTCTTATTTCTGATCATAACTAGCTTCCCAAAGAAAGATGTGTAGATAATTTTTCAGCTATTCTTCCTGGAAAAATTACCAATGAATTGTTAAAGACAGAAGAAAGTGTTTCTAGGTTTCTATGAATTCACAGACCCTGTGAATTCACAGGGGTTTATACAACATGCTCCATGGGAGGGCATGTTATCTAGCAGGATTCCTCTCTCCAAAGCCTCCTTGAATCCTTGTTTCTTCCCCAATGCATCCCTTACCCTAAGCCCTTTTTTTCTGCTTTTCACTAATTATTAGATAAAATATATTATATTTTGTGACACATAGTTTTAGAAACGTATTGAGTTTAGCACACATATACCACTTCAATTATTTGAGCTGTGCTGAGGTGAACATAGAAATAAATAAAATATGGCCACTACCATATTATATTCTCCTATAACTTCTGGTTTTGCAGTTTTCCTAGGGAAGTGCTTAAAAAGTATGGCAGAGTTGTTAGAAACATTGATTTTAGAATCAGAGAGACCTGTATTTGAATACTGATTTCATCACTTACTGCCTTAAGTTTCCTCATATATAAAATAAGGACAAATATCTGAGGCAAGCATAATGTAGATAATGAAGCTTAAGCTTTAGGACGCATCACAGATGGACTCTTTTGGGGCCCTAAGGAGGAGGACCCCATGATGTGTTCATAAGTTCTTTTATTTCTGTAAGACTTTGTAAAAGTAAGATATCTTTGTCTTTTTCTTAAAGAGCTCCCCCAAATTTTATGAGCTTCATGTCTCTCCTACTAAACTTGTCCACCCGTGATGTTAATAATAAAAGCATATGTTTGTGAAGAGAATTAAATAGGATAAAACTTTTTTTCTGCTCTGTCTTATGCTTCTCCCTTTACTGACTAATTCCTCCTTATCATTTCATTTGTGGATATATGAGTTCTGACAATTAGGTTTGCGAACTTGTTGCAACGATGTTGCTAACCTTTTGTTGATAACAGAGGGATTATTCATTATACATTTCTATCACCTGGACAAACAGTTAACCAAGTTTACTATTTGGAAGTGCTGAAAAGGCTGCATAAAAAAGTTAACACAACTTGAACTTTTCGCCAACAATTCATGGCTCTTGCATTACGACAATGCACCAGTTCACACAGCACTGTCTGTGAGGGAGTTTTTAGACGGTAAACAAATAACTGTATTGGAACACCCTCCCTACTCACCTGGTCTGGTCCCTAATGACTTTTTTCTTTACCTGAAGATAAAGGAAATATTGAAAGGAAGACATTTTGGTGACATTCAGGGCATCAAGGGTAAAACTACAACAGCTGTGATGGCCATTCCAGAAAGAGTTCCAAAATTGCTTTGAAGGGTTGACTAGGTGCTGGCATCAGTGCATAGCTTCCCAAGGGGAGTACTTCGAAGGTGACTGTAGTGATATTCAGCAATGAGGTATGTAGCACTTTAAGCAATGAGGTATGTAGCACTTTTTCTAGGATGAGTTCGCGAACTTAATTATCCGACCTCATATGTGGATTTTATTTTAATTAGTGGCTGTGTGTTTTTTATTACTATAGAGACAATTACCACACAATTCATCTTATGCAAAAAAGGCCAAATTCAATAAATAGGCCATCAATTCAACTGTTGGTGTGTAGCTATTGAGAATAACAATGAGTAGAAAATATTCTTCAAACTTTTGTTGCAATTCAAGTTTTAGTTCAGACACCTGGTAGTTTGAGGATTTGAATAAAGTTGGTTGCTTATTTTTTTCTAACTTGTAGTGTCCTCATAAAATCGTGACAATACTTACCTCACATTGCTGTTGGTAAACATTAAATAAAGCAATGAACAAAACCTTACCACGATACTTAGCTAAGACAAAGTGCTCATTAATTGTTAGCTCTTACTATTTTTAAAGCTAAATAAATTTCAACTCATAGTTCCAATCAGGCTAAGCTTTTTGGCAGTAACAAATAGATAATTCCTCTGTTTTATTCAGAGGAAAAACTCTATTTGAAAGTTTGGACGAATTATTAAAAGGACATTTTGGTCTGGCTTTATGCAAAGACCCGACTATTTTATAAGATTCTGATATGAGAGTCCACAAGAAGATGAACTTTATAACAAAATACAACTTTGTTAGTCATCATTCTAACTTGGAAAAACACTAAAGAAATAAGGAAATATTAATACAAACCAGGAACACATGTAATATTAATTATCAGGAACAGATTGCAATTCTTACGTGTTCTTTTAAAATAGTAACAGCATTGTATCTGAGCTTTATATCTTCACAATCAAGGATGATCGTGTTTTCCAACTACGACTTGAAAATATGTATTGCACCTACTGGAATAGAAAAATGTTGCTGAACATATTCCAGTAATCTACAGATTATGTGGAATGTTGTATCCTGAGAAAGTAGAAAACTTCTCATGAGAATGTTTGAAATGTCACTGCGGTTCAGTTTAGATCAGAGTGCAGGTGTCTCTACAAAGCATTTGCTGCAGGCTTGTGTTTACACAGTTGTTGCTTCCAGGATGGTATTGATTGGTTAGGCAACTAATAAAACAAGCAGCCCTGCTTTCATCTATGTGCATTTTGGGGCTTCTAAAAGATAGAAAAGTGGTTTTAATTAGGAAATGTTCTCTTCACTTATTTTACTTTTTAATTCTTTTCTCTTGACCATCCAACCCACATCCTTCTCCTATTTCAGACTCTCTCTCCCTGCTCATGATTCCAAACCCCAGATGCTTTAGAAGGCAAATAATCATGAGGAAGACATTCTTCCTGGATCCTAAGGACAGAAACCCTTAACATCAGAAAAATCAACATGCTTATTATCCCTATGTCATCAATTTCTATTCAGAGTTATTTATTTTATTTATAATCTAAGGCTATGTGTATCAAACTGTCTCAGTTGAAAATAAACTAAAACTTATAGTGGAATTTATGAAAAATACTCAATAGAAGATGTTTTAAAATTTATGACAGCTTGAATACACGAAAGCACATTGTGTCCTAAATCACTGTATATGTGTGTATAGTATACAGATATATATGATATATACATTTATGACAGAAAGAATTCTTATATTTATAATAAATTTTATTTTTAAAAAATATTTTCCTCTATACTTTAAAGACTCTTAATTTGTATTTCTACTTTTTCTCACACTTTTGTGGTATCACTTTATATCTCTATTTTCTATCTCCTTGCTTCAAACTATCTAAAACTATATCTCTGATTTTATAATGAACACCCAAGGAAAATTAAACACAATATTCAAAATGTAATTCAAAGACTATATATAGAAATTCTTATAAACTAACTGTATGGAATAAGGTGTTGGTGAAAAATTACTTGCTTTCTAAAGAAAACTTTACAAAATAGAAAAAGGTGGCAAGTATCAAAAACCCACCATAAACTGAAATTAAAATGTTTCCAAAGATGAACATTAAGAGTGCAAATGTGATTCAAATAACAGTAAACAGACAGCAGAGAAAATGAATTATCACACCCTTACTGTAACTTTTGACTCAAATAAGAGAATTCTTCTTTCATTTAAAGAATTTAAATGAAACATTAACTTTCAAGAATTTAAAGAAAAAGACAAGAAAAATTCATTTTGGTAGAGCTTAAACTATGTTTTTGAAATATGAAATCTTAGTACTGAAAACATTTTCTTATAATGTGATTTAACTATTTTGAATGAGCACTCTTGTAAAAGAAATCATAGAGGACCAAAATTCTGAAGAAGGAAGGCAGTAGAATATTCCACAGTGCTTCTCACGATGTGGTCCCTGGGTCAGTAGCATCACCATCCCTGGGGAACTGGTTAGAAGTGCAAATTCTCAGGCACTACTCCAGACCTATGACATAGATGATGGATTACAGAATTGTACACTTGAAACTTATATGATTTTACTAACCAATGTCACCCCAATAAATTTCATAAAAATTAATTAAAAAAAAAACAAACACCTCTGGAGTGGGGCCCAACAATTTGTGTTTTGATAGCTCGCCCAGTGATTGGGACACTCTAGTGTGAGAAAACACTAGTAAACTGGTTACTAATGTTTACTCTGTAGCCAGGCTGACACTGCAAATCTCAAATTTGCTACCAATTAGCTGAGTAACTTTCATCAAACAACTTGAATATATTGCTCTTCTGTTTCCCTCTTGTAAAATAGGGCAAAAGTAGTTTTATCTCATAGTATTGTAGTGAAGATTAAATGACTTAATACTTGGAGAGCACCTAGGCCATTTGTGGCTACAGAGACAACACTCAAGCAATGTTATCAATTGTTACTATATATTTGAAAGTTTTATTGAAAGTAAACGACCTGGTCACAGTCATACAACTAGTGTCACTTAAGGGATAAAAACCCCAGTTTTCCTTACTGATACACGGTGTTTATTTCACAGCTAGGAATTGTTGAAAATCACCATATTTTTCTCTAAATGACCAAGTAGCAGACTAACTAAATACATATACAGTATTTTTACAATATATATGTCTTAGCCTGAATCTTCATTTTGCATTTTTAATGATATACACTGAAAAGGGTATTACCAACCTTTCAACAAAATAAGAAATAACAAGCTTCTCATATCTTTTATTTTAAGATAGTGATATCATAAGTTAGCATTATTTCATAATCTGTCTACTGAGTTTGTGTCAAAAACTATGAAAAGTTTAGTGGAAGGACAATAATAAGAGCAATCTGTACTACAAAAGCAAATAGAAACCTGTATCTTCTAAGTTACATCAACATGAAGAGAGTTAAGTGCTCCTAACAGAGTATGTTATGAAATTTGGGGAAAGAAAGGAAGGAAACAAAGAAAATAAGCTTGCATTAATATAATACTAGCTGCTTTAACAAATAAATGTAAACTAGCACAATAGCCCAAACACAATAGGAAGTGTATTTCTAGCTTTTATAATCATCCACTGCAGGCGCCTGGTCCGTGGACAGATTTTTTCCTTGGCAACAAAGGCTCCTTCTGTATTGCGGCTCCAGTATCTCCGAAGGCCTTGTTTTACTCGTCAGCCTGTTGGAAAAAGTGGAGGAGAACGTGGAGTGGGCACATCCGCTTCCTAAATGCCTTCCCCTAGACTTGGCACCTCACCATTGTCTCATACTCCCTCCATCAGAGCTCCGGCAACGAGTCACACACCTGCCACTGTGCCCTCATTACAACTGGTCACACTACGTTCACTACCTAATGCCAAATGGATGATCTGACAGGTGACAGGTAAATGACAAATTTAGATATGACGATGTAATTTTTTTTTGCCTCATTTGTGGAGGTAAATCAGAATATTATGCTTAAAATTCTTCATCCAGTAAAATGAGAAGGAAAGCTCTCTCATACTTCACAGGAATATTGTGAGGATTAAATGAGAACACAAGTATTTTATTTTACCTCCTATCTACATAGTAAGGTGTTAACACATTTTATACATGATATCTCCAAAAGGAATAAAAGGACTGGAAGTAGGAAAAGGAAATGGAAGTAAAGCAAATAGTGTCTGAGTTCAAGAACTTAAAGCAAAAACAATTTTGGAGATTTTATTATTTATTAGAATGTTTAAAAAATCAATCGTGCTATTTTAATTATGAACTCATTTAGGGTTTTCTTTCTTAAGTTACTCTGTATCATTAAAGCCTATTAGCATTTTAATGAGAGAAAATTCCACGTCAGATCAGTGCAGTTTTAGTTTCTCCAGTTTAGAAGTTATATATGACTTCAGAGCTCAAGAGTCTGTGACCAAAAGGCCTGTACCCTAAAGAGTGCTTGTTTCCTCATTTCCAGATGGGAATGAGGTCAGGATGCACTAACACAAATATCAGTACCGCGACCAAATTACTTTCAGGAGAAAGCTGTTTTAAAAAAAGCTGTTATGCCTTTTGCAACCTAGTGATCTTAAACATTTAAAAGAATAGTCTGACCTAGCTAGGAAGTCTAAATTCATAAAATAAATGAGAAGAAAGTTGAAAATATTTTTAAATCATTCTAGCAGAAATCTTTGTTTAGGGAATCTTGAGGATTTGTTTGTTTTCTCTATTCATCTTAAAATTCTGCCTGAAGCATCAAGAAAACATTCTCAAGAGAAAATAGGAAATGTGTAATAGTTGAACTAAAATAGCTAATCTAGAATACATGACTTCCTTTGCCATTCTGATAGCTCAGTACATTTCCATGCAGAACTCACTCCCTAAAACATCCAGGAAATGAGAGCATCACAGAGTGAAGCATGATGGGAAGCTTTACAGAATGAAAGACTGGTGAAGATCAGTGGGGAGAAGTTCAACTCCCTCTGCATAAGCATCAGATTAGATCCACAGCTTTCCCTTCATCCTCACCTTCCCCACTGGGCCATGGACTGCTCACTGTCAGCAGGAATATATCCAACGTTATGCTCTCCATGAGACCTCAAAGTGGCCACACAAACAGCATCTGAAGAATGACAGAAAGGGCAAAACCAGAAAGCCACTCTAATTTAGATATTGAATTCTTTAAAGACTGACCACACACACACACACACACACACACACATTTCTGTTCTCTGCTAACATTTGCTGACCATACTGCTAAGTGGCCTTCTTGGTAATTAAACTCTTTTAAGGTTTAATCATGTCAGCATTTTGCTAAATTGTAATTATAAATGTAAAAGTAAAGCAGATAATAGTTGTTCAATAAATGTTAGTCCCCACCTCTCTTTTCAGAAATATGATAATAGAATCTTAAACTCTGATCTATAAGTCTATGATCCTAGCAAATGGAATTCTTATTATAAAACCAGACTTTATGACAGGTGTTTGGGGACAGCCCAGATCTCTACATATTAAACCACACAAATTGTCACCTGCTTCTGCACAAAGATTTCATCTTAAACCATTGCTTTGTGAATTGCTGAAGCGAAGGACCCGGGGTTTCTTTCCCCTCCCAACCCTCACCAGAGCAATACTTTTGTTAGATACTAAATCATGCACAGGTCTCTCCTGGCATTTTCACTTCCTGTACTTATTTCCTCATAGAACAGAAAGAAACAATTCAAGGACAGGGCACAGGTCCCCACACCATGTGGGATTAGCATATTTTTAAATCCTTGTAGCTGTGTCAGCTTCGAGGACACTTTATGAAGGAATTAGTAGTGCCTGAACTTTTAATTATTCTTAATTGCATTAATTGTCAGCAGAAAGTAAATGGAGTGTCTGTGCTATTTTAAGTAACAGGCTTTGCAATTCTATAAACAATAAAGTGGAGTACATGAGCAGGCTGGGAAGGAACTCATTTTAAAAAATCTTAGATGTCAGTTCTAATCACAAGTGACCCTCTCATGGCTGTTTCCAAGCAGCTAACTCAATACCCTGCCAATCCAGGAGGTTTTCTTGACCAGATACAACTATAGCTTCCAGAGTCCAAAAAAATCGATAACCATTTTCTAAAGGACAAGTAGGTAAGGGATGGAAGACATGTACATTTTGATTGAAATAGCATTAAAATATAAATGTTTTTCTTTAATAATAACTAACGTTCTTTGAGTACTATATATCACACACCAGGTTTCTTCTACACATGCCCTTCTTCCTTAACACACCTCTGTACCTATTCTTCTTATTTTACAGATATAGAAACAGAAGACTGCCAGCACTGGAATTCTATTCTAATTATATTTCTTCACAAACACATGCACACAGAGACACACACAAAATGTATTCCTCACTAGGACAGAAACAGGCCAGTCGACCCTTTGTCTTTTCACTAGAAAGCATGCAATATTTAATGCAGTGACTATAATACACATCAGAAAGTATTCACTTTTCACCTTTGCATGAAAATAAGAGTATGCAGAAGAAGAGAGAGAAAAAAAATAATGTTTAATAATAAAGGGTAGTTTATTCCACCCAATAGGAATTGTTTAATATTTAATAACAATAAATTTTAGACCCAGATTTCAGAGGGTCAGTATTTACTGTAGCTTTTCTATCCATTATGCCCTGATATACAAATCCATGTCTTAATGTAAGGCTGGAAAGTTTGGCTTTCTGAATAGCCCATTTACCCTGGAAAAATATCATGTGTCAGAATCTGTGTTTCTGAGTAGTTACTTTAAAACATTCAATATAAATCATTCATTTTGTCTGCAGTTGTAAAACGGCCACTGCTTTTATGAAAGGAGCATATTTATTTCATTTTATTTGGACCTTGTTTAGCTTACATGCATTTGGTTAAAGTGTACTCTGGCAGTTCTGTTTACTACATAAAGCCAATCCACCTGCACACTACGCATGTTAAAATTGACTATCAATTTATTTATAAAAATCACAATCAACAACAGTAAGCTATCAAAATAAGAAAACTTGTATAACAGATCAGTGGTTGCTTGGGGATGAATCTTGGGGAGGGGTGTGAGGAAAGGGTTACAAAGGAATACAAAAAAACTCTGTAAGTGATGAATTTGTTCACTATCTTGATTTTGCTGATCATTTCATGGGGGTATATATATGTCAAATAATCAAATTGTATACATTAAATATGTGCAATTCATTGTGTGTCAATTATGACTCAAAAGACTATAGAAAAAAAGAAAAAAGGAAGGAAAGAAAGGAGGGAGGGAGGGAGTGTGGGAGGGAGGAAGGGAGGGAGGGAAAGTGGGAGAAAGGAAGGGAAGGAGCGAGGGAGGACGGGAGAAAGGGAAGGAGGAAGAGAAGAAGGGAAAGTAAGAAAACTTTCATAATTTCCTGAACGGCGATCAGGTCTGAATTGATTAGGAATGAAAACAATAAAAGGTCAAACTGCAGGCTCGCTGTAGTGTGAGATGCAGAGATGACCATTTACATGGTGGAGAAGCAAGTTGGGCTGACTGACAGTAGAAGTAAGCTTTGTTTGCCCTTCCTTTAAGTGAAGCGGAATAGAAATCCACGTTAATGAGCCTACATTTTATAATGAATTGAGGTGAAACTGATGATTTGTTCAAGTTCTGCTCCCATGTTCATTAACTTAATATACAGTGAAAAGAATCTTATCTACCATGTTTATAATTAAAATGTAAATGTTCAGTACATCCATCTCACCTTCAACTCTAAGTATCTAAGACATGTCTCACGGTATAATTCAGCTTCTGGCAAAATTATGCAACATAATCCTTGTTGTATGATATTAGATGTGGCCTGTTATTATTTGGAGGCTATTATCTGTACTGATCATAATTTATAGGTAAAAATAAACTGATAACTTTTGGTATTCTATAGGCTTTTTTGTAATTGGAATTTTTTTCTTACTCAATTCTTAATTTCTTCCACATGATTTCATCCATTTCTGCTAAATAAAACAGACAGGAAAACAAGAGGTAAATGAAAACTACATTTTGAGTAAAAGAAAATAAAGCATTATCCAAAGAACAAAGAATAAAACCCAAACATTCCAAAATGTCCGTGTTTTATTTAATTTCTAACAAGACACCACATCTGTTAAAATAATGCTTTGTTTTGTTTTGTTTTGTTTTGTTTTTACTTTTATCAGCTCACTTCCACTTTGGCATCTCTGTTTAACCACAAGAGCAATTCCTGGTAAATCGAATTTGTAATCCAAAGTTTGCTTGGCCAAGCCAAGTCCTCTGGCTGCAAGGTCCTCTTCTCTCCACTCTATTTATGTTGTAAACATTCATTATCTCCTACTTTAGGGAAATTATAGGGACAGAACTTTAAGTAAAATATACACTAATATCGTTTCTTAGTTTGGTGTTAAAAAACACATTAAATGCAAAGACTACTTGTTTGAGTTACTAACATCTTGTCCTGTTCTCTACCAGCTGGGGATGTTAAGATGAATAATAAATAGGCCCTGAACTCATACATCCTCACTGGTTGTGGAAGTAACATACACTTCCACACTGATGGCCAATGACCACCGCCATTGTTCCATGAGTGCTTCCTAGTCATCGCAGCTGCCAAGGTGTTGGGACGCCCTGTAATTCCTCAGGATCCAGCAACTAATGGGTTAATGTGCAGCACAGCTGTGTTCCGAGCTCTAGCTTCTGTACTGGGCCAGCATCTGCTCCAGCTGTTAAGTATTTCTAATATCAACCCTGACCATGACGTCAATTTATTTTTAAAAAGAGTTCTGGGAGCCCAGGGGATGAGGTGATTCATTCCAACACTGGAGATTTAGGAAATCTATAGGCAGCAGTTGAAATATAAGTTGAGTCCGAAAGTGACCAAAACAAACCTTTCTTCTTCTATCTAGTCTATTCTCCTTTGATGTTTCTAATCGCCCCTATATTAGGAAATAAAGCTATTTGTTTGCCTGGGTTTGTTTGTTTCTTTGCTTGTTTGTTTGTAAGAATGGTATGCTAAGTAAGAGAAAAGAGTCTCTGATCAAAAGTGGAGAGCCTCTCCTAAAGATCATGTATGGCTTTGACCTTGAAATCTTGTCAGCAACTTCAGTTGTGCAGGAACCATTTTGTTTATTTCCTGGTCCTCAGGTCTCTTCTGGATGGTTGAGATGAGAGAGCCAGGAACTTCCTTGTGAGTAAGTGGATACTAAATGCCTTCCAAAAATATTTGCAAGTAAAATGACTCAAACGCAATTTTATGAAATACAAGCCTTCTGAACTCAAAATATATTTGCTATCTAGCTTTTTTCTGCTATTGTACTTACTACATATAGGAATGCTAATGAAAAGACAAAATTTTGTCCAATATTTTTATTAGACCCATATCTTATCCAAAGAAATTTTGTTGCTGTTGTTTTCCCTCTTCATATATACCTTGGACTATGAAAATAATACATAACTTCAGAGAAAAAGTCAGAAGACAACTCTACTCACGGTACTTAAAAGGTTCTGCCAGGACAGTCCAGTATAAAAAAAAAATAAGCCATATTTTTACACAATATTAAAATGAGAAACTTTCAATGATAGTTGCTTAAAATGTCTGCAATTATATGGAATGCATAAGGGCCACCCCCTACTGTTTTCCATTCAAACGAATGGGAAGCACATGGGTAAATTACCGCCTGCAGTGCCTGATAGCCTACACGGTGAGCAGCTGTCACTGTAGCCCTGTAATTATGCAAGTATCCTTCCACTATTATACAATTAGAAAGACCTATCTTTCTTTCTTCCAGTAGGTAATGTTTCTGTTGGTGTCAAGAGCACTGAACTATCTCTACTTGTTCAATCACTTGTATCTGAGTGGAATAAAACCAGCACATTATTGGGGGCTTATTTTTTCAGTATAATTTTTGGGCCCTTTGAGAAATTTCTATATCAGAAGAAAGCTTATCTTATTTCAGTTATCATTTAGTAAATATTTTTTTTCAACTTTTTTCTCTCTTCTTCCCAGGGATCAGCTCTTTTGGAGCCTATATAAACTAAGTATACTGCAAGACAGAAGCGAATACTAAAGCACAGAGATGAAATATGTTTTCACGTCCCCTTTATAATTTAGAACAGATTTCAAAAATCTAGAGATTAATAAACCTTTAAAAGTTGAAACATTTTAAGGTTACTGAGGAATGGATATTTCTTTGAAACTTAGAATATCAAAAAATAAATGCTGATAAAACAAAAATACAAACATGACACTTTGTAAGTTTATGGGTATCAGAAGGTACTTGACTGAAAAGATAAATGCTTTCACTTGACTCTGAGCTAGTATGCAATAGTTGCACCAAGTGACTAAGCCATGCATGAATTTATGGGTCTCTTTCATAAGAGGAGCAGAGTTGTATGGTTGGTTGATCATATAAAGCTGTAACACTTGAGTGCATATTAATCACTGTCAATCTCTTTCTAGCTTAGAGCTTAAAATATAGATCATAGTTCCTAATCTCACTTATTCACTAGCATTTTAAATAAAGACTAGACAGTCACATGGTAAACTAAGAGAAGTCACTTTTAAATGCTGACAACCAGGTTACTGAGGTTTGAACTTAGTTTATCATTAGAAAACACTAAATTTCAAAACAAGTTCAACATCACATGTTAATAAAACTTGTTTTTATCACTTAACACAATCAATTAATAATCAGGCTGTTTTTTAATATTCTCAACATTTTTCTGTCTCTACTTCTTGTATTCCTGAAGTCAAAACAGTGTGTCTTAGATTTGATATTCTCCATCCCCACTGCCACTGCCAAAGCCCCAGCCTTTAAATATCTCCTGCCTCTTTACCCATAAGGAATTTTTGTTTGTAAAGTAGCAGAAAATCTTTACCCAAATAGGCTTGAGCTAAAAAGTGCTCTACTGCCGAAAGTAACTAAAACGTCCTGGTTTTCAGAGTCCAGCTCTCTCTACTCCTTGGCTCTGCACTCCAATGTTGGCTTCATTTCCAACCTGGCAGTTTCCTTAAGGTGGTAATATGGCCCCTACCAACTCTAGGTTTCTAACTAACAGGAAGCTCATCAAAAAAAGAAAACTGTTCCTTCCCAGCAGTTTGAGCCTTGCAGCTCTGTGCCTTACTCTCTTTGGTTGAGTGTCCTGATTCGCTGGGCCCAAATCAATGCCTAGCTCCAGAGCTGTGATGGAGTTAGAATCTCAGGACTGCATGGGCTCAGCATGAATAAGTGATGATTCTTTCTAGAGCAGCACTGTCTAATAGAAGTATTATATGAGCTACATATATAATCTTAAATGTGTTAGTGGCCACATTTAAAAAAGTAAAAAGAAGTTGGTGAAGTTAATATATGTGAATTAATTATAGCATATATTATAATACACTTTACCCCAATAAATCCAGAATATTGTCATTTAAACATCTTATCAAAATAAAGTTATTAATACAATATTTTGCATTTTTAAAAATTTAGAGTAAGTTTTCAAACCCCAGGGCATATTTTAAATTTCCAACATAAATCAATTCAATTAAAAGTTTAGTTCCTCAACTGTACTACGCTCGTTTTGAGCGCTCAATGCCATATGTGGGTAGTGGCTATCATACTGGGCGGCACAGCTCTAGAGCCTAGGGGGCATTTGAAGTATAATGTTATCGGAGGAAAAATGAATGCTATTGGTTGGCAAAACAACAGATACGTGTTACAGCTTTCTAATTGGTTTCCCTGTTTTCTGTCTCTCCACATTCTGGTCCTATCAATAAGCAGACCAACAATATGACCAGAGTTGTATGGTTGGTTGATCATATAAACAAAGTAGATGCTAATTTAAATCATTTAATTTGTTGATCATTTAAACAAAGTAGATGATAATTTTTGGTTGATCATATAAACAAAGTAGATGATAATTTAAATCATTGAATTTGTTGATCATTTAAACAAAGTAGATGATAATTTAAATCCCTTTATCAATCAGTCCCAGTTTGTTTTTTCTAAACCTAACTTGTTGCATTATTTTTGTGTCTAATTCTGCCCTTGGAATTTATTACTTCATTAATACTTTGTTACTATATTGCCACATATTGCTTGGTAATCCCTCTAGTGGTTTCAGTGACTAGGGTTTGCTGTTTTGGTATTTAATGGACAGGTGCCAAGAATGCTAAACCTTGTGCAATGAGCAGGAAAACCTTACACAATTAAACAAAATGCCACTATGGTCCCAGGTAAAAAACACCTATTGGTCTACTGGCAACAAGCTCTCAGGGGAAAAAATAAATTCCAGATTTGTAGAATTTGCTGATTTCCATGATGTAAATATTCTCACCACAACTAACTTAGAGCTACCAACATTTTTTTTTAAAAGGATATAAAATTCTGTTAAATGTGGCTCCCATTATCTATAAGTATGCAAAAAATTATATCATAATCACCTTTGCCTGAATCATTAAAAATTCAGTACATACAACAAATTCACAATGATGATTATTTTTATCTCATGAAGGGAACTAAGATTGAGGAAACCAATTAAAAGTTGACTTTAGACTATTCTTTAATGTTTTAATTTTGTATAAAGAGATAAAGAGAATTTAATAATATAATATTTGTGTGTGTGTATATGCACATAATTTCAATACAACTTAAAAGAAAGCATTGATAACTATTATACTATTTTGAAAGGAGACAGAAATGATGGTCTTAGAAATTATTCTATCCTGTTCCCTTATACCTGCTCAATGAAACATAAAAGAGATGCTTCCCATTAAAAAAAGATATATTCTTCTATGCAAAACTTATAATTTTGAATTTAAATATTTAATCTACTAAATCTTGTTTCATTCTATATTGTCTGAAATTTAATTTCATGAAAAACTTGAAAAGACAAAATACCCAAAGATAAAATACCCACATTAAAAGAAAAATCACTAACTTTGAAAGTATTTTTGTTTTGAAAATTTACACCCTATTTGTCAAAATATTTCAAACTGCTAAGAACACAGTTTCATGATTTTTTCACCTTAAATAAAGGTCAACTTTTAAAAAAAAGCTTGCATTCATGGTAATACATAGTGAAAAATGATTTTAAAATGCTTGAAAATGGCAACATTTTTCAGTTTAATGAGGAAGCATTTATTTTTTAAAACTATTATCTCGGGATTAAATATAAATTGGTTTGAATTTTATATCAATTTAGTAACGTGTGCATATGTTGAAATAGTGATAAACTGGAATGGTATTTTCTCTTAAGAAATTATATCCCTCAAGGATATATAATGAGGTTTGTATTCATTGCCAGTACTGTCAAAATACAATAAATATGTTTTTTAATTTAGAGAAGTATTCTTTTCAAGAAGAAAACCCAGGGTTGTACCATGAACTAAAACACTTGCTTTCATAGAGAAAACCAAAACATGACATTATAATGCCCCCTATTGTTTAAAATGGGGTATGTATTAGAAATAGTTCCCAAATTATATACAAATGGACATTTTGGTAACTTGTGGTGCCTTTCAGAGCAGCTATAAACATTTGTAAAAAAATCATGTGGACTCTTAAGAGAGCACTTCCAAATAGCTTAAGGTTTGTAATTTAAATAATCTGCCCACAAAAAGAAAAATTCTAAGAGCTCCAGAAGATATAGATGAAAATCTCATTGTGTGACAATACCAGTAAACTTATCTTAACGTATATTTTAAATTAATATGCTTAAATTCTATTTAGTTAAAATAATTACCCCAATAGATACAATGTCTGCATATCTGTCCCCAAATACTCAAGCATCATATAAAAATAACCAAAAAAAAAAAAAAAGCCTATCCAAAGAAAGAGAAAAGTGTGATAGATTGACTGGCCACAAGATGGCAACATTTCACCATATAAATGCAAATAATACTGATTTGAGCGTGGCAATCCCCTTGAATTAAAAAGAAAATGCCTAAAATATAGAGTAAATAAAGGCCCACTTTCTCTATAGTACTTTACTACTTTTATAGTACTACTTTACTTCCTCTATAGTAAATTAAAATTACCTAAAATCTTACCTAGTATTTTTATAATAGTAGTATAGTATCAGGATACTAATTTTATTTTATGACCGAGTATGTCAGTTCCCACATATAATCTGGTTTACATGAAATGCATATTTTATTTGAACCTTTTTAATATTCTATTAAATTTAAATTTAATTATGTGAGGGATTTTTTTTTCCACCTTGGAACAGTTATGTACTATTGAAGACTGTTTTAGATAAGTGCTATCTTCCCTAATCTCTTTCAAACCTATGCCCCGATTCGACTACTTCCCAAACCCCTCCGTGGTGGGAGAACACTACAGAAACCTTCTGGACTCCACAGCTGTTCCTGGCATCCAAACTGCAAATAGCCCTAGGATTAGAGGGGATCTGATTATGCTTTAGTGGAAACACCTAAAATCAGGAAATAAGACATTCCACATCTCCTGACAGCTAAGCCTAAAGTTTTCTAAGAGAACCTTTAGTTGACGGTGATATTACTGACAATTAAACAATTAGGTCCACAACATTTAAAAGAACCAAGAGGTAATATTTGATTAAATACTGTGATAAAGATAAAAGCAAGTGATACTTATCCTTTTCTACTAAGTTTATACGCAATGGAAGTTAAACCCATGTTTTGAAGTCTGTTAATCCATGTACTGGTCGTTCATGCACTGATCTATAAGATGATAATGGATAATAACTTCGCTATTCGTTAGCATATAGGCCAGATCAAGATGCAATACTCTAGCATCTTTGTACAGTAAGTCTTCACTTAATGTCATTCATAGGTTCTTGGAAATTGTGACTTAAGTGAAATGACGTGTAACAAAACCAGTTCTGCCACAGGCTAACCAACATAAACAAGAGTTAAGTTCCTACGGCATATTTCTGGTCACAAAAAAACATCACCCAAACTTCTAAATAAAGACCAAAAACACTTCTAATATTAAACATTGAGGTAAATGTAAGCAATACATACATTTAAGAAAGATGAATAAAAACAAGGAGTAGAATTCTTTTCCAACGCGCTTATTTTATTCCAGTTCAGAGTCATGGGTCCCAGCAGCTTAGGGCATGAGGCATGAACCTTCCCTGGACAGGATGCCCTTAACTCACAGGGTCACACACACACACACACTCTCACACTCACGTGCGCGCGCTGAGACAGAGACTATTGAGACAGGTCAATTTTAACCTAACATGCACATCTGTGGGTTGGGGGAGGAAATCGGAGCACCTAAAGAAAATCCACATAAACATCGGAGAATGTGCAAACTCCACAGAGACAGTGACCGCAGCCGGAATTAACTTTTTTTTTTTTTCTCATCAACGTAGCGAAATGACACTGAACAAAACAACATTATTCAAGGACCTGATGTATTTATAATTCATTGGTCAGAGAATAGGGCCCAACCCTCTCATACATGGGTACCCTGAGTCATTAGAGTCAGGTAAGAAAAATAACACTTTTTACTAACTCAACACTGTTACTGGAAGAGCAATCCAACCACCACATTCCAAAAATTGACTGGTAACAGCATTTTGGCTTTAAAATATATCATGTCCTAACATTCAAACCCAAGACGAAAAACAGTGAGTGTAAAAAAAGTATATAATTGAGGCTAAATTACAATTTATGTAACAAGTTAATAATGGTTCAAGAGTATGTTAGTAATTAATGCATTCCAAGGAAATCATTAGACATGAAATGGTTAATGATTCTCCACATAACAAGTAACTTAGGTTACTGTGAACACCACAGTCAAATATATGTAAATATATAAGTATTTATATACAAACACACAATACATATTTGAAATTACAGAGCAAAGGTGAAAGAAGACATACTGAATTATTCATAAAAATATTTCATACTCTCTGAAGCTACTTGTACTCAAAATTCCAAAATCTGTACTCTCAGGGAAAACTGATAGAGCAAATATAGTACAGTGATTCAAACATAACAGAGGACCACTAGTATATGTATATATATATATATATATATATATATATATATATATATATATAGAGAGAGAGAGAGAGAGAGAGAGAGAGAGAGAGAGAGAGAAAGAGGGAGAGAGAAAGAAAAAGAAAATATATATATATGTATTTGTGAAATAGTAGTGTATTTTCTGTTTAACACTGATGTTGTAAAGTATTCCTAAAAAGAAATATTTCACAAAAAAATTTGATATTAGTAATTTTCTTTTATAGGCAACCAAGAATTTTAGGATGCTTGGCCAGTGTTGTTCCATAGATCAGTGACATGTAGAAATATCAATAACCCTAATCTGCATGCAAGGCAATACGGTGTAAAGAAGCAAACATTAAGTTTTGTGCTGATGACCTTTTGTAGGGAGAAGATAGGGAAAAGATCACAAAAATTTTGTCCAGGGAAATTTTGTTTACTGGCAATAGGAAGCACACACATATAAATATTGGTATTCTCATCATTTATTAATATTATATATGTATTTATAAATAATTATAATTATAGAACTCATAATTGGTGTTGATATTATTTATATATTAAAAAAATAAAATTATTGCTTGTCTTAAATATTATTTTATTAAAATGGCTCTGAAATCTCAAAATGTGTAATATTTTTCCTTTGTATCCATAGAATATGCTTCTCACCACTAGGTGACTCTACTATGAAAGTTTCCCCCTCAGTTTTTAAATTATGAATATTTATAATTATTTTCAGTGTATCATATGAAAAAGCAAAAGTAAATAAACTAATTAAATAAATAAATACAAAGTATTTATTTGAGTGTAATGAATATTAGCTAACTGTTCCATGGCAACTATTTCTTATTAGAGAACCAAACTTTTCCCTTAATTAGAGATCCATTAGGATAATTCTAACTAGTTGTTACACAAAAGTTGATTCATAATGACCCAAACAAAAAGGTTATGTATTGGCCAACATAACAGGCAGCCCAGGGTTAAATAATCTGTCTGTTCTATTATGTCCTGAAGGGCCAACACTTTTGGTCTCTCCATTCTGCCATCAATGACTTCAACCTAAAAGCAGCTTTTAACCTTGTGGTTTTAAGACAGTTACCAGTACCAATCAAAGCCATGAATGCTTCCTCATTCATGACCAGCTCAAGAGAAAGAAAAGGCCTCTGCCCTAAAAGCACAAAAAAATTCCATTCTATTGGACTAGTTAAACCACTTGGGTTACATGCCCAATCCTAAACCAATCGCCACCAGGGGAATGACTGCCGTGAACTGGCTGGCTTCTGCCTGACTTCCTGAACACTGAAAAGAGAAACAGAATTTTCACAGCTGCCTTGGACCTCTCAAGTGTTTACTCTTGGATTTAGACAGTTTGACAAACAGCATGGCAGCTACAGTGGGGGTGAGAGACTCACAAATGTTGGGAAGTCAACCAAAATCATGAGTGTGCCATTAAATAAATATACCATCTACCCTAAATTACTCAACTCTCATACCCAATATTTACCATCTCAATTCTGAGTCTATATTCTGATAGGCTTTTCTTTAGAAAAGGACTTTCCTCTGAAGGACTTTCTGCTCAAAAAAAAAGTTGCCTTCCATTCCTGAGCCTATCCATTCATAATATAAATAAAATGTACACCTGATTGTATAAAATAGACATGAAGAAAATATTTCACTTTCAAAGTAGCAAATATATTTAATTCTACTCTAAACATATAGTATCGTATATTTATTTGTACACAAGTGGTTTCCAGATAATTTAGATGTTAAATTAATTATCCTTTCCAGGTAAATTTTCTTATGCATTATCCTAGACTGTGTCAAACAAGGTTTGTCATTAAGAAGGTATTCAGAAGATAATAAAGAGCCTACTTGGGGTAAACATGAGTTTTTAGAAGCATCATATAGTGTTTGAGGTCCAGCTGGTTGACGTTTGCACATAATGAAGATCAGTCACATGTTTTCTGTATTTCCTTTTTATTCCTCTACTGCGTCTACTATTTCTTCATATAATATTTGCTCATAAATAGTTAATTAAAATTTCTAACCCAAATATTTACTATTGCACAGTCATGATTAATTACAGCTACAGCAAATCAGATTCTTAGACTAATTTTATTTTTCCCAATTGTTTTAGCTTTATTTCATTATGTAAATTTAAGAGCAAAATGAGGCTAATGTTTACGAGTTCACAATATGAAAAAAATAAAACTATACAGATTATCTGAAAGAGAGGAAGAAATCTATACTACAAATCAAATTACTTTCTTCTCCATATTGTCAAAGAATTCTCCCACTTGCATTACCTAGTCCCCAGTGAGAGTCATCTCCAATTCGTTACCTCTCTTTTCTATTTTGTAATTTATTAGTTTCTTTAATTTACATGCTTTACGTCTACTTCTTGACGTTTTGTTTACATTATAGATATTATCTATTTATTTCCCATAATGTTAAATCAAGAATCAGGCATTCTCCATCTCTTCTTAGTCTCTTCTTAGTCATCTGGGAGATGTGTGGGAGCTTCACAAGCAATAAGGAAATTCTCCACGTCACTCTGCTAAAATCTATATTGATCTTTAATTAGTACTTCATAAAGAGAACATATGGCTTCATCACCATTCAGCATGAAGTACTCTACTAGGTATTTATTTTTTAAGGTGGCCCAGTAGCCCAATGATGGCAGTCTTGTGGTTTGTCAGAGTTCTGTGGTCTCGTCTGCTGTGACTATTGTAGAACTTTGTCCAGGGTCATTCAACCATTTGCCTGTAATACCTGGACTTTCACTTTCAGTTGAAGCTCCAAAGCTAACAACTCAAGAGGAAATCTCTTCCAAATTTTAAAAGAGGGATAGAGAAGTTATGCTGAACTTGCTACGTAATGATCCCAAAATAGTCAGACATCTTAGTACCTCACCCACACAAAGGTATATAAAAGGAAATGCAGAGAGTGATTCAACGATGACTCGGTGAGAAAAATTTTTTTGAAAGTATTGCTGAAGGGCCAGACAATCTCCGAGCAATATGAGGAGGGGGAAAATGTGTTTCCTCTTCATCTCAAAACGAGTGGGAGGGATTAAACTCAACCACTTGCATAACTTGATCTGGGATTTCTGGAGCTCATGGAATGCTGAAACTGATGCCTGATTTTCAATTGGAGATGTGTGGAAGTTAAAAATCCAGCAGAAGCCATGTTGAATAATGGGTGTGGGCAAGCATGTACTCCTATGTTTTCCCTGTGGGCCATATTGACCCAGGAAAGTTTCCCAAGTGGTAGGACATGGGATCCAGCAGAAAACTTTGAATTATTCTTGGATATAGAATCTAAAGAAGGGGAGTTCAAATCATCAGAAAGGATTGACCTTTCTAACCTCTGTGTGGTTATGCCATCTATAAATACACAGTTAGATTTATTTATTGCATTTTGAGTTTGATTTTTAGGAATTGAATTTTTCAAATTTAAATTAGTTTTATAGTTATTGAAATATATAGTGGTTAAAAAGTCAAATGTACAGAACAGAGTATATTCAGTAAAGCCTAATTGTCATCCTATCCTTTCTGTCCTACACCCACATCCAGATAGAGAGAGAGAGAGAGAGAGAGAGAGAGAGAGAGAGAGAGAAACAGATAGATAGATGATAGTGAAATTGATGATAGAAAATAGATGATAGATAGATAATAGATGATAGATGATAAATAGATAACTCTTACCAAGGGAATCAGCAAGGATTCCATTTAATTGTAAGTTACAGCTGCCACCAGGGCTCTTTGTCCACCAGGACTCCTTGTATCCAGAGACCAGCAGACAAGAATAGAAACTACCATACTAACAAGGATAATTGACTCTGAGTGGTAGGAGAAGGTAGGGCTGCTGTTTACACAGTGGGGGCAGGAAGGAACACTTACATAACCCACGTTATCGACTTGAGCCCCTCCTGGTACTGCCTTGCCTCATTGAACAGATACATACAGCAATTCAGGCCTGAGAAAAGTATGATCATCAAGCATTCAGACCCCCCGAAATGAAGGTTTGGGTAAAACACCCGGTAAATACAAGATATGCTGAGTTGATAGCTGAGGGCAAAGGAAATTAGGAATGGACTGCATAGGACGAAAGGGATGAGCACCAGTGGCAGACAAGATCAAGTGCAGTGACTGGGGCTTTAGTGCAAATTTCTCTCTTTTAAGTTTCCCCTCAGGAAGACAGACCCATGGGAACCACAGAGAAGCTTCTCTCCAAATAAGTGTAAAGAAGCAAATCTGTGTGGAGTAAATGCTGCGCTGTGGCAGCCATAAATATGCACACACAAATCTGTTGTTGAAGATAATGCGATTTACTAGTGACCTGAGCTGCTGCATTCAAAATCTACCAACATGAGTGTGCCGAAGCCATACTGCCCAGAGGCTGCTTCCAGCCAAAGGCTGAACACAGAAGGGACCCTTCTGATGGGTGACTTTGACTCAAGTACTTCCCCTTGGCTTGGCCAAAATTTTCGTTAAACTGCAATGCAAGATCCTTCTTTCTTCTCTCCGGAAGGAGTCACAACTGCTTCAGAGTCTGAAGGTTCTCCCCACCTTCTCCATCCCCTCCCATTTGTCCATCTCACATGTTTCCAGCAATATATTTCATGCACATCTAATCCCACTTTGGTGTCTGCCTCCTAGAGTTCCCAAACTAACACAGTGACTTATTGTTAATAAGCGCATCAATAATAAAAGACTATATTAGGTAAGCTACTACTGGTGACTTTTAGTATCAACAGTGATTTTCATTGGCTTTCATGGATGCAATCATTATTAATTCTGTGAATGTGTGTCAGAAAGAGAAGCTGACTACCCTGACTTGCTCTACCACAAAGCAATTTTATAGCTTTGCAGTGACATTTTATTGCTAGTTTTTGAGATCAGAGCCAACGACCTCTGAAGTCGGATTAAAATTTTTGTGATCAAAAAGAACCACCCTGAACTACTGTTTTTGAATGCTGAATGGATTTTGAAATTACCTTGTGTTCTAGATATGATGATTTTGCTTAATTAATTTCATCTAAAATTACAAGGCAAAATTATAAGTACTGATAATAGTATTTATATGAAAATCTTATACTGCAGGAATGTCAATTTGATTACAATTAATATTGTTTGAATCATGTGGGGACAGAGCCCCAGAAAGCAGTTTCCAGGCTCTCGGCCTCATGTGGAAAGGTGCTGGCTCAGGTAGTAGATAGCCATCAGCTGTGGCTAGTTGGCCGTCAGCTGTAACCATTGAGCCATTGGCCACTAATATAACTGCCGCGGCTATGGAGGAGAGAGGAGGAAAGAGGAGGAGACTGAAGGAGAGTGGAGGAGAGTCGGTCGGTTGGTAGCAAAGCGGACAGCAGGTCGCACGTCGTGTAAACCCAGCCTCCAGTGAGACCATAGTGGTATGACTTCCCTACCTATGGCTCCGTGGGTGTTCCTTTTTGGCCTAGCCATATCCTGCGTTCTTGTGTGGGGAGTGGGACCAGAGACCCCGCAGGCCGCCCTGCATGACAAATCATAAGTAATGTCAAGCTGCTTTATATACTTCCTAGGTTATCAAAAGTTAAGATAAAAAGAAATACCTCCGTGTTACCACACAATTTTGTGGGAGGTATACTTTTCAAGTTCAAACTAAGTTCTAATAGCTCTAAGTTCAAAGGAAATTTCCATATTTCAAAATTCATTTAACTGTGTAAGTGAGGAGCTGCTACCTAACCTGCAACTGGAAGCACATAATCTGAAATGTAATGACATGCCAAAAAGCAAATACCTAGAGAAGAATCTAACAAGTCTATAAATGCCTTACATATACATAGCTCTCATAGGTTGATGTCACTATTTGGAAGTGTCTATTTCTGTGAAAAGACATTTTCAGTGAAGAAATACGTAAAATCTCATTACAGATTAGCATTGACAGATGAAAATCAGCTATTGATTTTGATGACAGGGAACACTAACTTTGAACCACAATTAAGGGAAAGATTATTCCTAAAGGGTAATTCCATTCTTCTCTTTAGTAGCTTGTATTACCAAAAATTGTCTTCAATTATTATATTTTGAATTTCGTCAAAAAGATTTGTGGAATCATGTTTTCTCATTTGTTTTGTTTTCTAATGACTTCCATAATGCTCTCAATTTTACCTGTTGGCCCACAGAGCCTAAATATTTATTATCTGACTTTTTACAGTGTAGGTTATCAGTATGAAAGATTCAAAAACAGAAACCATATACAAAATCTTGATTTTTTCCTTGTATTTTGGTATTAATTGAAAATACTCCATTTTCCAGTGTTGTATTTGAGAACAAGCCTATGATGTCCTCAAATACAAACATATTTGCAACAAAACAAATATGTAAGCAGCAAAGTTCTATGAGGAGTTTCTATACCATTTAGCTTGTTATTATCCAGTTCTCTTAAGAATGTTATACCACCTGAAGCCATCATTTGTAGCTTAACATAGACAAAGGTATTTGAAATTATTCAACATGCTCCATTATAATAGTACTCTTAATGTGATATCCTATACACTATTCATTTAATATGTGAATTATATTGTTGCTTTAAATACTTTAGCTGTATTTAAGATAAGCTTCAAAATACAAGAATATACCAATAACAGCAATCTAAAGTAAAATATATGACTATGCAGAAATTACATGTTTGGGTAGAGCAGGGTGTTATTTACAGATTCTACCTGGCTTGCCTACTAGTCATACTCTGTGGCATACCCAGACACTTTCATAAGTGAGTGAGAAAAACACTGGGAGTGAGATAAATATGAGGTTTATATTCAACAGGAAATTTACTAATATAACAGTTTAAGTGAATTTGTGCTCACATTAATAATCTTCAAAAGATATGATGTTAGAACTATAGTACCACTGATAATGAGGCTTGTAAGAAATATGCACACCTGAAGCTGAACAATAATGAATGTCAACTACAATTTTATATGTATATTTAGTTATAAGAAGCGAGTACAGCATTAGAAATAGAGATAGTGGAAATGTAATGGCTGTGTGCGATATCAGAGGGGTAGCAGATGGGGGAAGGGGGGTTGTCACTGTGTGAGGGATATAAATGTTAAATGTCTAACTATTGCATTGTTTTGTGCACCTGAAACTAATTAAAAAATGTTTAAAAAAAAAAAGAAATATGCCACCCAAAATAAAGTTTTAAATTAAAAATAATGAATATTGGTCTTCTGAATGGAATTTCAAAACTGTTATTAAAAGTATAAAACAAATTAGATTGAGATTGTTAATGCTCTTTTTATTATTTTAGAAGATAAGTGTTTTATTAGAATGAAATTCATCTCAAACTTATTCCTTCAGCATACTAATTAATAAAACAGGATCATGGTTTTGTTAATTAAAATGAGATACCTCAGGGAACTGAAATTAATTTTCATGTCCTAATAAATACCCTTATATCAATAAATCGCCCTGATGTTTTGTTAGTATTATATGAAAGTGGATAAAGGCATTTTTAGCTTGACTTTGGTGAAAGTGAGAGAGAATTATCCATTTCAGGCTAATCACAATACATGAAGTAGATTAATGTAGTTTTTCATTAAGACTAATCTCCATGGATATGTTAGAAATTTCAGAATAAGCTTTCAAACACTATATATCTAAGTCATTTGTTCAAATGTGCTTCAGTCTAATAGTTACTGAAAGCTATAACCATCTGGCAGATGTTTTCTAGCCCGTGTGAAATGAGTTAAGGGGCTCATTTTTGTTTCTGTTGAACACATGTCCAGGTCACCAGAAATACCACCACAATTTGCACCCTAATTAGCCATCTCAAGCATGTTGTGGGCTGCATGGTAATGGAACAGGGCTATGCTCCAAATTGGAAGTGAATCTATTCAGATAGAAATAGTAATGTCCTTGTAAGGTCAGCATCAAGAGAGCTTGCATTTCTGTGTAGTGTCAATTTCAAAAACAAAATGATTTTTTTTAGCTTAAAGTATTCATTTGACATTTCCTGAAAAAAAAATTTTCTCATTAATAATTTTCAGATATAATGTACAGCAAAGTGTATGTCATTATGGTTCTTAACATTTGGGGGAAAACGGACCCCTCTGAAATTCTTATAAAAACTAGAGTCATTCCCATAAAATTAACTTATGTACATACACTAACATTTGTATACGATGTCCAAAACTTTATGGAATACCCTGAACTTTGAGGGGGAGCAGAGCTTGCCACCCCAAAATATGCCTCTTTGGGATAGTGATCATTTTAAGCTGGTTATATGTAATGAAAACCTCAGGAAAAGACTTTGGCTTTTCCCCTAACTGCCTAAAAGAATTCAGATAGAGGACCTGCTCCAAGAAAGGAGTTATCATCATAGATAACTACAATTTAATATGAAATAAGTGTGATAGACAGGAAGGAACCTAGCAAGGTCCATTTGATCAATGTCCCATTGTTAGTGTTAGCCAAAAAAAACCCAAAACATTTATTTACTAAACATTTGCTTTTCCATCTCTATGTAAAGTACCTTCCTGCCTTTTGAAGTACCAGAGAACAACCACCACCCACTTCTTAACTCAAGATGCCATATAAGCCTTAGCTGCCTCATCTGTCCCGAGGTCTCATATTCTTAGGGAACTCCCATATGTAGATACATAATAAATTTGGTCATTTTCTCCTATTAATCTATCTCATGTTCATTTGATTAGTCCAGTAAAAGAACTTAAAGGGGTAGAAAGAAAAATAATTTTTCCTCCCCCATACCCTAATACAAGTAAAAGACCTATGAATTATGATCAAGATTTTCACTGATATTAATAAACATGTTTTTTCATTATAATAACAACACCAATAAAAATATTGATAAGAACTTCTAAATTAAAAGATGTAATATGGATCCAGTTAAGATGGTGGATGGGTAAACACTGTGCTTAACTCCTCTCGGGACCATTTCAAAATTACAACTAAACTACAGAACAACCATTATTGAGAATCACCTTAAATCTAGCTGAACCAAAGCCCTACCACAAAGGATATACAGAAGAAGTCACCTCGAGACTGGCAGGAGGGGCAGAGATGTGGAATCGGCTGGTCCCACACCCCTGTGACAGTTAAAAATTGGGAGGGATATCTCAGATGCAGAGGTACTCCAAGGGTCAAGGGGTCCATGCTCCACACCAGGCTCCCCAGCCCAGGATTCCAGTGCCAGGGAGAGAAGTCCCCATAACTTCTGTCTGTGAAAACCAGCAGAGATTGTGTCTGAGTGAGGTGGAGGGCGGCTGCAGTCCCAGGTGCTCCTCTTAAAGGGCCTGTGCATAGACTTACTCGCTGACAGATTTCACTCACTCTGAGCTCCAGCACTTGTGCAGCAGCTAAAAGGCACCAGGGACATACAGGCAAGAAATGAATTGTCTGGCTTCAGGGAGAGGAATGAAGGCGCTGGCAGAAGTCATTGTTTCTTTGTTGACCCCTTCGCCCACCTATCACACAGATGCAGGCGGACACCATGTCCAAGTCTCCATCAAACTGGTTAACACCATTTGTTTGCCCTGATTCCCTAATATCTTGCCCCATCCAAACTTTGTGCCCACCCAAACTGTTTCCAGTGGCTTTTCTGTATAAACTTCCTGCCTTTGCTCATGCAGCAGACTTTCCTAAAATCTCTCAAAGGTTCACTGCAAACAAGCAACATCTGGCTTCAGCATGTCTCGTACCTTTGACTGAGCAACCCTAGCCCAGCACTCATAAAATCTGCCCTCGGATCTCAGCTTGGCATCTCAAGGCACCTCCAAGCCCAGCATGGGTGGAAACCATCTCTGGATTTCTTTGTGACTCATGCCAGGTGGCCCCTGGCAAGGCATAGGGGGCAGCTAAACTTGGCCCAGCAGGGCCACTCCTAGGGGACTGGCACACCTCATTACCATCTTCAGACCTAGCCAGAGTATCACATGGCCACTTCCAAGGATGAGACACCCAAAGGGAAGACTAGGCAGGCACCAGAGCCCTGCTAAAGCAAATCCTGTCCATAGGGTCAGTCCCTACAAAAAAACTACTCCACTGTAGTCACAGCCAATCCTCACAATCAATGAACCAGAGGATCAATCCGTCCCATTCACATGCAAATAGCAACCAAGGCTCAACTACAACAGGAGGGTACACACAACCTATATAAGGGACACAACTTGAGCATCCAGCTTTGGTGATCAGGGATACTGTGCCACTGGGCCCCACAGGACACCTACTACTAGGAAGACCGGGAAACATAGCAGCCCTACCTAATAGTTAAAAACAAACACAGGGAGGCAGCAAAAATTAGGAAACAAAGAAATACATCCCAAATGAAAGAGTAAGAGAAAACTCAAGAAAAACAACTAAACAAAATGGAGACAAACAATCTACCAGATGGAGAGTTCAAAACACTGGTTATAAAGATGCTCAGTGAACTCAGGGAGAACTTCACCAAGAGATCGGAAACATAAAAATTGAGATAAAAAAACATAAAAAAGAACCAGTCTGAAATAAAGAATGCAATAACTGAAATGAAGATTAGAGGGAATTAACAGTAGATTACATGAAGCAGAAGATTGAATCAGTGATTTAGAAGACAAGGTTAAAAAAAACACCCCAATAGAACAGCAAAAAGAAAGAAAAATCTCAAAAAAAAAATGAGGATAGTTTAAAGAGCCTCTGGGACAACATTAAGTGTACCAACGTTTGCATCATTGGGGTATGAGAAGGAGTAGAGAGAGAGTAAGAAATGAAAACTTATTTGAAGAAATAATGACAGGAAATTTCCCTAATCTGGTGAAGAAAACAGACATACAAGCCCAAGAAGAACAGAGAGACCCAAACAAGTTGAATCCAAAGAGGTTCACACCGAGACATATCATAATTAAAATGCCAAAGGTTAAAGACAAAAAATCAGAAAAGCAACAAGAGAAAAGCAGTTAGTTACCTACAACGAAACTCCCATCAGACTATCAAATGATTTCTCAACAGAAACTTTGCAGGCCAGAAGGGATTGGCAGGAAATCATCAAAGTGATGACAAACAAGGACCTACAACCAAGGGTACTCTACCCAGCAAAGCTATCATTTAGAATGTAAGGACAAAGAGCTTCCCAGATAAGAAAAAGCTAAAGGAGGTCATCACCACCAAACCAGTATTACAAGGAATCTTAGAAGGACTTCTTCAAGATGAAAAGGAAAAAAAGAAAAAATATGAATAGTAAATTGGCAATAACTACATATCTATAAACAATTATTTTCTATGTAAATGGATTAAATGTTCCAATCAAAAGATAGAATGGCTAAATGGATAAGAAAATAAAACCCCTTAAGGAGGGACAGAGGTGATAGATGAGGGTGAAAGGGATCAAATATACGATGATGGAAGGAGAACTGATTCTGGTTGGCGAACACACAATGTGATATATAGATGGTGTATTACAGAATTGTACACCTGAAACCTATGAAAATTTACTAACATTGTCACCCCAATAAACTTTAATTAATTTTTTAAATAATAATAATAATAATAATAATAATAAAGAAAACAATACCCTTACACATGCTGCCTACAAGAGACTCACTTCAGATCAAAAGACATACACCAAGTGAAAGTAAAGGATGGAAAAAGATATTTCATGAAGATGAAAACAAACAAAAAATGCTAGGATAACAAACAAATAGACTTATACCATAAAAAATAGACTTTAAAACAAAGGCTATAACAAGAGACAATGAAGGACCACTAATCCCACTTCATGGTATTTATCTGAAGAAACCCAAATGCTACCCCCTCATAAATGAGGGGATACGTGCATCCATAAGTTCATTGCTGCATTGTTTACAATGGCCAAGACGTGGAGGCAGCCTGTGTGTCTGTTGATAGATGAATGGATAAATGGAATGGATGAATGGAAAGAGTATGTGGCGCATATATACAATGTAATAGTGCTTGGCCAGGGAAGGGAATGGGTTCTTGCCATCTGTGGTGGCATGGATGGACCTGGTGGGAATTGTGCTGAGTGGAGTAAGTCAGACAGAGAAAGACAGATGCAATGTGATTTTGCTTATATATGGAATCTAAAGAACAAAGTAAAGAAACAAAACCGAAAGACACTCATAGATACAGAGAACATTTTGAAGGTTGCCAGATTGGGAAGGGGTTTGGAGGTGGGTGAAAAAGGGGGAAGGATTAAGAAGTACAAGTTTGTTGTTATAAAGTAGTCATGGTGATGTAGGGTATAGCACAAGAAATATAATCAATAATAATATAATAACTATGTATGGTGTCAGATGGGTACTAGATTTATTGGGGTGATAGATGGGAGGGAGGTTGGGAGCAACGTGAAAAAGGTGAAGACATTAAGAAGTACAAATTGGTAGTTACAAAAATAGTCATGGAGATGTAAAGTGTAGGGAATATAATTAATAATATGGTAATAGCTACCAAAAATTAATATAAGACCCGGTCTTATTTTACTATAAGACCCGGTCTTATATAATAATATAATATCATATCATATCATATCATATCATATCATACCGGGTCTTATATTAATTTTTGCTCCAAAAGACGCATTAGAGCTAATTGTCTGGCTAGGTCTTATTTTCAGAGAAACATGGTATGTATAGTGCCAGGTGGGTACTAGATTAGTCAGGGGGATCACTTCTTAAATTATATGTCTAATTACTATGCTATACATCTGAAATTAATGTAAAATAATATTGAATGTCAATTGTAATTGAAAAATTAAAAATGGAGGAAAAAGATGAATAAGAGGTTTAAATTTCCAGGTATAAAACAAATAAATATAGGGAATATTGTCAATAATATTGTGATAGTTTGGTATGGTGTCGGATGGTTGCTGGACTTATCATGGTGATTCCTTCTTCAGGTATATAAATGTTGAAATATTGGGTACACCTGAAATTAATATAATATTGTATGTTAGCTAAATTTTAATAAAAATCTTTAAGAAAAGATGAAATAAAAGTGCCACTTTTTTCTTATCCTAGATGGAATGGTATAATACCAAAAAAATTCCAGAAGCCTTTTTAAGTTGGTAGTTCTTTAATATTTCAGGCTACATTTCTATAAATATATTTCTTTGATCAATACAATCATCAACAGTCACCTGCATTTTACATGACCCCTTGCATTTTGCTCATAAATACAAAATATATACTTTGAAATAATACATGGAATGTTCTTGACCTGCTAGGAGAATAGTTACACAATTACGAAAATGATACTCAAGAGAGAAAAATAAGAATTTTCTTTTAGATCAAATGTGTATAATATTTAGGTGGTTAAATGGCACTTGGGATAATCCATTCATTTAAGTCAACAAATCTATATCGAGTTAGAAAGAAACATAAATCATATAAAAGGAGTCTCTGTCCTTTTGACACTGTGTGAGAGATGTATATGAGGAAACCGGCTGTTGCAGCACAGCATGGGTAAGCCAAGGTGGCGCAGTAGCCCTTAAGAGGTAAACCAAAGAGAGAGCTGAAGGTTGCTGGTCTTACTACTCCTGGAGGGTCATGTATTAATATGTGTTTTATTTGATTCTAAGTCCCATGTCCAGCGTGATGACTAGCCAATAGAAAGGCAAATTATAGAGATTTGGTGGTGAAAATCTGATTTATCATGGGGTCGTTGATGTTGTTTTTGGTAGTGGTGGCGGTGGGGTGTATATGTGCACAACTTACAGAACATCAGAGATTTCTGAGTTGTCAATATGGATAATTATTTGTATGTTTTTATATAAAATATGTGTTATACAAATCTAAAGACCAGAAGAGAGATATGGACTAACACAGATTTTGGATTTGATAGAGATTAGAGTCAGCATATAGATAAAATGATTCAGGCAGAGAGCATAAAATGAGAAGAGAGAGAGAATCAAGGATGTAGCATAATTTTAACCAAAATTAACAGTTAGGTAAATATAAGAAAGCTCTTAGAGTAGTAAAAGGAAACAATGTCAAATAACTCAAAGAAGGAACGTGTGTCCAAACAACGGAGTTGTCAACCCAGTCAACTGCCAAGAGAGGTCAAATGAATAAGAATTTCAAAGCATATTTAGGTTTGGAAACCAGAGGACAATATGTTACCTTGGAAACAGCTATTTTAGAGAAGTGTCAAGCCTTTGAATTAGGAAGCAGAAGCCAGATTGCACTAAGTTCAGAATGGCAGGTAGTGGGTGGAGAGAGGAAGTGGAGAAGGCAAATATTGACATGTATTTCAGGAAGATTCTATTCAAAGGAAGGAGACAAAGGCTCTGGCATGGCACAAACACAAATGAGAGAAACAGTACTTCAGATTTTCTTTCATGTGATATTTAAATTGCTGAGCAAAGCATTTCACACAAATTTAAGAACTTCTCGCCAGTAAGGGGAGGTTAATTAAACATTGCAATGAATTACTAGAAATGTTTTGTGGAATCACTTTTCCTCTAAATTTATCTTTCTAAATTACTTGTAAAACATGCATAAGGATAAGGAGGTGAGCGCCCAAAACCCGGAGATGACTTACAACTGAGCAGCACTGTCATTCATTGTTTTCTATGTTAAACAGCCTTCTGAGGAGTAACTTAGGCCAATGTAATATTTTTCAGAATTTTCTTCATTATAAAGGAGATAAAGTATGAGGGGGAAAAATTTAATACAGATGATATCGGTATAAGCCCTTTTCTCAATTTCCTTCTCTACAAATACTTGCAGTCAAATTCTACAGCTTTCACATTCCATCCTTGCCATTGGTTTGTTTGTTTGCTTCTACTTGATTTAATTAATTAGTTTCATTCGTTAGTTCTCTTGTATGCTAACGTGTGCAAATATAAATGAACTAAATCAGCCAAAGAATGAATTAGATTAGAACTCATGTGCTTCACCTCCACTTCTTTTTTTGCTAAATATACCAATTTTTAAAACTGAAAACTCTCAAATATAGCTTTTTTTCTTTTCCTACTTTAAACTAGTAGACTAGCTAATGCTCTCCTTTCTCCTGGCACACAGAGAAGAGGAATGTGGTGGGCTTCTGTGAGATCCCCTAGCATCTTCTACTTTGGTAATACCATTTTAGTTACAAACAAAAGAAAAAAACTGTTGTGAAATCCTGCCATTTTCGACAACATGGATGGACCTTGAGGGCATTATGCTCAGTGAAGTAAGTCAGGTAGAGAGACATACATACTGTATATCGCTTGTATATGGAATCTGGAAAAAGCCAAACTCATAAAAACATAAAGTAGAACAGTGGTTACCAGAGGCTGGGGGAGGGGGTTATTATATTTAAGGTTACAAACTTGCAACTAGTATATAAACAAGTTCTGTAGATGGAATGCACAGCATACTGATTATAGTCAACAATACTCTATTATAATCTTCAAAGCTGCTAAGAGACTAGATCTTAATTGTACCCACCACAAAAAGAAATGATAATTACGTGATGTGATAGAGGTGTTAGCTAATGCTCAGGTGGTCGTCATATCGCAATATATACTCGCAAATATATCACTTTAAACTTGCACACTATTATTTGTCAATTATATTTCAATGAAAAGCACATGTAATAAAGATGTTTACATGAGGAAAGAAACTGTTTTGAATTCTTTTTCCTTCACTATTTTATCAAGACGGCTTGCTGGCAGGTCACATAAGGCTCTCTGTGTAACTGGATAGGTAAGGGTTCACACCTCTACCTGCCTGGGCAAAATTACAGGTCATTTCTAGATTCAGCATCAGCATCAAAACACAATACTCATATAGTAGATGGACAGATTACAGTTGCTTATTAATTCAACAAATTCCTCCAAACAGTTCTCTTGATAAATGTAAGAGGGCAATCAAAAAGAGTCCCAAAAGAATACCCAAACGTCAGGTCTTTAGCCTGGGAGGTTATTCTACACTGTTTCTCACTTTCATGTTCTGAGGAACTGCTTGTATCTGATCACATGTTTGTTTAATGAAGTGTCTGGCTCTAAATGAGTTAACGAACCTTTGTGGAGCAAAATAGGCAATACTGGTTTCTACGTGGATAGCAAGAGGATTATTGTTTCATTTCTACTGTACTGTTATACCCTTTGAAAGCTTTATGCCACTTATATATTAGCAGTGATTTTAAATGCATATTAAGAAACTGGTAATACAATTTTTAGAATTTGTAGACCAGTTGTTTTTAAGAAAATTGGAAAGCAGTTTAAATCAACGTTTCTTTGTTTGAAAAGGGAAGAAGGGGTCGAAAATCTCCCTGCTCAGCCTCACTTGAGCCCCAGTCCTATCTTGCCCCTCCCAACTCAGAGGCCCCAGAGCCCTCTTCCTAGAACGTGAGGATTTCCCAAGACACATTTTGATATTCATTGATCTAGTCTCTTACCTTCTCACACTCTTTTCCTCTACTAACCGGTCATTTTATGGCTCATAATCACCTTCAACTGAATAGCAATCAAAGAACATGTTGGGAACCATATTTTGTAGAAAACATACACAGCAGTTGTAAAACAGAGAAAGTTATTCTCCTTATCAATTTGTTGTGATGAACTAAACTGAAGTAAATACATACATTTAATTTCTTCTCTGATGCACAAGATATTAAGGGCATGTGGATTTTCCTCATTTCCTTTTTCAAGTGAAACAAGGACTCTAGTGATGCCCTAGAATTTTTAAATCTTTATTTTAGGTTACTATTCCTATAATAAGAATTATTTTGTTGTTTTTCCCCAACCAGGAGTATAAGTATACCAAATAAGGACTGTAGAAAAGGAAATTCAAAGGAATTCTCTGATGGTGGAGTTTTGGACCTGAAGCAATTTGATGGGGTGAGCTGGTACCTTCTGAATTCCATCATGGGATGCTGGAGAAAGCAATGAAATTTAAATTCCTAGTAGCTTCGTTTTACTGGTTAGTGTGGCATTATAAATAAAAGACACTGTGCATGGAGTCAAGCCAGCAACGCATGGCTTTGCAGGTTGTTCAGTGTACAAAGTTGCCCTCAGAGAAGGCCATTCATATTGTAGATATGGCAGGTTTGTAAAATGATTACAATTTTTCCAACACACGAGAGTAAAATCCTAGTGTTACCAAATCACAAAAGGATCTCAAGGTAGGCATAGCTTCCTTTTACCCCTAAAAATCCATTCTCAGCCCATCTCCACCTCCCCCTACCCTCCTTTCTGCCTGGAGAAGCTGACTTCTTTGTTCTGCAAACCAGAACCTGTATGCCCTCTGGTTTCTTGTTGGCGGTTAGCCAGTGGGGAGTTGGGAGATGGGAAGGTCCAGGGAGGGTGAGGTCAGAGTAACTATTTTCCTCTCTTGTTCCTCTCATGGCAGCCACCCTGTTGTGACTCTTGGGTTCCTGTGGTAAGTCACACACTTGTCCCTTTGTGGCTGACAAAGAGACTGAGGATTTTTCGTCCCGTACCCACAAATTGAGAAATAATGCCTTTGTAAACAAACATTCCTGATCTTGTTTGATGTTGAAGGTGCCATCTGTTTCCTCTCAGTACCCTGTCTGCTGGGGTTCCTCCCTCATTCACACGCAGGCAGGGCAGGTGCTAACCCTCGCTTTGCTCATGCTCCAAATTCAGGACCTCAGCCCCGCTGACAAATGCCCCCGTACTTTCTCCCTACTAGAAAAAGGAAACAAATGGACAATCTAAGAAAAGGAGAAGTGTTTGTGGGGAATAGAACCCTCCCAGAAAAGCTAGCACATATGCGTATATTTGTATTCAGTTTGGAGAGAAATAAAAATTCTTAGACATTCCTTTTTACTGTGAAAATCGCCACTTTAAATTGTAGAACAACAAAAATCATGATTGGAAGTTTAAAGTGCTTAGTGCTTAAAACATAAATGTCCTCCTATACAGAAGTCTTAAAATGTGAGTCTTAGATTCTAACTTCCAACCCTTGGTTCCACTTTCCTTTTAACAATTTACTGTTTTTCTCTTTGATGGATATGAGAAGATATTTAAGTTACCTTAAAATATTCAAATATCTAAGTATTATAATTATCTGAAAATATTTAGAAGATTATTATTCCAAAATATGCTTATGCTTCAAATTCCTGATTTATCAATTTAAACAGTACCTATGGACTCTCAACAATATTAGATTAGCTATTTAATAAAATTGCACATCATTTCACCACATGTTATAAAGATATACAATTGCTTTTATGTTTTCAAGGTGTCTATAATTTATCTTCTGTTATTTATCTTTAACCTTGTCCTCTGTGTTTTATCCACAGGTTGATTACACAAATTAAAGCCCAATAATAGTATGTATAATATTATGAAATGCAATACTGTAGAACCATGTTGTGTGGGGGAAAAAAAGAACAAGTGACTGTAAGCTACAAAATGTGTGCCACTAAAGGGAAAATATTCTCAGGATCAAGGTCAAATTAATTCTCTTTTCAGACAATCAATTTCTCAGAATACTGTCACATGAGTGTGCTTGTTCCTTCATCTTGAACCATAAATTCATTTATATATAATTCGAAATAAAAATTAAAAATAATCATACATTAATCCATATATTATATACAAATACAGCATTATTTATGTTAAACTAGCAATGAATTCATTAATCTGAGGAAGAACTGATAATGAGAGTGAAATCAGGGTTTCAGGAAGGTTACCTTGGTAACAGTTTGGCTTGGTTTCCATGGTGACAAAGAATACAGCTGAGAGGCTCAAAGAACAATTTCCTTTGATTGGTAGATTCTCAAAAATGATTTGGAAAGTGACAGGGGATTTGAAAAAGAAAGAAAGAAAAAGATTTTCCTCACTGGAAACAAGACTTTACGTGTAATAATAGCACACTGATGGTCAGACACAAGACAGGCCTTAGAAATTTAATGAAATCACCCTTTGCTCCTTTCTAAAACATTGGACAGAATATCTCAATTTATAACAGCATGAGTCTGCAAATCAAATTTGCTGTTCCTGATTAACTGACCAAAATATGGTAGGTTTTTTATTTAAAAAAAAAAAAACTTTAAAAACTTAGCTTAAAACTTTACCAGTCAGCTTAAATTGTGAATGACCCAAAAGACTAAAATAAATATTTTTGATGTCTCTGTATTGTTCTATTGGCTTTAGTAGGCAAAAAGGGGGAAAAAAACTGTAATAGAAATATAGTAATAAGGGAATTAAGAAATCTAGAGTCAGGAGCTATATATCTAGTTAGATGTACTTAGGCAAATCATTTTATTCACAACTTGCTTTTCTTCTTGCTAAGTAATTATCAGTACCTACTATCAAAAATAACACAGAAATTGAATAAATGCCTAAGCTACTGGTTAATAAACACTATAATGCATGCTTTAAGAGCTCTTTCTGTGTCTTGAATCCTACAATTTAAAAATATTTCTTCCCAATTTGACAACCAAATTGAAGAGATGTGTAGGCAGGCTAGGAAAAATATGGACAAAAAGCTCTAGATACTTAGCCCCTCCCTACTGTGTCAGAGCAAGAAAAATGTCTGACTCTTCATTTAGATTTTCCCAGCAGGAAGGATGTTTGAAGGAAAGACAGAATGAACAGTATTTCCTAGAATTAACTGTCTCCAACTGGAAGGCAAATTAGTCAAAGACAAAGAATTTAAAAACGCAAAGCGATCCTCTGAGAGAGGGCAATGAGGCATAGGTGAAATGGGAGTATTAACAGCCATGGGCCTAGACATCTTTAAGCAGTCTCTTAGATCACTTACCATGCCGTGTCTCAACTGCTCATACTGTAACCACCACAGTAGACTGGTCAATCTAAATATTCTGTGGGCAAAAAATAGTTTCCAATTGTGTTTCTGTCCCAGTGTGGAGAGAATGTGAAAATGGAGCCTGGAAAAAATGACAAGAGAACTAGGTAGGCTAATCATCTCAGAAGCTAAGTGGGGTGCTAGGATTTCACTTTTCTCCACCACAGAACAGAAACAGGATACACAGCCAATTAGGATATTGAAACTGATACAAAATATTTCACAAAAATGGAAAAGGGAATACAGAGAACAAATCCTCTAAATAAGATATCACAGAGCCCAGGATAAATTCCCCCCTTGATCTTCATGGCCTGAAGCTATGTAAAAGTAATAGACTGTGAAAAAACCAAGATGTTAAATCGGAAAAGGAAATCATGGAGTATTTTTCCAGAGTGCATCAAAGGAAAAGGCCTTGATAGAGAAGGAAGGAAGAAAGGAGCATGTTAACACTGTAAAAAAAAAAAGCTATTGAAAGAAAAAAGAAAGGAATGGAGGACAGAGGAAGAAAAATAAAAGAAAGGAAGGAAGGAAAGAAGTTGGATGAAATGGAGATAGAAAGAAATAATGGCATACAAAAATGAAAAAAAAAAAAAAAACTTTCAAAGAAAAACTTATTGTTTCTTCCCAAAGAAAAATGGAAAGAAAACACAAATCCAAGGTATCGATATACTAATGATAAAATAACTGAATAAAATGAAAATGCAGGGCTCAGGACCAAATTAAGAGGGCAAAACAGCTTTACAGAACTAAGAAATAATTTGAAAATAACAGATAACTCAAGTAACTAGATTATATAATACTAAGTAACATCGGTAAAATGGATAACAGAAAAGATTAACATAGAGACTCGTAAGGTAACAATGTGAATGCAGAGAAATTGGACAGAGTGATTAAAGCAATTAAAAAGAAGATAATAGCTACAGAGCAGGTAACAGGATGAAACCTATGATAATCCTTATATCTGAAGTAGAGAGCACAGCTAGTGGAACAGAAAAAATATATTTTTAAAAAATTTCCTCATATAAAAGAATAAATGGATGTATGGATCAAAAGATTATGTGCTTCTATAAGAAGTCTTCCAAAACAGATAACCATCTAAATAATACATGATAGTCAACTTCTTGAAATTTAAGGATAAAGAAAGAATTCTTCAGTCATCTAGGCAAGAAAAGTAGGACACTTATGAGGTAGAAAATACCTGTTGTCCTCAGACAATGACAAATATTAAAAAAAAAAAAAAAGTGGGGGAGGGGTGAGGCAGAGTCACAAAGATCTAAGGGGAAATAAAGTGTAATCCAAGAATGTTATACCCAGCTGATCTATCAAGTAAGTGTAAAGACAACAGAAAGAAATTTTAAGATATGCATGAATTAAAGAAACATGAACCCATGAGCCTCTTTTTGAAAACACAACATCATGACCAATTAACCACCCATGATATGGTGAAGCTGTGGTAAAGGGCTAAACATAAGCAATAAGAATTTTATATATAGGACTAAGACCAAATCTTGTTAAAATACATGGTCATAGATGATAGCTTTAGACTTTATTATGTATACAAGCTTAATGTGTAAGGTTAGGCTTTGAAGAATAGAAATAGAATCTCTAATTTCCAAGCCAAGAGAGGAAAATAAACTGTTAAAGGGGAGTGGTGGTGTAGGAATATTAAAAAGGGTGATTAAGATAGACTTCATTGGAAAGGTGACATTTATGCAAAAACATAAGTGAGATGAGGGAGTTACTCTGCACATATCTTGCAGAAGAGCTTTCTAAGTAGAGGGAATAGTTAGAGCAAAGGTCTAAACTGGAAGAATCCCAGGCATGTTCTAAGAATAGTGTGACTTTTCAGCAAATAAGGAAAATGGTATCAGAATATGTGACAGTAGAGACCAGTAGTACAGTCTATCTATATTATTCTTAGGTTTGAGGAGAGGAATGATGTGATCTAACATACATTTTCAAAGCATTATTCTTGTAGTTGTATTGAAAATTAACTGTATGGGGCAAGGGTAGAAACAAGGAGTCTATTTATGAAACTACTGCAATAATCCAGGCTGGACTAAGACGGAAGCAGTGGAGGTAATAAAAACTGGTTGGATTCTTGATATATTTTGAAGAAAGAGCCAAGAATTCCCTGTGTGAAATATAAGGTAACAGATACAGAGAAGAATCAAGCATGACCCACAAGATTTGGCTTAAATAACTGGAAATATAGGGTTGCCATGGATTAGATGGGCAAAGCTGATTAGCAGTTCAGTTTGAACTTGTTGAGTTGGAGGTGTTATTGTACAGAGAGTTCAGAAGAGTAGCCTGAGCTAGAGAGTTATTTTGGAGTAATCAACGTATATATTGTATTTAAAGCCATGAGAGTAGACAAGATCACCAAGGAAGTGAATGTTATAGAAAAAAATGACTAAGACTTGGGACTTGGGGTACTCTAAAGTAGACATTTTAAAGAAGAGGTATCATCAGCAAAATAGACTGAGGAGTGATCAGTAAACACCAAAACAATGTGATATACTGGAAGCCTGTTGAGGAAAGTGTGTCAAGGAGCGAGGTCAACTGTGTCAAGTGTCGTCTGTAGGTCAAGCAAAAAGAGAACCAAAAATTGGATTAAGCACATGGAAATTATGATTAACCTTAACAAAAGTAGTGTTCTGTGGAATGGTTAAGGCAAACTCCAGAGACAACGTGGAAGGTAAAAATCAGAGGCTGTAAATACAGAACTCTTTTAATAGTTTTGGCTCCTAAGAAGAGCACAGAAATGGTCTGTAGCTGGTAAAAGAGCAAATCAATGAAAAAAAAAGTATTTAAGATGGAAGTTTATGAGACTGAAAACTTGATATAAGTTGTACAATGTCCTTGAGTGTGCAAGACAGCGTCAGAGGTAGTGCACATGTGAAGAGAGCAGCAAGGATAAATCATCTACAGATACAGGGAAGAAGGCAAACTATGTGCATTTGTAGCTGTTGACAGGAGGGTAGATAAGAAAGTGGGGGTTTTTGAAAGTCCTCTTCTGTTCACCCTCATCTACCACCCCCCTCTCCCCTTAACAAATATATGGTGATGGAAGGAGAACTGATTCTGGGTGGTGATCACACAATGTGATGTATAGATGATGTATTAAAGAATTGTACACTTGAAACCTATGTAATTTTACTAACCATTGTCACCCCAATAAATTTTAATTTAAAAAAAAGAAAGTCATCTTCTGAAAACTTTCATTCCCTCAATGAAGAGGGATGTAAAATCATAAACTGAGATGAAGGATAAGATATCAGCAGTTGATGGTTGTTTAGAGAGAAGGTGTAAAATCTACACACCACACTAGTTAAAAGTTAAAATGTTGCCAGGACCTAAAATTCAACTTGTAGTTCCCTACCTATTCACATATCTTCCTTTTCTCCCTAAAGGTTGGAATAGAAATCCCATATTCACTTTATTTTTAAAAACGTATAGTTTCAGTAGTTACACATGCCTTTGGTTTAGCCTATTTCAAACTTTATAGAAACGGAATCACTCCATACACATATTTTTCTGTGACTTGCTTCTTTAATTCAGCATCCTGATTGTAAGGAATACCCATATTGCATGCACGTAGCTACAGTTTATTCATTTTAATTTATGTGTAGCATTTCATTATATTAGTATGCAACTGTTGATCAAATATTTTGTGAATGGCCATTTTGGTTGTGCTGGAGGAGGTAATTGAGAGGACATAACCTTCTTTGACCCTCAAGCTGGACCCAGGCAATCTGTGGCTCCCCACCCCCCCTTGCTCCCACCCCCATCCTTGGAATATGCATTCCACTTGCCTTCTCTCTACCAGAAGCTGCCCCAAAGACACAGCCTAGAAATAGAAATATGGGTTTGAGACCATCTGGACAGTATATGTGACTGAACCCAGTTAAGGCCTCTATATAAACAAGAAATTTTAAGAAAATACTATGAGCAACTATATGCCAACAAATTAGACAATCTGGAAGAAATGATAATTTTCTAGAAGCATGCAACCTTCCAAGGCTAACTCAAGAAGAAACAGAAACTCTAAGTAGACTGATTACTACCAGTGAAATTGAATCCACAAGCTCCCAACAAACAAAAGTCCTGGATCAGATGGCTTTACAGGTGAATTTTACAAAACATTCAAAAAAGAATTATCACCTATTCTCCACAAACTATTCCAAAAAACCCAGAAGGAGGGAAGGCTCCCAAACACTTTTTATGAGGCCACTATTACCCTCATCCCAAACATCAGACAAAGACATTACAAAAAAAGAAAACTACAGGCCGATATCCCTAATGCAAAAATTCTCAACAAAATATTAGCAAACAGAATTCAGCAATACATTAAGAAGATCATACACTATGATCAAGTGGGATTCATTCCTGATATGCAAGTTTGGTTCAATATTCACAAATCAATTATGTGATACACCACATTAATAAAATAAAAAATAAAAATCATATGGTCATATCAATAGATGCAGAAAGAGCATTTGACAAAATCCAACAGCCATTTATGATAAAAACTCTAAGAAAGTGGGAATAGAGGGATCATATCTCAACATAATAAAGGCCATATATGCTTAACCCACAGCTAACATCATACTCAATGGGGAAAAGCTAAAACCATTCCCCTTAAGGTCAGGAACAAGACAAGGTTGCCACTTTCTCCCCTTTTATTCAACATAGTTCTGGAAGTTCTAGCCACAGCAATCAGGCAAGTAAAAGAAATAAATAAAAGGCATCCAAATTGAAAAGAAGAAAGTAAAACTGTCATTATATGCAGATGACATGATTCTATACAGAGAGAACCCCAAAGACTCCACCAAAACCTGTTAGAACTGATAAATGAATTTAGTAAAATAGCAGGATACAAAATTAATATTCAGAAATCAGTTGCATTTGTATACACCAATAATAAACTATCAGAAGGAGAAATTAAGAAAACAGTCCCTTTTACAATTGCTTCAAAAACTATAAAATACTGAGGAATATATTTATCCAAAGAAGTAAAAGACCCATACTCAGAAGATTATAAGGCACTGAAAAGAGAAATTAAAGAAGATACAAATAGATGAAACACATATCATGCTCATAGATAGGAAGAATTAATATAGTTAAAATGTCCATACTGCCTAAGGCAATATACAGATTCAACGCAATTCTTATCAAACTACCAAGGACATGTTTCACAGAAGTAGAATATATAATCCTAAAATTTATACGGAACCATAAAATACCTTGAATAGCCACAGCAATCTTGAGAAATAAGAACAAAGTGGGAGGTATCTCGATACCAGACATCAAATCATACTGCAAGCCTATAGTAATCAACACAGCATGGTACTGGCATAAAAACAGAAGCATAGATCAATGGAACAGAATAGATAGCCCAGAAATAAATCCATTCCTATATGGTCATTTAATCTATGACAATGGAAGCAAGAATTTACATTTGGGTAAAGACAATCTGTTCAATAAATAGTGCTGGGAAAACTGGACAGATACATGCAAAAAAAATGAAGCTGGACCACCTTCTTACACCACATACATGAATAAATTCAAAATGGATAAAAAACTTAAATGTAAGATCCAAAACCATAAAACTCCTAGAAGAAAATATAGGAAGTAAATTTGCAGACATTACTCTTAATATTTTTACTGATATTTTCCCTCAGGCAAGGGAAGTAAGAGAAAAAAATAAACATATGGGATTATATCAAACTAAAAATTTTTTCACAGCAAAAGAAACCATCAATGAAACAAAAAGGCATCCTACTGAATGGGAGAAGGTATTTGTCAATGATATATATCTAATAAGGGGTTAATATCCAAATTTTATAAAAAACTTATTCAACTCAACACCAAAAAAACCCAAACAATCCAATTAAAAAATGGGCAGAGGACATGAAGAGACATTTTTCTAAAGAGGGCATACAGATGACAAACAGACATGTAAAAAAATGTTCAACCTCACTGATCATTAGAGAAATGCAAAATAAAAACCACAATGAGATATCACCTCACTCCCGTCAGAATGGCTATCATCAATAAATCAACAAACAACAAATGCTGGTGAGGATGTGGGGAAAATGGATCCCTTGTGTACTGCTGGTGAGATTGCAGTCTGGTGCAACCACTATGGAAATCAGAATGGAGGTATCTCAAAAAACTGAAAATGGAACTACCTTATGACCCAGCAGTCCCACTCCTAGATATCTATCCAAAGAAACCCAAAACACTAATTCGAAAAAATTTATGCACCCCTATGTTTATTGCAGCACTATTCACAATAGCCAGGACATGGAAACAACTGAAATGTCCATAGGTAGATGACTGGATTAAGAAACAATGGTACATTTATACAACGGAGTATTACTAAGCCATAAAGAATGAATTACCATTTGCAACGATATGGATGGACCTAGAGAACATTCTGCTAAGTGAAATAAATCAGACAGAGAAAGACAAATGCCGTATGATCTCACTTATATGAGAATCTAAAGACTAGAATAAATGAACAAACTAATCAGAAACTGTCTCAGAGATAGAGAGAAAAACTGAGGGTTGCTAGATGGGAGATGGGTGGGGATGAGGGAGAAGGTGAGGGGATTAGAAATCACAATTGGTAACCACAAGATTGACATGGGATATGAAAGACAGTTTGGGGAATATAATCAATAATGTTGTAAAGATTTTGCAGGGTATCCGATGGACACTTGTCTTATTAGGGAGACCACATCATGGACAGTGTGGTATCTGACCACTGCAATGTACACCTGAAGCTGAAGCTGAATAACAATAATGAATGTCAACTATAATTTAATATATATATATATATATGTGTGTGTGTGTGTGTATATATATATATATGGTCACAGGATATGGACTACAGAAGAACGAATAGAGCCAGTGGAACTGTAATAGCTATCTATATAAGATGTCAGAGGGATAGTTGATTGGGGGAAGAGGGTTATCACTTTGTGAGTGGTATAAATGTCTAACTATTACATTGTTTTATACATCTGAAACTAATTTTAAAAAAAAGAATTCATATGGGCAGAAATTCTAAATATATATTCCCATTTTATATGTATAAGCATATTTTTGACCTGAAATTACATATATATATATATATATATATATGAGATATATATATATGAGAGTGAATAGTAATTACTTTGGGGAAAAGAACTTGTTTGGGGAAAACATAATCTTTTACTTTTTATTTATTATTTCCAGTATACTATCAATTTAATGTGTTACTTTTGTTTTAAAAATAAATGAAAAATTGAAATTTGAAATTACATAGAAGTTTATGTGTCTGTGTGTGTGTGTGTGTGTGTGTGAAAAAAATATATGTATATATGAAAATATAAGATTAACAAACAATTTTTGATCTGTCACCAGCCAAGTCTTCTGCTGGATAAATAGACTAGGATTTCCATGTCCAACAAAGTGGCTACTAGCCATATATGGATACTGAGCACTTGAAAATTGGCTAGTGCCACATGTTGAAATTACATGTTTGAAATAGTTGGTTAAATAAAACATATTATTTAAATTAATTTCACCTGGTTCTTTTGACATCGATGTGGCTCCTAGAAAATTTCAAGTTACATATGTGCTCAAAATATATTTCTATTGATCACAGTGTGCTAGAATCTATTTAGTAACTTGAGAAAAACATGACTAAAGTGATTTCAAAAGAAAAAATAAAACTACACAAAACATAGACTTCACTTTAAACAAACACAGAATTATTTCTTGTTATGCCAAAAATAATAACATACTGTACACATCTTATTCAAATCACGACTGACTCTAATTTGAAGTCAGGAGCAAGATCATAATTCTCATCCATTTTTCACAGTTCATATATTTCTTTGCAGACAAAATAATCAAAGGAAGAAGACCCAAACAAAAAACAATAGTTTTGGTGACATCTTTTTCATCATTCTTTCAGTTAACATTCACGAATGCCTGCAATAGGTCAGGACCTGCACTAGGCAAAAACAACAAGAAAAAGAATGCACAAATAACAAAAACAGGCCTTCCTTTTCCACTCCCATTCAGTGAAGCACCATTCTCCATGGCATATAGGACACATCCTCCTCTTTTAGTCACCATTTAACAAGGCATGCATTCAAATGCGATAACATTTTCTGGTGATCTAGCCTATAAATAGCATCATAAGAAAACACTGAAAATGCACTATTAAGGCTAAATTAACTCTAATGTACTTTGTTGATATGCTTAATGTATATTTGTTATAATAATTATCTCAGTCTCTTGGGAACTTTGCTCTTGGGAAGATCTAAGCTTGGGGAAGTTTATTTTCAATCCTGGAAATGTGAAGAAAATGTGCTGCAGAAAACGACTGATGTCTGTAGCTTGGACTAAATTGCAGCTGCACGAGCTGTTCATGCTATGGCTGCTGTCAGCGAGAGCAGCTGTATACAGAGCACTGTTGGGCTGTCAGCTGCAACCACCCAAGGGATTGTTGCAGTATTTTGGTGATGTCTGAAGATGCAGGCACATGTAGAGAGGACAAAGTGACCACACTGAGCAAGGCACAAGAACCAAGGCACAAGGTAAGTATATTTAACATAATAGTAGAAATGAGATTTTCAAAATGTAAAGTAGTTCTTTGTGGGGAAAACTGGGGTCTCAAGATTTTCAAGGTCTTCTTCATTCTCCCTCTCAATCTACTTACAAGCTCCAATTTCCTCTCTATCTCTCTCTCTCTCCCCCTCCCTTTTTGTCTCTCCCTCTCTCTATCTCTACCTCTTAGATACACACATAAACATCCACCCTGAAGGACATATAAGTAGTTGTTGATATGTCATATGTCTATAGAGTACAGATTTATGCTCATAATTTCTGTCTCTTTTTCTAGTAATATAGCCTAGAATAAGCCAGAACCTCTGAGAACACTCTCTCTACGTTTAGACTCATTAAAGGAAAATACTATTGTGAACTATTAAAAGTTTGCATTATGCATGACAGATCAGGCAAATGTCAGAAGACAGAGCACAATAAAGACAGATTACTTCAAATAACTCCATTGAACTTAACTTAGTCTTACAAAAAAAAAAGACAGTATAAGGCTGAAAATTCGAAAAAGAACTTCTATACACAAACTAAACTTTTGCTTCTGCATTGAGCTTTACAATCTACTGATTATGGATTACCATTTGTCCCCTAGGGTCTGTGGACTCTAAATTAGGAGTCTTTTCCATGTCATCTTGGTGAATGGGGACCCCTCTAGATATATTTGCTCCAGGACCAGCTTTCTCTTAGTTTCACATAAATTCTTCTCTGTATTCAGGATTCTTTCCTTTTTTTTCCCCCTAGTCCTTTGAATCAATATCATTTTAAGTAGGCAGAAAGAGAGAGGCTAAGAAATCCATTTCTTATTAACGGCTAAGAAGCATGATCCAGTTTACTGTCCTTTCATTATTTGAGAAAGAATATCCTATTTTTTATTTTTTCTGTTTTAAAGGAACAGAGGAAAGGAAAATTAGACATGTATGTGTGAAACAAAGAACGGTTCATTTGAATGATGCATTACTGATTCTAATTAGCTTTGTTTTACAGAGAGAGAATGAGTTACCTCATTTTATCTTCAGAAGGTGGTAACTTACTCTTAATCTTAAAAATCAAAAAGAATGTTGCGTGCCATATTGTGATGCTCCACTGGAGTGCATGTTCCCCCAGGGTGGAGGGCGTATCATTATATCTCAGTATGCTCTATAATGCTATGCACATAGTGAAGAGTTCATAAATGCTTATTGAGTGAACAAACGAAGCACTATATCAAAGCGCAGGTTTGAATAAAACAGTATAGAAATGCACTCTGATAGGAGGCTCCTAGAGTGTGATAAATGGCTGCCTAAATAGGAGCTGCACATTTCCAGAGAAGAAACATATAAGTTTACATTAAGGGGTTAGACATTTCATATCCTATAATGTAGTATTAAATCAAATGACTAGGAAAAAATTATAAAAATAATATTTCCCCCATATTTGTTTTATTCCCTTTATTATTTTATTTATATACACTCCCTGCCTTGTTCCACAATGAATTGGGATGTTATATATCCAGGGATAAGATTTATGCATAGAAATGCATGTATTATGTGCTGCATGTATTATGTGCTGCACCGTTCACATTTTAGCAGATCATCCCATGAGAATCACTGAATGAAAGGAACTATCGCATCACTAAATTATAGTCCATTTACAAACCATTTCACACCTGTGGTGGTTACTTTTATAGCCAGCTATTCATAAAATATGTTGTTAGTTATTCTCTCATGATACAGCATAATAGAAATGGCTGAAAACATAAATACACATAAAGATGTTTACATTACCCAGATGATAATGTAATTAAGACCTCTGGATGCTGCCTTCTCATAAATTAATATTTGGGAGTCCCCTACTTAATTTCCCACTCTACTGAAAAAGCCAGTTTTGAAAGGGATATGTGGAAAAGGGACTGCTTATCCACTACTGTTGCCTGTAAACTGTTTACAGGCACATTGGAGATCTATTCAGTGATACCTAGTAAAGACAAAGATCTTCATACCCTATAAGTCAGCATTTTTGTTTCTGGAAACATACCTTCAAAAGACTGCTACACATGAGCATAAGAACCACTGCCTTACATAATGGAAACAATCAAAATGCTCATTAAAAGGGCAATGGCCAAAAATTGTATTCATTTTATCCATAAAATGTAATAACATGCAGTGGCTACAACTAAATGTAATTTTATGCATTATCGTGGATTGTAAAAAATATAATTTTAAATGAATAAAATATGATTTAGAATTATACCTAAATAATATTTATATAAATCAAGTAAAATATGATTCTCTCACTCCTTATGTGTGTGTGTGTGTGTGTGTGTGTGTGTGTGTGTGTGTACATGAGGTCGGACTATTAAGTTCGCGAACTCATCCTAGAAAAAGTGCTACACACCTCATTGCTGAATATCACTACAGTCACCTTCAAAGTACTCCCCTTTGGAAACTATGCACCGATGCTGGCACCTAGTCCACCCTTCGAAGCAATTTTGTAGGCAAACAGGTTACTCCATCCCCAAACTTTCCCATGAAGAAAGGGATATGTGGAAATGGGAATGCTTATCCATTACTGTTACCTGTAAATTGTTTACAGGCACATTGGAGATCTATTCAGTGATACCTAGTAAAGATGAAGATCTTCATACCCTATAAGTCAGCATTTTTGTTTATGGATATATATCTTCAAAAGACTGCTACACATGAGCATAAGAACCACTGCACTACATAATGGAAACAATCAAAATGCCATCTGGAACATATTGCTCTTTTTGTTTTGTTTTATAGCAGTTAGCATTTCGGTCAATGTAGAGATTTAAATAAATTGGAAGTCTCTCCTTTTGTACTGAGAGAGAAAATTTTGCTGAGCTTTTTCAGTCATGAAAATTTAAGTCAAATCTCTAACCGTTAAATAATTATCTAATGAGGAAAGTTCTGAAAAATGATGACGTATTGAATGGATAGACCTTCAGAAATAGCTGTGTGATGTGTCCTGCAAAAAGGCCACGGACAGCGGATGACTTGGGTGAGGTTATGATGTGATTTTTTTCCATTTCCTCTTGGCTGAAACTGAAAACAGTGAGCATAGAGAGGCCCTTCTGTGAGGAGAGACAAGGACAGCAAAGCCGAGCACCCTGAGTACAGGAGCACACCACGTCGCAGGGCCACGGAGCCAAGGCTCAGCAGACCCAGGGCGAGTGGGTCTCTCCTGTGAACGGATGGCCCGTGACGACGTTCCCATACTCATTTTTAAGTCTGTGTTTTTGCACCGCATTTCCATCATGTTATCTTCAAGGCCTGGGTTATGTCTGTTAGACATGCCCACCTTGTATTGCTATCTATTCCCTATAATAAAAGAAGTGGACCTGAAAATTGCAGACTGATGGCAAAGTAAAACTGATAATGATGCTCCTTGAAAAAGTCAAGGCTTCATAGCACATAGCTGAGAGGATGGTGTGACCATTTTGAGTAATCTGTAGTGGCCCTGCTTTTTCTGTGGAGGCAGCAGGTCAGGAGAGGAGGACTGAGTCTTGTCAAGGTGAAGGTGAAGGGCAGCAGCAGTAGCAGCGGCAAAGGAAGCGAGACCCGCTCCTAGAGTGACATCCCCTGGCTGGCTGCATGAGCAGAGCACTCCCTAACAGGAAACTTGAACGTCCCATCGTCCATTAAGGCGGGGTTGTGAGCCAATCCTTGAGAAAGGCTGGCAAACAGGAGTGGAGGGAAGGGGAGATGAGACTTCAGGTTGGTATCAGCTGGACCTTTAAAAAGAAAAAACGATGGTGGTGCTGTCTTTGGCAAGACATAGGGGGAAAGCGTGAAGTAAGAAATGCGCAGTGCCTACACTTGACCACGTTAGATGGCCTGGAAAGTCTCCGTTGCAGGTTCAATACTGAAAAATTCCATCAGTCAGTCATATGGTCAATCCAAATACATAGATGGTTGGCCTTGCATAGGCCAAAATATATGTTAATTTACTTAGATTTTTATTTTATTTCAAAATCGGTGCTCTGTAGTCAAAATTAACGGAGTAATTACGATGGTAATTTAAAATGCCAGGTTTGATAGTGTTGATAACAAATTAGTTTCTTTAAAATGTTTCCAAGTGCCCATGACAAACGTTAAGAAATGTAAGGAACATGGAATTTAATTTAAAATACTAATCATGTTTATACACTGTTTCTGCAAAATAACTTAAATAATGGCAGCTCTTTTCAATGCCAAACACTTCAAAACAACAAAAATAAAAATGTCGCGTCCAGCATGACGTGGGTGGTGGGGAAGGAGAAGGGCAGCGCAGGGTTAAGAAGAGACAGTAGCCACAAATAGATTATAAGCACGGGCCAAGGGGAACAGTCTCAACGGACTGAACCCCGAATTGAGCCAATGTGTAGTTTTTATTGGTAAACTTCTAAAGAGGTAATGATTGTTTATCTCAAGATCTGTGTGTTAGTAGCCTGCTGGCTGTCTTTCCGAAAGTTCCCATTGTGTTCCAGCCTGAACTTTGCCGTCACACACATGCACATCTCCAAGGAATCCACTGAAGGGGAGGGACCGATATGATTCCATCCAGTCTCAGTTTGCTGAGACTTCCCCTCCAAGGAGCTTTTCCGATATCTCTCCATCGGGCCTCAGTTTACTGATGCACTCCCTTGTGAAATCCTGGGAAGAGCGTGGGGAACAAATGGCTTGGCAGCTGTAAGGCAACATAAAAAGAAATATCTTTTTGCCAAATCAGAAGAACCTCAACTTTTGGCTACCTACTACCTGTGAGTCTCCCTTTATAAGTTTTCATCAGTCTCCATGACTTCTCAGGACACTTAACGATTTTTAGAAGTAGACGGTGTTGCTGATAATGCAGTATATTCTGCAGTGTCAACCTTTGCAAATCATACCATCCAAGACTTGGTGAGAAAAACCTCCATGGTCACCTGGTAAGCTGCATTTAGAAATACGAGCTGTCTAGTCAAGGTTACAGGGCTTTCTTTTTTTTTCTTTTCTATTCTGTATGTAGTTAAATATCATCTGTATGTTTCAATTAACTGCAAGGTTATTGAAGGTTTGTATTTTCAAATGCCTCTGATTCATCAAATTCAATTAAAAATGAAAAGAAAGATGAATTTATGTACATAAATAGTAGAGAATAAATCCTCTTTTTATTGGGTTGTTTTGGGGGAGAGAGTGGGTAGAAATCTGGAGAGAAAAATAAGAAAATTGATGTTCAAATATTTTCAAAATATAAAAAAAATTGCATTTAGAACTGACAGAAACTTACACATGATAGAATACTTTATCATAGATTCTGGCACAGGAGATTTCTAGAAAACTAGAATATGAATGCAAAAGTATATATTCCAAGAAATGCAAAAACAACTCAGTGGCAACAAGACTCTTAAAATGAGTGTTGTGTATTTTCCTTTCTGGTTTTTATTATTTTTAAATTGTTCCTTTAGCCAGCAAGTGATATGATGGTTTCTGAGTATTGTTTACCTTTGGTGATAGCTTCGTCTTCCCCTGTTGTCCAAAGTGACAAAATACAGCACTCTGGAAACAGCAAGGCACTCCTATCCTCTGTTATTTGTAAGCTGGCATGAAGCAGACAGACACCTTCTGAAGTTGCATGCATGCTGTGTTTCCTCTCCTTGCTGCAACAAGAAAAGCCTTTTCTTTTAACCTGGCTGCCTTTGAAGAAGTGACTCAGACATCTCCATGGCCTCTAAAGGTAAGAGTAAATACAGCCAGTTAATACTTTTTCCTTTCTAGTATGACTAAAAGTATAGATTGTAGGGGTGTTACAATCAGTGAGATTGATACTTTAAATCATCTGTTGTCATCTGTTGCTTTTGAACATTGGAAATTTTAATTTTTAACTCCAAGGAGCATATTGCATTAAATTAAAAAAGCAAAACAAAACAAAACAAAAGCATTATCTAATAGAATGGAAAAGATAAGATATAAACAATGTTTTAGTTATCATGAATATACACATAGTAAATTAATAAGAAAAGCTGCATAGCAAAATTTAGATTTTGAATATTTAAGGCCGAACACAAGGACAGGCTGATCTTCCAAATTTAAAAGGGTTTGAAGAAAACTTTTCACACCTAACTTAAAAAGTGTTAAAGTACAGTTTGGTATTGTTTAATTTCCCATTTGTTGTTTAAAATATGTGATACAGCTATTTATTATAATGAATTCAACCTGTGTTATTGGTAAATCCTAATAAACTTAATGGACTAGAAGTAAATACTTCTGAACTATGAAGCAAAAATGTTTCAAAATGTCTTTGATAGTAAATTAAATGTAAAAAAAGTAAACAGAAAACAACTAATTTAAGCAAGCAGATTGATTAGGTAGTGGGTGGGGACTGGTAAGTTTTTCCTAAAATCCCTAAAACTGTAAATATCATTAGTGTTGTCTTACTTTAAAGAACTCAATACACAAGAGATGTGGTTGTTTTTTTTAAGGTAAAGAGATACTATCTCACTAAAAACACATGTGAAATTATATAAAAAATGAAATTATAATGTGTTTTTATTCCATTATGAGAACAAGCCATTTAACTCTAAGCTATAATTAAAAGTTTTCTCATGAAGAATTACGATTAGTATAATTCGTGGAAATCCTAACCTAATTACAAATAGGATAATGGAGTCACCGACTTAAAACATCCTAAATTAAATTAATGATCCATTCAAAGAAATGTGTATGTTTATTTGCTTATTTTATCAAAATATACTTTGGATGTTATTTAACAGGGAACAAATAAGATCATATTTTCATTTTTCATCCACATTTGATGTACACCAGTCCCTGAGTATCATTGGAAAAGCTCAAACAAATTGTAAAATGTAGACATGAGACATCAAAATTATGAATTTTAATATATGTGTGCTTCATTTTTGTACTGAAAACAAATAAAAGTCTTGATAAGCCTTTTCTTTCGTTTAAGACTGACACTAACACTTCGTTCAAAACACTTCTTCACTTTATAAAATAGGAGTTACAGCAACAACTATAGCCTGTAAGGTAAAGAGTTGCAGAGTACGTGAAATATTTATAAGCTAGTTATACATTTTTAAAAGAGTAGATAGAAATTCAAAGCCGGATGGAAATTCAAAGGAGTTCCTTCTTTATCTGGTGGTCTGAGTCTTTGAAGAAACTTGTGACTAGAAAGTCATATTATGATCAAAATCTGATTAATCTACCGAAAAAAAAAAGCAATGATGTTCAGTAATGATAAGGACTGAACACTAAACTTAGAGGTAAAACTTCAGTTGGAAAACTAACACTCCTTCTGCAACCCACTCAAAATAACACAGTAAGTGGGTAGCACATGTGTTAGAGTGTCTGTGCTACTTAAAAGAAGTGAAAATGGAGCTTCCTTTGGAATTAGAAATTTGGTTGGAGGGGGCAAGTCAATTATCACCATTATTTACTTAAACATTTTTGTGGACAGTTTTCTTTAGACATAGTTAAAGGCATTATTTATAGCATCATCACTGTTCTCTGGACCATGAAACTATATCAGCAATGATCATTTTCCCAGGGAAGAGAGGCTTATTGGACATTTCACACATTTCATAGGCAGTTCAATAGGCACCACTAAATCATAGGATAGTCTGAACATTGCATGCCATTTAATCTGAAGAAACATTTGTGTGGTCTGGAGTCCCCTGGTTTAGTGTCAACAAATACAATTTAAGAACAGGTTGGTGTCAAACTTCGTTTTAAGTTTGAGAAAAACAGGAGTTTCCAGGATGATCTAAACTGAACAAGAGCTGTCTGGAAAGGCTGCTCCATTGTGAACTGAAATCCCGGAAAAGGAAACAAGGGATCTCAGAATGGTGATTGCAACAGTCCCTGCCTTTTGAGACTCCTCATGAAAGAAGACTTTGGACATGATCTGCTCTGAGCCAAAAGTGTATTAATGCCTCTGGGCCTGCCATGAGTTTGGAGAACCTATCGTCCTGGGTCAGGATGTGGAGCCACTTGCCGGAAGCTCAGTTCCATACTGCATTTGTACCAAAACACATAGGTTACAAGATAAAAGTGGAGTCATTTGCTAATCTTTTTAACTATAAAATTGACGAGACAGAATCTAGTAATCTTCTACAAGCTGTTACTAGAAATAATGCAATTCCTACATGTGTTTCTTTAATTGAAGAATAACGTGTGTACAGTAATGTGTATAATGAGCACCCAATGTGTACGCTCTATGATTTTTAAATAAGGATGCACCTGTGTAACCAGCAGCAAGATTGAGATGTGGAACATTTCATGATTTTGCCTCTTTCCTCTGAAAGTCCATAGCTTAGTGCTTTGGGCACTAATGCTGAAGAAAGGCTGTTTGTTTCCTGTTGCTATTTTCCAGTTTTTGTTGCTATTTTGGCCATTAGTTTCTCTCCCACATCTGACGTGGTGTTCCATAATCTTCCTCTCAGGTTAACAGTTGGGGTACCATTCAGGCCCCTTCTCAAGAGAAGGCGGAGTTCTAAAGCTTACGACCTCTCTGTCTGCCCAGATCTGGGAGAAGTTCAGGATGGAGTCTTGTGGGAGGCCGACTGCTACAATGTTATTGGAGTAGAGATATTTTAGTAGGGCCACGTCACAAATTTGTTTACGTTGATCCTAACCCCAAAGCTTCTCCAAATTCAAAATGTCACAGACCAGTACAAACAGCAATCCATCTTCATCTATTCCTACTAACTTAGGGTTAAATAAATAAATGAATCATCTCTCTATTGTTCCTCATTAACAATACATCCACATACAACCTTCATGAGCCTGTCATTACTGGAAACAGTTTATGTCAGTGTCCAAAGTACCATTTTTTTGATGCCTATATTCCTTCACCAGTTTGTTTGTTTGTTTGTTTGTTTGTTTTTATCCACATGCTCATCCTGGCTAACTCTGAATTCTCTTAATAATGGGGAACTTACTATCTCCAAAGACAACTCAGTCCTTTCCCAAATTTATTTTTTAGAGATTTAAAAGTTTCAGAAAAGTATTCTCACACACACACACACACACAACTTACACGAATTTGGGTGTCAGTGCTGAAGAGAGAACATTCCAGCCTATTGTGAATTATATAAATGTGACTCCAACTGTAATATATATATAAATGAGAGTACTTATTCAAATCTTTATGCAACTTTTACAAATTTCCTTCTTGTAATAAACCAGAACCATTTTCCTTGCCCTTCACTTTCATATGTCTTTAGAATAGTCTGCATTATTTGTCTTAATAATGGCCCCTCTGATATTTGAAAATATCTGTCACGAGATTTGATTCACACCTACAATCATTCTAAAACTGTATAATGTTGATAAATTAAATGAATGCACATGTTAGGATTCTGATAACTAATGGATTAATAAAGGTGAGAAGTAACAACACTGATAATCTTTGAAAAAAAAGGTATCTATTGAGAGAGATATCAAAATGGCAGTCAGGTGAGAAGAAAAAATGAAAAAATAATAGTTGAGAGGCTATAATTTATATCCTTTAACAAAGAAAAGTACTTTTGCATGCACCATTTATTAGGGCTTATACATAATATTACACAGGCTCCAGATTAATGCAGGGTAAACAGCAAATCTCCATATTTCAATCTAGTGATCATTGAAATAGTAACAATTTTTACCTGGCAATGCTGTAGAAAACAGGTGATTCTCTAAAACAACAAAGCCAAACATTGTAGAATTCTATAATTATTTTATCTTTTGCAACATTGGGCGAGCTACAAAGGGATTCATATTGTCAAAAGAATTTTTGGATGCTTTTACACAAAATACTGAAAATCCAAGCTAAATTAGATATTATACTTCCCTTAAGAAGCTCATAAATTAGTTATGAATATTCTCATAGTATACAGAATTAAACCATTAGTTCTCAAATATGTTGTCAGACCAGCAGCATTAGCTTACTTGGGAACTTATTAGAAATGCAAATTCTTAAGCCCTACCTCCCGCCCCAACTACTGAATCAGAAATTCTGGAATGGGTCCCAGTAATCTTATTTGAACAAGCCCTCCAGGAGGTTCTGGTGCAGGGTAAAGAATGAGAACCATTGAATTAAACCTACCCATAGCAGTATGATCGATAAGGACACAAAATAGTCTTGGAAATTACAAGACACCTTCATAATGTGTAGGGAAGGGAGGATAGGCCTTGAAAGTCATCATTATGATTCAAAACCTACATATAAGGTGATCTTTTTATGAGTAGAAAATATCTAGCTCCTTTTACCATTTATTTCCTTTTGTAGTTTATAATTTTTCAGCTCTTTGAAGAGAAGTTTTACAGGTCTTCCAAAAATATGTTTTCTAAAATCATGTGCCTTGCCTAAATTACCCAATTTATTCTCACAGCTACTACCAGCAGCCTTCTACCTTCCTTTTTCTTTGGTTTAGGGGTCAAGTGAGTAGGTAAAAATGAAGGAAAGGGCAGCAGGAGAGACTCTGTCCTCTGAACTAAGAAGCAAGGAATATTATAAGAAAAACTAAATGAAATGACCTAAATTGAAATATGGGCTGGGATTTTCATTCTCTTGCAGATGCACAAAACCAAAGAAGTAGAGGTCTGCCTGGTTTTCTTCCTGGAGCTGCAGACCCGGACCACCACCTTCACATCTCACCTTCCAATCCAGGGACCCAAGTGTGGCAGCCAGGTCTCCCTCCGCCAGGCAGCCTCCCTCCTGGTCTAGAGTATTTAAGCCAGGTGGTTTTGTTTCTCTATTTCTACAAATGTGTTTCTCTTAAAATGAATACAACTTGATTTTTGCTTTTCAACCAAGGTTGAAGGACTTCAACAAATAACTTACTAAAGTGAGAAAAGCATTATAAACTATGAAATTATACATTTTTTTATTGTATTTATTTCTATTTGGGGGGAAGAAGTTTATGTTTGCTTTTATTACCATTAACACTTCTAGTTTCCTTATTAATTTGACAGAGTGACAGGACTAAGCATTTTTGATTGAGCTATTTAGCACATTTATCCTCCTTCTGTTCATTGCTCAAGGTGACAGCAAATTTACCCTTAAGGAATTGTCTAATTTGTCTAGACACCTACAGCTATTTAATTAAAGAATATTTATTGAGGACTTGCTATAATCAAAGCATGTAAGAAATGTAAAACCTAGTCGCTTTCACCCAAACATCCTGTAATTAATTGGCAAGACACAAAATGTTGACAAAAAATACAAGGCTGTGTAGTAAAAGCAGATAAGCACACGACTGTAGTGTGTGCAGGTGTACAGAAGAAGATTGTCAATACTCAGTTGGAGACTTCTGCAATGAGCTGAGTTCAATGTCTTCAACTGAATGTCAGAATGTGGGTGGAAACCTAAGGCAAGCAAACTGCCAATGAATACTATTCTCTGTGATACCATTGCAGCTCCAGGCCAATTTATTTGAAAGATCACATTATTATTAGAGTCACTAGTTTAGTCATCAGAGTGTAAGCAGTGATTCCAGCCTAACAAGAAGTCAATCCAGAAATACTATCATCTGAATTACATGGCCCTTGAGTAGCAACTATATTTGTATATATTATTTTTGCTTTGATATTTTATCCCACAAAAGAGTAGAGATACACTTACATTAATATTGAGATGTCAGCACATTTGCTGCAATTTTCAGCTTGTTTGGCATTCTTTCAAACTATAAAGTCTATCTCCTTTATCAAAATCAAATCTCTGTGTTAATTCCCTTAAGGTACAAGAGATTTCTGTTATGCCTGATAGGGTTTAAGCTGCATGCAGCATATGTTCCTGGGAAAATGTTTATAATTGCAGATGCCTTTTCCAGTAACCCACTGGCAGACAAATGTACTTCAGAGACTGGGGAGCTCAGGGAGATATGTAAAAGAGCTGGGAACGCTAACCTACCGTCTTCCATCTGCAGAAAGGATCAGCTGTAATAGCTGACTAAAGTTGATTAACTGCTGCAAGCTGTTTGGGAACGTTGTCAGACAAGGTTTTGCCAAGTATAAAAGTGATATACCAGTGCCAGAGGGCTGAGGTTTGATGATCACATATGGTCATCACATATTCTTCTTCCATCCATGAATGATGACACACCCGGGGCCAGATGCCTGACATGAATACATTTTTTTTTCACATTCAATAAATAGAGATATGAACCCATTGGCTTCAGTTCTAACATGAAGTCAGTTTTCCAAAAATATATCTTGGGTAATCTTCTCCAGAAAACAAAAATATGCCACAAATTGGTGAATATTTTACTTCAAAGGTGTAGATAATTTATCCACTTTATACTAAAAGAACATTTATTTGCTTTAAAGCAGCATATATATAATAGGATGAATGATCATTTTAAAAGTTTTATGCCACCAATCTGTAAAAGACATATATAAAATTAATTTTTATGCATTAACTTTTAATTAAAAGCCATAAGAATTAAATAAAATTATGAACTTTTGGAAATAGTATATTCTTCAATAAAAACAGGAAAATATACAAAATTCTTCTAAATTAAAAAATCAAAGTAAATTTTTAAAAATTCATCTATTCCTTTTTAATCAAGTCCACTCAACGATTATGGAAAATCTTGTTTACATTAATAATTTGTAAATAAATTCCCAGATATGTATATAAATATATGTATATATGTGTGTATGGATATGTTTTTCATGTAAATTAAAAGCTAAGAATAAAACTAATAGCTTCTCTTTCCAGATTGGATTAATATATTCATAATAGTCAATAACATTTTATTCTTCAAGTGTCAGAGGATAACTATTATCATTTTTGTTACCTACAGATAAGAGTAGTGAGTTAAAGTCTACAAAGATCCAGTTTATTTTGAAGTACAGTTAACTCTGCAACAACACATAGGTTAGGGACACCAACCCCCTGCACAGTCAAAAATCCTCATAGAACTATTGACTCCCCAAAACTTAACTGCTAATCGCCGACTGTTGACTGGAAGCCTTACCGACAACATAGTCAGTTAACACAAATTGTGTATGTTATATGTATTATATATTGTATTCTTACAATAAAGTAAGCTAGAAAAAAGAAAATGTTATTAAGAAAATCATAAGGAGAAAACACATTTACAGTATTTATTGAAAATAATCTGGATATAGGTGGACCCACACAATCCAAACTCATGCTGTTCAAGGGTCAACTGTACATACATTAAATGGAATCACTGATACCTGTAAAGCTGATAAATTATACGGAAGAATTTATTATTAAGCTATATATCTAAGGCTACCATAGATTTCCATTCTATAGCTTTCATACTTTAGGAGTGCTTTACTTGCCCTGATACCTACATATATGATTAAATGAAGTTTAAAGTTTAAACTTTCCAACAATTCCCAGTCCTTCAATTAATAGCACAGCGTGGAAAAGGCTCATTTGGACCATGGTTTATAAGTGGCCTAAGACAACTTAAAGGAAACTACAAGAGCAACCAAAAATAAGACCCTCAAATGCAGGAGGTTTTCCCAGAGATAGATCAAATCAAATCAAATCAAATGTTATTACAGAGGAGGGGGTAAATATAAGAGTAGAGAAAATAGGGAAGAAAGGTACTCAAAACTTCCATAGTATCCCTGAAGAATTGTTTCTCCAAGTTTCTAAGATTGGGTTAGTGATGCCAGCACAACAGAGCAGAAAGCATAGCAAAATTGGCTACAGTATGGCCTGGTTCAAATTCTAGCCTAACCATTTACAAACTCTGCAATCTTGGGCATCCTTAATCTCTCTGGGATTGTTTCCTCATATGTAAAGCATAATGGTATATATCTCTCTGAGTTCTTGTGAGAATTAAATCAGAAACTATGTCAAACTATCCAGCACAGTAACTACCTCAGGAAATAAACAACTGCTGTTATTAGATATTAGAAAGGTACAATTTCCCTTTTCCTTGTGGAGTGGATCTCAATTGACAGCCTCTCAATTTCAAGGCTAAAACTTGATCTATGACTAATATTCAAAGCTCCTAAACTCCCACCTTACTTTTGCCCCATAGTTCTCCATGCCTAAGTTACTTCTACACAGATGCACTGCCAAATCAGCATGGATATCCTTTTGGAGGCTTATGTCTTCTCTTCCCACAACCCTCCATTTTCCTCAAAAGAGGAGAGCAGAACTAACAACCAAACACTATAAACAACTGCTTCTAACTTTTAAAAAAATTACCATAATTGTTAAAATAGATTTTAAAATATCTTAAATCATAAGATATTTTTGGAAAAAAATTTTTGTGAATCTTTAAAAAAGATGTCACATATATTCTTTTATCAATAATAAGATTTGAATAGAGGAAATTATATTAGTTTTACCTCTACCTCAGGATACACAAGGAGAATGAAGGAAATAATATAACTTCAAATTTTCTGGGTTTGTGATGCCCAATCAATGCCAAATATTATTCATAACTACTTCAGTTTAACTACTTCAGTTCAAGTGAGTTTATTAATATGAAAGGAGAATAAAGCAAAGCAAATTTAATGGTGAATTAGAATGGCATCGCGATGATCCCGTCATAACTTATATGGATGTTTAATCATTATGCTATAAACCTGAAACTAATATAATATTGTATGTAAACTGTAATTGAAAAATTAAAATTAAAAATCAGAAAAACAGATAAAGGCACATTTAAAAAAAATTAAACTTTAGAAAAGAAAAAAGCCAGCATTATATTCAGTGTTCATGATTTTATTACAGTGAATCTTCGAGTACTGAATATCAAATTTAAAATATATACAAGTAAAATTAATTCTAAGAACACATTTTTAATATTTTCTTTAAAAAAACAACTGTATACTTTTTAACATAGTCATTTTTCAATTCTGTGGATACTTTATCTCTGTAATTAACTTCATTTCTAATAACAAATGGCAGATTATATTATGTCATACATTTAGTGGCATAATTCTTATTCTGCTAAAAGTGGTGTTTTGTTAACATCAGAAGGATTTTTAGTTTTTTTCTAGTCCAAAGGAAGGTGTGAATAAGAAAATTCTAGAATAACCTCTTTCGGCTTTAACAAGGACATTTCATCACTGTGAGAAATGAGCTACAGTATAACAGAGTCAAAATAAAGTTAGGCAGGGTTGCGAGGAGGAGCCAGGCATTCAGATCATTGTTTTGTTTCATTTCTTTAAAAAGAAAATGTTGGGGGGGGGACTTTTAAAATCTTAGGCATTATTATTCAGAGATTGTTTAAAAATCTTCTCAAGGTGTTGTTTCCAAAAGCTACTCTTTTATCCTACTACCACAGAAAGAGAATGGAGTTGACCAGTTTCTATTTTTATTCTGGACAATTCTGCCTTGGAATTTTCAGGTTCTTGTAATTTTTTATTTTCAATTGAATAAAAAACACTTTACTTTCTTTTTGATTATAAACTGTGATCTGTATTCAACAGTTCTTCTGGTAGAGAACATAAAAATCACCTAATTTCATATAGTCTATTGAACAGCTTAATAATATCTCCAAAGGTTTTCAGTGTTGTGATGTAATGCTTTTTATTTCCTTTGTTATCCTTTAACAGTTAGACCTGATAATTATACACCAGCAGGTGGAGCTTCTGGGAAGTAAGTATGTTATATTTTATACTTATTAGAACTCTTGAAATTACATTAGAAATTTTTTTATATCTAAATATTTTATAAAGTTAAATGTTTAGAATACATTTAGGTCAAAAAGAGCACTAGTTCTTTTTTTTTTTTAATAAACATTGGAAGTAAAATAATTAGTCTGACATAGATAAACCTAAAAGCATAAAACTCCCTACATCTTCAGTGATGTTGCCATTAGGAATCCAACATTATTTTGAATCTTAAAATAATAAAAGCTATGTGATCCTTTCCATAGTTCCTAATAATTTAAATTTTCTTAGTAATTTCAGAAATGGAAACCAAGGTTGACCCAAACAGCAAAAATCCATGGAAACAAAATTCTACTGTTTTATCATTTCATCAGTGATTCAGGCAAATTATTTAACAATGCACAAATTTACAAGTATGACCAACTAAATTCAAATTTCTTGAGTATTTTTTGTTCTTAATATTCAATATTACTTACATAATAAGTCAAAATTGAAATAGAGATAGTAGACTAGCACGCATTACGAGTATTACCAGATAGAGGTTTTAGAAAAAAATCATTACTATCATATGGGTTGTTCCAATAAATTCCATAACAATAATAGAATTATTATTTGAGTATTCAATTCTTCTTTAGAGCATTGCTTTCTTAGTTGAAAAATGATACTGCATGTTTCTGAGTTGCTCATATATCTAAGATCAAAATTTATTAATCATACAGCTTTGTCTTCAGAGTTTACTTTAATTTTGATAGCTAAGTCCTCAAATTGCAGAGTATGGAAGTAGATTTGTTTGAAGAATATACCACATACTTAATAATTAATCTGTCACTATGTTTGTTCCTTTTAATAACAGTATCACTGTTACTTATTTGAAGGTATGAAACTATCCACTAACTTTATTTTGATGGTTTTGTGGGGTTTTTTTTCCTCCATCAGTGATACTTGGCACTGAGACCTCTAACAAATATGAGATCAAAAACAGCTTGGGACAGAGAATTTACTTTGCAGTGGAGGAAAGCATCTGCTTCAATCGTACTTTCTGTTCTACACTGCGCTCGTGCACTCTGCGGATCACGGACAATTCGGGTCGAGAGGTGATTACGGTAAACAGGCCCCTGAGATGTAACAGCTGCTGGTGCCCTTGCTACCTCCAAGAGGTGAGTTGTTGGCTCTGGTGTGCTTTTCCCCCGTACGTTTGGAAAGATTAGCAATTATTTCTTTAATAAATGGCATTCATCCCGAGCTGTGGGACAATTAACCTTTAAATTGTTTGAATTAGTACATCACTCCTTTAGAATCAGAACAGCTTGAGGATTTGGTAATTCGCTCAATTTTTTTCCTTTCCAACCAAAAAGGATAGTGACTTCCGTGACGTTAATTGCCGAAGACAGCTCATGCATCATGAATCTTATCTGTATAATTGCAATCTTGCCATATAATTGCAATGGCTATGAGTTTCACCATTAAGCAAGTTTACCCTTTGTCCCTTTGTGTTCTCTTAGTGTAGCTAAGTTCAGGAAGTGCTAAGTGACACTAAACTCTTCGAAGGTGTTCTCTCATGGTTAGTTACTTAGTACAGAATGTCACATTCCATTCACACATTTACGACAAACTTCAACTTTGCAAAACACAATGCTATTGTTGTAGAGGGATTCATTGAATTATTTTATTTTAATATGTAATAGATCTTCATTACTCTTTAATGGACCTATAATAATAACTTTTATTGACATAATACACTTAAGTTGATACAGAACATTTACTTTCTTTGATGTCTTGACATCTCTACACGCTAGAAAGAATAGGTTTTACTTTCCACAACTTGCAGCTGAGGAAACTGGGGCTTACAGAGTGGAGGCAAGACTTACCTATGATCACACATCCAGGAAATATCATAAACGGGACTCAATCCAGGTGTCCTTATTCAAGCCCAAACTTCTCTACAGAGGACCTAAATGTATAAGTACTTAATTTAGCATGATGGGAGAAAAATATTAATGGAAGGAGGTTAATTAGGGACGTTTCCAACAATATATATTGAAGCTAATTCTCCAATTATTTATAGGTAAACACCTGGTTAAGTGATAAGATAGCTAAAGTACTCATACATAGAACCCAAGAATTTCATCCTCCTACTGAGGAGGATATTTAAGATCTAATATGCCCCAATATGGTATAGTCAGCATAACCACAGAATATACCATATTTTGCTGTGTTTAATGTGTACTTTTCTGCCCAAATTTGTGAGGGAAAAATAAGGATGCACATTATACATGGATAGTACTAATTCCATATCTATATAAATGTTTTTAATTCTTTTATTTATGCTTATATGTTAAAAGTGTAACTCTAGAAATCAATAACGATATTCGTATGCAAAATAATACACTAGAATACAATAATCGGTTTTGTTGGACTTATGACAAACTTGCAACGACAAGAGTTCTTGGCCTTCTATGATGGGTAAATATTGTAAGTTTGTTACCGGTATAAAAAATTTCTCCTACCTTGTATCTGTTCGTGTGTTTTGTAATTATTTGTTACATAAAATTTCTTGTATCATAATATGTTAAAAAATAAAAACTAAAATTCCTTTATAATACAAAAAACAAGTTCCTAAATGTAAACAAATAAAAATTTGAATTAAAAAGTTAAAATGAAAGACTTTTGCCCTGAAAGTTTGGGCCAAAAACATGGGTGTGCATTATGCATGGGATCGCATTATACATGGCAAAATGCAGTAAGTCCATTTAAAAATTTCTGATAATCGATGTTTTATTTTATAGTAGCCTAGCATCACCTAATTAAATATAAGTTGTATCTTGATACCTATTAATAATTTTTTTAAAAATCTTGGTCAAAATCAAACCAATTACTTTAAAAGTGACCCCACTACAATACTATATAATTCTAAGCAGTCTTATTAAAACCACCTCTGTCTATCCAAGAACACTACAGACATACACATAAGACTATGAACTTAATAAATAAGTAAAGACAAAATGAGATCTGATGATGGAAAGTTGGTTTTTTTAAAATCAAACAATTTTCATTAGTGGCACCCACCCCCAGCTTATTTTCCAAAGGATTTGATTTGTCTACATAAGTGTATTGAAATATAAGACGATAGAAAATAAAGAAATTAGAATGAAGGATAATGGGTAAAATACTAAAGCCTGAAAACACAATTGCTAGTCTTTAACACTTTGGAAGACATGAGACAGTAATCAAATTGGTATGCAATAACTGTAACTCTGCAGAATCATTTGTTTTTAATTGAACACAGAGAAGCTGAAAGTTGACAATCTGAAGAGAAAAAAATTATGAGTACTTAATAACTGGTAAATAAGGATTAAAAATAGATGTGTGTTGTATCAGCAACTGGGAGATAGTAGTAGGTCCGTCGTGGGAAACAGCTTCCTATGCTCGACCAATTGTTGTAGTTGGAAGTAAAGTGACAAAAAAGCCAGTCTACCAGGGTCAGAAACCATTCTGGGGCAGGTTCTCTTTAGGGAAATAAGGTCAAAGACATGGACTTTTAGTACATAGTGCCAAACATATATCTATACAGTGAATTTCTTAACTTCTATAAAATACGAAAAAAAAAACCTGCTTTGCTTCCTTAGAAGCACATATCTAAAATGATTTGTAGAATACAAAAATAATTTCATAAAAGCATATTGTTTAGAAGTAAATTTACATTATAATAAAATTAAAATACAATAACCTTAGAGAATCTTACTTTATTATTATTTCTTCTTACAGTTAGAAATCCAAGCCCCTCCTGGTACTATAGTTGGTTATGTTGCACAGAAGTGGGACCCTTTTCTGCCTAAATTTACAATCCAAAATGCAAACAAAGAAGATATTTTGAAAATTGTTGGTCCTTGTGCAACATGTGGCTGTTTTGGCGATGTGGATTTTGAGGTATGATTGAAAAAACAAAGGAAGTTGTCACTTAGGTCCTGATTTTTTGCAACATAATTCAATTTTTAAAATGTGAAAATCATGAAATATCTTTGAAATAAATTTAGAAAATAATACATCTGTGAAATAATGTAACAAGCTGATATTGTACATGCCAATAGTAATTCATAATTTCAGAATACTAAGTCCAATAATTTTTTGAAACATACTACATATATTTGATTTATGTGGAAGCATAGCACCCATGGTATAAAGCAAATATATATATAGTTTAGAATCACGTATATTGTTTCTTCTTTCCTATAGCCCTGGTGGTCAAGTATCCCAGTTCAGATCTCATTTCAGAAGCACATTCCATTAAAATATCACTAATTTAAAAGCTATGTCCATAAGACTTGCTAACTTTTTTTGTAAAACAATCTGCTCTCACATAAACCTATTTGTGTAAATTGAATGTTAAAATACAATATGTAGTTGCAATCTGTATCAATATGAACTATCTTAATAGCTTCTTCTAGAAATAAATCTTAGGCAGAGGAGATGGCCTGATTTAAATTGTATATTTATTTTTTATTCATTCATTCATTCATGTATATCCCACTTAGGACATTCAGTTTGTGGGACTTCAGGGAACACCGTTCACAGAGAATACAATGTATGTTTTGTAAAATGAGCTCTCCTAACTCCACATCACTCCAAAAGGACTTGACATGGCTTTCCGAAGAGTGAAGTATAAAAATATGTCCTATGATCAAGGAGGATTTAGACATAAGAGTTTTAGTTTTTGTGGCATAGGGATTGTTATAAGTAACTTTCTTTATATTCTTTTACTGACATACTAAAAGTGAAAGTTTATACTAAATCACTTTCAGCCTTTGAATGGGAAACAGGACAAGCAAATGAATACTTGCTAAAGTCTAATTATAGGTCCCTTCCAGCTGAGAAGGACAATGGATTTTTTATGTCAAATTAGTCTGAATTTCTTGTATGGTATATTAGGGCTTCTTAAATTCAAAACCAAGACTTAGGGATTATAAAGGAATGGTCTAATAAACGTCTGAGTACAATAAAAAAAATAAGATTAAACAACAGCTGATAATATTTAAATGTGTTTGTAATGATAAAATCTTAGCAATAAAATTTAAAAGTTAACAAATTGTACCTCAAAGTGAAGCTAATTCCTTCTAAAATCTTTCTCAAACATATTTCATTTATTTATTTATTTATTTATTTATTTATTTATTATTTTAATGAAGAATTGAGGTTTGAAATCTGGACTTCAGGTAAACGAATGACCTTCATGGTTAGACCACATAATTGAGATTATGTACCTACTGCCATCTTGTGGTAGCCTGACCTTAATTATTGCTATTATATTATCCACCTGCAGATAAAAATAAAATTATTATGGATTTCAAAACTGTCAGACAAGCACAATTCCTGAAGAGTGAACTGGAAAGTTAAATCTACAAACCTATGCTTATATAAAGGAATGAATCACATCAAATTATCATTTAGAGATGATGAGTAAAATAATTCATATCTCTTTTGACGTAAACATGTGAGGAGATCTAAAACCATCTGTTTCCCCTTCAAATTTAACACCTCTTATTTTCTTTTCAAAGGTGAAGACCATTGATGAAAAGCTTACAATTGGGAAGATTTCCAAATACTGGTCAGGATTTGTGAATGGCGTCTTCACTAACGCTGACAATTTCGGGATTCACGTTCCTGCGGACCTGGACGTGACAGTCAAAGCAGCGATGATCGGTGCTTGTTTTCTCCTTGTAAGTGTGGTCTTAAAGAATGTAGGTGATTTATTTCTCTCCTTTTCAATTGCCCATTACAAATAAGCGATGTTTACCCCAAAGACTAAGTCTCATGCATAGGAGGCTAGTTTAGGACCAACATTCTTCAGAAGTCAGAATGCAAGAGCCTGCATTTCTGTCAGGCAGCCGTTCCCAGTGGACCTCACACTCCCTCTTCCTCGGGGATTGGTGCCCTGTCACATCCTTGTCATCATGTCCTCAAAATCTGAGTTACCCTTCTCTTTCAACTTCAATTTAGATTTTTCACCTATTTTCACTTCCACTGAAAAATACATAAAGATATATATCCCAATGATTTATCCTGGGTAAAGTTCAGGACAGTTTCATTGCTTAACAATGAGCTAGGTGCTATTCAAATGTGAGAAGTGCAGTTTTCTTGCCCTTCCAATATGTACATAGATACATGAGATGACATGATGCATCGATATATATCAGCACCGATTATTACAAAGATATTATGTCTTTGTCCTTTCTTTCCAACTTACAACTTCATTAAAATTTTTTTCTTCTTTGGTGTGAGGTTGGTGATAAGAACAGAAGTCAAATAACACCTATACAATAGGCAATACAAATATTTGGGTATCTCCTGATGTCCCCTCTAAAACTTCCTTCATTGCCTAGCATTTTCAATACACTCACATGACTCATGGAATTGTAATGTAAGGCTATATTCTACTTCTCATTTCATTGTTCTTCAGGGTTTTGGAATCCTAAATCTTATAGTCATATTAATATGTGCTGCTGTGGGGAAAAAATGGTCCTATTTACTCAGTATCTTCTAAAGACATTTAGGAAATATATTAACTAAAAATAATTCCTTAGTTACATCATTGATGGATACTTAGAGTTTAATACAGAATAAGTAATTACATATACAGAGAGATTTTTTTCTACAGAAACTTCAGAGGAATTATTTGAACTTATTGGTTCCCTATCATTGGTAGAAGGTAGTATTTATATATGTAGAATGCTAGGTTTTTATCCCTACTAAAAAGTCTCTTACACCTAATTCCCATTTTCATCTACAAGTATAACCAATTCCAATCAATCTTGCCTGTCACCTAATATTTCTTTCATTCCCTATTCTCTTCTATCCATTTGACAGGGCTTTTAATTTGCCACTTCCTGCTCACCTTTTCCATTTTATCATTCTGCACTACAAATACAATCCTTCCAAATACACATGTGCATCACACAGACACACACACACACACACACACACTTCTCAAAACTTTAATTTGACACCATTTTTCATTAAACTTTACACTTAATGTTTATATTTAAAAAGAGATCATTTTTAATCTGCCCTACCAATCTATTTTGTGTAACAGGCTGATGGCAAAAATGTACTGTCAACAATTGCCTATACTCTACAAATTGGAGAAGCACTGATCTAGATAATACCCCAATCATCAGAAAAGATAGCTTCTTAACCCTAGTGTCTAAGGGGGAAACATACTCACTGAGAATATCAAATGGCTCCCATCCATTTCCTTTCTTTCCTTTTTACCATAATGTTATAAAACATTTGCACTTTTTTGCCAACATAGCTTTTAAAACAATTTCTCATAAATATTACCAACATAAATTACTGACTTCTACATATAAATTGATAGGAAGAATTATGTTTTTTAATGTTTAAATACTGTCTCCATTGTATTACCTTGTTGTAAGACACCTTTAAAAAGCTGTTGGTGTGATCCAAACAGCAAAATTCATCAGTACATCCTAATTTTTGTTCTCCTGTAGTGTAAGTCTTCACAATCCACAGCTCTAACCTCTCACCTCCCAAGGTACTTGGGTATAGTTTTCAGTACTTCCTCAGATGACACTCTAGTTACTGACCACATGGTCCATAATGACATATCTAATTCTTGTTCAAAGGTCAGTGTTTATTACAACTGCCTGCATTGACCCAGAAGGCCCTACGGTCGCATTCTGCAAAGGCTTGATCACCCCAAATTTTGATGATACCATGCTGATGATTTGGATAAGGTTTCCAAGTCGCCTGTGCTCTAAAAATTAGATATGCAAGTGTCATGAAACCTAAACCTTTTTGATTTTTCTCCTACTGATAAATCATGTGTTGCTGGAACACCACCGGGAAACATAATTGCTTTATATAATCAAAGCTTACATTTGAGACTCTTGATCTTAAATTGTTGCCTCTTTGTAAATTCACTCATATTCAGTTTATTTATTTGTAGGATTTTATGTTCTTTGAACATTCACTGGCTGGATTATAACAAGCAAGATGACAAAAACAATAAAATACACAGAACATTTTTCAGTAAGTAAAAGACAAGTTTAAATGATCTATTTCCCTTGAAGATGTCGACACTCGATGCTGTCTAATTCTTTTTCATTTTCTTCTAGAAATCCACTGGGCTTGGATTTCATTTATGAATGGTTTGAGTATTTGTTCTTTTGTAATAAAATGTTAATTATTATATTTATTAAACCATAATGTGATGAAGCAATTATCCGGTTGTGGATGCATGATGGCTAAAAACAAGATTGCTGGTCCTAGGACAAGGTTCCTCAGGGAGATTACCATTTTTTCTTTTTATTCTTTTGAAGTTATTACATGGGTAAGCATGAAAGATGGGAACTAAGGCTTGCAACATCACTGATGAAAATTCAATGTTTAAAAAGCACTTTGAAGTTTTTCTGGTACCAAAGCTGGTTACTAATCAAAAGAACTGTATTTCTAAAATATTTTTTCATAAGTAGTCTTTTTTTACTTTGTTTATTAATCTTATGATAGTGAGACATTTTGACTTTATATTGGAAAAGCTAAAAGTTGGTTAAATAATATGTTTAAAGATGAAACGGAAGATAGATGAAATCAATTTTTTCTAGTGCCAAAAGGCACACTTACATTCCATAAGGAAGCTAATATTTGCAATCCAAAGCATGCTTCAAATACAGACCCATGGCAGAGATTTAAATAAGCATATAAACAGACTTTTAAGTTTGTAAAAACAGTGGTATAGAGCAGGAACTTTATCCATTTGCAGTGAAAATTCAGTAAAAAAAAAAAAAAAAAATGGTGACCTAAGGCTGGACAACGTAGGACTTAAAAACATGCAAACAAAAACAAACCAACCAACATAAAGCCTTAATACATGAGGCAAATGCAGAAGTCAGGGAGCACAGTCAATCCAATCAATGTCTTCCAATTTACTGGTTTCGGAGTCCTCCAGATTATTACGGCTAGTTCTCCATACATTCCCAAAGCCCACATCAGAGGAAAAAGTTTTCATGACTGATAATAGTTCTCCTCCCCTTCTCAGAATGAGGAAAATTTGTTTTAAGCCAAGGACCATGTAGCCATTTAAGCTCTACTTTAGAATTACACAAATACCACCCAAATTTCCATCTACGTGTAAAGGTGTTTAGAGAAACTCCAGGCAATCCCCCGGTTAGGGAATGTGTTCCAAGCATCTGTTACTCCATTAGGTGTCTGGCGTTAGGAATGTATCACCTTGAAATAACATTATATGTGGGAGTTCAGTTCCTCAAACAGTCCACGTATACCAGTTTAGTTCTGCTTTCTGGTTTAAGGGCTTTAGGTTGTGTAAGTTGGAAAGGAAAAATTTCTCCTTCATTTCCTGGTTCAGTTTCCTTTAGCATTCTTCATCCTTACTTTACACCTTTTTCTGAGAGTTTACTGCTTAAAGATGAGATTAGTGAGAGGGCTAGAGAGGATGTCCATGGACCAATTAGTAGGTTCCTAAAAGAGTTTAGTTGACAGTTAATGGTAGCTAGATTAATGTGGCACACATGTAAAGGGAAAGAAGTGAGCAGATGCAAGATAAATGTAGGAGATAAAATCACCATTACTTGATGCTGGGTTGAAAATCGAGATTTGAGGGAGAAAGGGGTTTTTCTGGCCTGTCCCATTTACAGACAGAGAGAACATTAGAGGAGGATCTGGTTTGAGGGTAAAAAGCATGGTTTCAGTTTTAAACATTTTAAAATTGCAATGCCTTTAAGTCTTCCAAAAGGAGATGTCAAATAGGTGGGCATCTTTTCATCTGGTGTATTTCTGAACAGAGGATGTATTTATGAGAATATTATGAATCCACAGCGTTCTGAATACTAAATAATATTTGGATTACTTCAAGGATATTCTAACAAATATTTTAAAACATGCATGGGAAATAGATTAATTCATTTATTCATTAACTAATGTTTTATGCAATAACTTCTGTGTACTAGGCACTGTTTTAGGCTGTGGGGATATTATGCTTAGTGGCAATTATTCCTACGCTAAAGATGCACTCAACAGATACTTGTGAAGTTGATATTATGTGCGAGGCGCTGTGTTCACATTAAGTTCTAGCAGTAAACAAAGCAACAGGTACCTGCCCTCTTGGAGCTCCTATCCTAATACAGATAGATAATAATTCAAAACATAACACAAATACGCAATCATAGGTGATCATCAAATACTGATAAAGAATCTATCACTCACTATCTAAAACAATAAGCTGAATGTATTGCTTGCTCAGGCTGGGAGAGCTGAAATTGTAAGACACAGTTTATAAGCAAATAAGAAAGCTTAGACAGGGTTTTGGAGAACGGTGGAATTTAGAAGCTGGGACATTGATGTTAGCTATGGAAACATGTCTACCACAGTAAGATTGTTGCTGACTGGCTGACTCAGAAATCTGTTCACTGGACTGAAGCTGTTGCTGATGTTCTGATTTTCAGAAGTTGATTGCAGGGGATGTTCTTTCAGAAGTGCATACACCTTTGAAATCAATCACTGATTGATTAAACCAGTTTAATACTGGTTTTGATTGTTACTCATTGCTTTGATGGAAAACAACTGATTCTTTCCAGGAGTGTGAGAACTTTGTATTCCCAAAACCATGAAGAAAAGTAATTCAGAATAAAGAAATAGAGAGAAATGGAGATGCTGTTACATTTGTGCATAGAAAGGAGCAGGATGGGGGGAGCAGCTATTTATAAAAATATTTAGGAAAAGAGAGTTTTAGGCAGATGGAAAAGCAACTGCAAGGGCTCTGAATCCAGAGTCTGACGGGCAAGTTTGAGAAACAAGAAGCCTGAGAAACTGGAATATAGTAAACAAGAGGAAGAGAGGTGTAAGTTGCAGTAGGAAAAGTAGCCAGGAGCTAGATCATATAGTGTAGTCTTGCAAGGAAAGTTATGAAAGAGGAATTGACATTGACAAAACGTGGCACTTCATTGAATATGGGATGTCAAGGATATTAAGAACTGAAGCTCCAATTTCTGTTGAAGGAAACAGAAGATATGGCCATGCCACTCACCAATAGTGCAATTCAATGTTACAGTCGCTATAGTAGAAGAATGTACATCAAGGCACAAAAAGACGAAACATTCAATACACTTAGGGTGGGAGGTTAGAACCCTTAGAGAGTAGCTAACATACGATGAGTGTGTTGTCCTCCAGACCAGGTTGGGTAAGCGCCGGGAAGTGGGTGGCTAGGAAAACATTCCAAGCCAGAGGAGCACAGCACAAAGTTGTAGACGTGAGAATCATGGTAGTTATCACCAAGAATGAAGAGGCCCCAGGAGTCATGAGTTCAGACTCTCTTCTTGAGCCATGAGGCTATACTTGCCTCATGGCTGTGTCCCAGGTGTCCTCCAAGTAATATTAGATAGTGATTCAAAGGATAACTTCTTCTCCTGGATGTACATCCTTTGTACTTTGAAATTTATTTAGAAACTAGACTGAACTCAGTAACTGAGTCAGAACGAACCAACAGGTACTGTAAAACAAAAACAAACAAACAAAAAAACACCTTAAATATCTTTCCCTAAACATTATATCCTAGAGGAAAGAAATTAAAACTCATTAGATAAATCACTCAGACTTCCCTTCAAAAGAGAGATTTTGAACAGTGATTTGAAGAAGAGTGTAGCCCAGACAGTATATATAGAAGTTCACTAAAATTTGGATTCATTTGAGCCTTAATTAGAGGTGTATATAAATTTATTTTAGATTTGTTGTTTTTATCAAAATAAGAATAAACCTAAAAAATAGCATAAAATGTTAATGCTTCACAATTTACTCTTAGTCTTAGTTTTACAGTTCTGTCACAGTTTCTTTAATTGTTAAAATTAGGGGGAAATAAATTATTTATAATAGTTAAGTTCAACAATTTTTCCTTTATATAAATTTTGATTTATTTTTCTTTCTTCTAATACTTTGTTTGGAATCTATGGGTTATCTTAAAAAGAAAAAAAAAAGCCTTTTTAATAAAAATTCTCTAAATGCAAATGGTTTTGTCTATTTCTTATACTAGGACATTTTTTACCAAAACAAGTGAGCATTGTACTTAGTGACATGTATTGTAATTCTTCCAACTGTTCAGATGTTAAATTTAAGCATCACAGATTTAAATAATTTAAATTAAAAAATGTAAGGAATCTATGGTTTATTTTAAAGAAAAAACAACTAAGTAATTAAAATTTTGTTAGAGAAAAGGATAAACCACATTAGGTTTGTTGACTGAGCAAGTATTTTATGACTATCTGCCAAAAAAGTATTATCAAAATAACTGAAATGCATTTTATGGGCATTTTCTATTTCATTAGAAATATGTGAGTTTAAAGATCAATTACAATAGAAATATAAAAGATTTCAAATATGAAAGTTGGTATTTTGCTTGAAACAAAACTAAACATGATGAAATTGTTTGTTTCATGAATATATCAAAGCTAACATTAATGAGCATGTTTTAGACATGGTGCTAGATTTCTCACCTAAAATTCTCATCTAATTTCAGTGCAGCAAAACAAAAGGATTATTATAAGCCCAAAAGCACAGAAGAAAAAATCAACACTCAGGGAGGTTAAAGGAACTTGCCAAATTTTACAGAGTTGTTAGCATTTTGTCTACCCTCTCTGAAGAGACAAGAAATGGCAAAATGAGAAGAACTTTTAAAATACATAGAATGAGAATTCAAAAGCTAAGAAAGACATGTTCTCATCCCTTTAAGACCTAAATAAGTAATAGACTCATCAATGCTATGTGTGGTCTGTTTTTGGAAACGTAACACACAAACAACTTAAAATCTTTCATCCACTGACAGTCTATCTTTGGTGTCATTTTTGTGGATACCTCTGTGGTTACTATTCCATATAACAGATTAAGTAGGAAATTGATAATCCTGAAAAAAATCACTTTGAGAAAAAGTTTACATTTTATTGGAGTGTTTTGTGTTGTTTTTTTTTTAAACTGTCAAACATAAAAGATTTAGAAAGTATTTTCTGGTATCAGTAAATCATAAAGGTTATTTTAATCAACATTTAATTGCTTTTTCAACATTAATTTCAGCATAATCAAATAATCAATAAACATAATCTCAGTATTCATTTTGACACCTATACTATATTCACAAGTACTTTGAGTGTTTTAAAATATATTACAGTTTTAAGTGTGTTTAAAGCTAGCAGTAGAAAATACATAAAAAGCCTAATAGAGCAATTAAACAGTTCCTAGTATTTTAAATAAGTGAGTTGTTCAAAACCCAGTTATATACATATAGGTAACATATACTTTTAATAAGTCTTTCAGGCTGCAGATGGCAGCAACACCACATTATCAGCTCTGCTTATACCAGCAGACTCATGGACACACACTTATCTATCGAGTATTTACTTTGTTATTTCTATAATCTGGAAAAGAAAACATGCTAATTTTGTATGTAGGAGGGTGAATTTGATGTTATTTTTCTTATCAAATAAGAAACAGACCATTTTTATGGATGCATTACGCACAACATAAAAGTTTAGTAATTAACTATTTTTGATGAACAGACTGAATACAATTTCAATTTAGTGAATGCAGATATTCTTATTTTTCCAAGGAGACTAAATAACACTTTCTTATCAAATAGTTCAGTAAAGGCAACCATAAAGACTGAGAATATAATTGAAAGTAAATTCCCGTATCTGATTTGCTATTCGTCCCTTAAGAGCAAACAATGCACAAAATCTCAAATTATTTAGAATCATGTAGAAAATCTCTTCACTTTGGTCATTTGTGTGTTGCATCTTGATCATCTTCACAGGAAATGTATAGTCAAAGCCGTGCCACATACATGGAGTCAAATCTCTTCCAGATTTGGTGATTCAAGGTCATCAAGCAAGGGTGAGTAGGTCTGATCGTGGATGGGAATGCACCACCATTTTTAAATAGGCTTTTAATATAGTAATGTGATAGGAGCACAAAAACCATAAATATTCTATCCAGGATGATGGGAGGAGGGGGGAACAGAAGTAGGGGAGTTGTAGTGTAAAATATAGAGAAATCAACATTATCTTGTATGGGTGACTTTAAATCATTTAACTGTTCAAATCACATTTTAAAAAAATGCCAATTGTGAAGAGATTCTTTAAAACATACAAATACCCTGGCCTCATTTCAGACCAATTAGGTCAAAATCCCTATGAGTGTCTCCTGAAACACTGTATTCCTTATCTAAAATCTTCCCAGTAATATAAATGTGCAACCAGTATTGCAAACAGCTTATTACTCGATGCTGATAAAATGGTATAAACTTCATTTTTAAGTCTAAATCCCGAATTTGGCATTCAAAAACTTTGGTAATCTAGTTCTGGTTTACTTACTTAAACTTCCTTGTAGTCTGACCCCTTTATATAGGACAACCATGTCCCCCGGGAATCCTTGTGCAAATCTCTAGTTATTGGCCTTAACCCATGTTCCCAGTTTACTGAGTGATCGGAAAATCATAATAATAGTAAGGTATCATCTATAGATTGATATAATTCCATAGAGTATTTCAAAGTACTTCCACACATAGGGCCTCACAAGAAAACAGAGTGTTTCAATTGTGCATAACTTTAGAAATGATGAGGTACAATCTCTATATAGTCAAGTTAGAAAATAAGAAGTAGAAAAATTGAAAGACTTTCATCTACTTCATGTCCACAGGCCTGTTTACCACACCAGATTTAACATAAAAATACTATTAATAAACAGGGAAAATGCTCACAATGGTAAATAGATTAATAAATTATGATTTACACATAGAATAGAAAACTCTTTTCTTAAAATTAGATTGTAAGTCAGATAAGTGATATGAGGTCTGACAATTAAGTTTGCAAACTTGTTGCAACAATGTTGCTAACCTTTTTTGATATCAGAGGGATTATTCTTTATGAATTTGTACCAACTGGACAAACATTTAAACAAGTTTACTATTTGGAAGTGCTGAAAAGGGCTGCGTGAAAAAGTTAGATAAAAACGACCTGAACTTTTCGCCAACAATTCATGGCTCTTGCATCACGACAATGCACCAGCTCACACGGCACTGTCTGTGAGGGAGTTTTTGGCCAATAAACAAACAACTGTATTGGAACATCCTCCCTACTCACCTGATCTGGCCCCCAATGACTTCTTTCTTTATCCGAAGATAAAGGAAATATTGAAAGGAAGACATTTTGATGACATTCATGACATCGACGGTAATACGATGACATTGAGAACATCAAGAGTATTACGATGACAGCTCCTATGGCCATTCCAGACAGAGTCCCAAAATTGCTTTGAAGCGTGGACTAGGCGCTGGTGTCAGTGCATAGCTTCCCAAGGGGAGGACTTGGAAGGTGACCGTAGTGATATTCAGCAATGAGGTATGTAGCACTTTTTTTAAGTTCGTGAAATTAATTGACCTCGTTCATAGGTATATGGGCAGACAGAATAGAAAATATCTATGTCATAGTAGGTAAAGAAAAAACAAGTTACTCTGCAGAAGTATGCAGAATTATGATCACTTTTGTAAAGTCAAAAATAACCACATGTTAGGTATGTGTAAAAAAAGAGAAGTTCAAAAGTTCAAATTTCCTATTTGCTGTAACAGTAGCACAAGTATGCAATCATAAAAGCCATATAAAATGTTTTTAGATATGTGTTTAAAAACATAACAGCCAGAATATAGGTCTATCCTACAGATCTACGTCTATTTTAAAACTATTTGATTTCTCAGCTTTTTTTTTGGATCTAGGGGTTGCCATGTAACACAGCTCTTGTCCATGAAACATAACCAAAGTCAATTAGGGCTTCCAGTAAAGCATTTACTTTTTTGTTTAAAAGGACAGATGTGGCTGGCCCACTTTTCTACCCAATTCTTCCTCCTTGGAACACGATTGATGCCTGAAAATATAGCAGCAATCTTTTTTAAAAAATATTTTATTGGGGTAGAGGACTTTATTGGGGAACAGTGTGTATCTCCAGGACTTTTTCCACACAAGTTGTTGTCCTTTCAATCTTAGGTGTGGAAGGTGCAGCTCAGCTCCAGGTCCAGTTGCTGTTATTAGTTGCAGGGGACAGAGCCCACCATACCTTGCAGAAATAGAACTGGCAACCTTGTGGTTGAGAGCCCGCGCTCCAACCAACTGAGCCATCCAGGAGGTCAGTGGCCGCTTAGTTCAAGGTACCGTGTTCAATCTTAGTTGCAGGGGCTGGAACCCACCATCTCTTGCTGGAGTTGAGGAGTCAAACCAGCAACCTTGTGGTTGAGAGCCCACTGGCCCACGTGGGAATCGAACCTGCAGCCTTTGGGCATTAGGAACACGGAGCTCCAACCGCCTGAGTCACCAGGCTGGCCCAGCAGCGATTTTAATGAGTCAGTAAGTCAATACTCGAAGGATGACAACTCCAATAGTAGGAGGAATGGAGGTCTTTGATGACATGATAGAGCTGTTATACCAATCCTGGACTGCCCAGCTACAAAATTTTTAGTGTGATCATTAATGTTTTAAGAGATCACTTAGTACCTAAGCCACAAGTATTCAGGGAGATTGTAACATGAAGCTGAAAATATTGCTATTTGATATAACTATTTAGAAAAATTAAAATATAATTTACGGGCACACACAAACAGAAATTTGGATATGAAAATAAACCACAAAATTCTAGATGATTAAAATTTTCTGTTATGTAAAACACAACATGAACTAAGACAAAGGGGGGAAAATGTGTTACATAAAAGAAGACACAGTACTTATTAACAATGAGGAAACAGCTTCTACCAAGGTATGAGACATGTATTTTGAAAGGAAACAGGCATAACAATGACCATAAAATTTAACGAACATAAAATTCATTAAAAAGGAAATATTAATGGCTAGTAAAAATAAAATTATGTTCAAACTGTCTATTAAAGAAATGAATCTGATTAGAAAAGATTCAAACATTTGAATTATCCTTTGTTATCGAAGGATCAAGAAAGCAGCACTTTTTATACCCTCTTGGTGGGAGAGTAAATTGATATTGATCAGGAGGGAAGTTTTGCATCAGCTGTAAAAAATTTCAAATGTACATATTAGTTGAGCAAGCAACTTTGTTTTGTCAAGATTTTTCTATAGATATGTTAAATAAATGCAAAAGTTTTCAAAGACATATGTACCAGGGTGCTAGTACCAAAACTGTTTTGATAGTCACAATAAAGTGAATGGAGACATCTTAAATGTTAACCAGTAGAGGATTAGTTAATAAATAATTGTTCGTACAGAAAAGGAAATTTTATTTTCTAAAAATTAGATTGATAGCCATTTATATGGGGGCCAGAGGACGGAGCAAGAGATGGGGAAGGAGGATGGAAAATAGCTGTAATACAGTAGGTAGAGGAAAAGCAAGTTTTACAGAAGTATGCAGAGCTATGATTCACTTTTTTGTAAAAACAAAAAAATAGTAATTACATATGCACTATAGAGGATATTCTTAAATTTAAAAATCTGGAAGAACACATCTCAAATTTAATAGTGATTCACAGTTGGGACAGGCATAATGTACTTAATTACTACTTTATATATTTCTGAAATATTTGAACAATAAACCCATTACACACACACACACACACACACACACACACACAGAAAAAAAAAAAAAAACTTCCCTCACCAACCCCCACCCCCATCACACACAATGTTTAAAGTGCAACTATCTTTAAAAATTATTCAGATTTACCTCAGGGAAAAATTTGTAACATTTCTTGAATTCATAGAAAAAATAAGAATCAAATTAAGAAAAATAATGGATCCTTTTCCCCCTTTTATGACTACTCCCAATTTTTTAAATTGTATTCTAAATGAGTTTATCTTTAATGAAAATTCATTTCTATTTTTTCCATTGATTTATTTGTCATAATGCCCAACCTATGAGCTCCAGCAATGAGTTTCCTGGAATCTAAGATACTATCTAACATATTTAAATCCCAGGCTGTTAATATTTATATAATTCAGTAGCAGTCTGATTTGAGGTGACATCAATGTACATGAATAATCAAGATGGGGGTGAATAAATATCCTTCTGTCAAAATACTAAATAGGACAAAATTTACACTCTGAAATCACTTGGTATCTAATTTATCGCTAATACACATGGTAATCTTTTTATTACTAGCTTATTTTCCACCCACATAAGAAACGCATTCAGAAGAGAAATTGGGAGAGGAAGTTCATCTCTTACTGGATTGGTTTTGAAGTGCTTATAGAACATCAAAGTGAAGAAAATTGGCAAATGCCTATCTGGAGAGAGTTCTAGCTCAAAGGTTTAAATTGGGGAATTGAAGCTGTGATTGCCTGACTTAACCCACTGAAACTATGTTGCATGTAAAGAGAAGAATGTCAAACGTGGAAGGAAACCATGGAATACTGTCCTTTAAAACTGCAAAGAGGAAGAAGAGCCCCCAAAGAACAGAGTAGAACTGCCTGGAGACCAGTAGCAAAGACAAGAACGTGATGCTATAGAAATAAAGAGAGAAGTGGTTTCTATGAGGTGAGTGGTAATTAATCATGCTCAATGTTACAGTGAGTTAAAAAAGAAAGACATGATTTAGTTATTTTCTTGGGATATGGGCCTTCGAACATTATTAGGCCTTAGAGAATGTAGTAGTAAATGGATTTTGTTAAGGATCCTAATGTGGTGCATTTGGGCATGATGAAAAGAAAGGAAACAGAGAAAAGGAGTGAAGAACTGTTTTAATGTAACAAAAATAACTTGGAATTACTATAGAGAGCAATTAGCAAGCATGAGGATCAGAAAGAATGTGGCATTAGTGGTCTTAGTTAGGCAGGGAGTATTTTAGCATGCTGCAGAAAAAATATGGGGAAAAAACTAAGCAAAGCCCATAGAATAATACAACAAAAAATATATATACTAAAAATAGGTTGACAAACCTGTTATTTGGATAAGAGTGGAGTAGTTCTTCCAGAATCGAAAGTATAAACATTTGATTAATCTGAGTTAGAAGATTGAGCCTCAGATATTATTTTATGGAGTTAAAGAAAAAGAGAAAAAAATGAAACATTAGATGTAGAATTATGGCTTCCAACTTCTTAATGAATTGCTCCATACTGTTTACATGTAAATCCAGACATCCTGGCTCTGTATTAGATTTTAAGAAAATATAATTTGTCAGTTAAAATATAATTTGTCAGTAGATCAAATTTGGTTGCTTAGAAACTAATTATACAAATAGTAATTCTGAAGAAACATGTAGCCTGGTGTTTTACATACTGGTTTATATCAAAATTATGCCTCTTGGTCATGCCAAAGGAAGCAATTATTTCTTCTTGTGTGTATACAACTACCGATGACAAAATAGTCACCAATTGCTACAAATTTTACCTTCTTTTTACTTCTTACTTCTCTTTCTTTAGCTCCATTTCTACTGTCACTATTCTATTTCTGAACCTGATCACTTATGTCCCTGGCACCGGCCTTTTCTTCCTACAATCTATTTTTCTATATAATCAGTAGATTGATTTTTTACAACAAGTGTCTCCAAATGTCTTGTCCAGTTAAAAACAACTCAATATAAGAACGTATCGCCCCTGTTTCCTAAGTCTCTAATAAAACTGTGCAAATGAAGATAATGATGAACAAAACAGAACCAGCAAAAGGCATCCCAGTGTATACATGAACAGTCTACAATAGAGAAACGCCCTGATCCCATGGAGGTTCCTGGCTCAAAGTCACCAGTGTCATGCAAGGTGGGAGTAAGAAGAATGTTTAAAAACAGTTAATTGGAAACTCTACACTGATTTCATTTCTAACCCCTTCCTTTTCTCCATGCACAGTGAGGATAGCAGCCCACCATTATAAAATAAAATAAAAGTAAGAATTCTTGAAAAATAACATTTTACTTTATTCCTGGGACCCCTGAGATTTAGTATCATAATTTGAAGAAAATCTGAGTTTTCTATTTGAACTAATAGTTTTAGCTCCCTTTCCAGGAAATACTTATTAGAAGTATTAGTAAGTAGCAGAATTAGCAATTTTTTTGTTTATTGAGGTGACAATTGTTAGAAAGTTACATATGTTTTAAGTGTACAATTCTGTAATACATCATCTACATACCACATTGTGTGTTCACCACCCAGAGTCAGTTCTCCTTCCATCACCATATATTTGATCCCGTTTACCTTCATCTACCACATCCCCTCCCCACTACCCTCTGGTAACCACTAAACTATTGTCTGTGTCTATGAGTTTTTGTTTATTTGTTTGTCTTGTTCCTTTGTTGCTTTCAGTTTTATACACCACATATCAGTGAAAGCATATGGTTCTCTACTTTTTCTGTCTGATTTATTTCAGTTCGTATAATAATCTCAAGATCCATCCATTTTGTCACAAATGACACTATTTCATCTTTTCTTATGGCTGAATAGTATTCCATTGTGTATATATACCACATCTTCTTTATCCAATCATCTACTGAAGGACATTTTGGTTGTTTCTATGTCTTGACTACTGTAAATAAAGCTGCAATGAACATCGGAGTACATATATCTTTACGGATAAATGTTTTCAGACATTTTGAGTAGATACCCAGGAGAGGGAGAATTAGCAAATTGTAAATGTTAAATATTTTCATTTTCAGATGAAGGTAAATAACAGCAATAAAGATATCATTTACCAAAAAGAGAAAAAGTAAGCAAAGGTATGTAGATTATACATAAACAAAGTACGAGTATATATCACTTACTGAATGTCTTATGTGTAGTTAATAAATGTACAACTCATGCACTTAGGCACAAGAATTAGGGGCCACATTTGCATATCAAAAAAGAAAAAGTTTAATTTTTACTGTATTATTTTAGAGCACTATAAAAAAAAAGAAGAAAAGTATAAACATATAATCCACATAAATAATTCACATAAATAATGGATGAATTGCTAGTTCTTAGATTTTAATGTTACTGTTTCTGAAATGCAAAATTCTAACAAATAAGAATATTATCGAAATGTTTCAGCCCCACAGGATATTAATATGTTCTCTTCTTTTTACCTGTAGTTTTTAATAATTATTATGAATGAAGTATGCAACTATTCCATGAATCAAATGTATAAAAACATTATTGTAGTTAACATATGTTTCACATAAATGAATAGCAGGAATAAAGTAAAATTAACAACAAGAAACACCTATTAAAAATTATAAAAACAGATATTGTGATTGACTCTCAAAGTATTATGACTCTTCCCATTGTGGAAAGTAAAACATATTTTTATCCTTGATATGTACATTATAGGTCTACCTGTGTTCCAATAAAATAGGGTCCACTATATGCATTTAAGAATGCAAAAAGCATTTTCATGGGTACATCACTCAATGACTTATGTCTGGTTGTAGCTCCAGAAAATGCCAAAAGATAAATCTCTTTGCAGGATATAATATATCAATTATTCAAACAGCAAATGTGACAGTGGTGAGGGCTGTAAATCACCACACTGGCAAATTTTGATTTCTGCCTTGTATGAATTTGTGGACAATTACAAAAACACAAAAACAAAACCAAACAAATCTGTACATCTATAAGCCTCACAAGGAAGGGAAGCAGTAAAATCTTACTGTTAAAAAGCTAAAACATCATTATGAAACTTTTCAAAATTAATTTTGAAGCAGAAAGAATGAAAATATCTAGATTTTACATAATCATAGGCCAATTTGCTTTATTCAAATTCAGCTATGTTCGAGGTATTTCTGTTTCCCTACATTTATTTGTACTTTTCTCTCACCCTAGCACATTCTCATATTTTTTCTGCCTGTCCAAATGCTCCTCATCTTTTAATGTCAAAGTTGTTTATGCCTCAAAATTCCTCTCTAATTTTCTTTTTTGTTGTTGATATGCTTTTTTTTCCATTAAAGTTTATTTGGGTGACAATGGTTAGCAAAGTTACATAGGCTTCAGGTGTATAATTCTGTAATACATCATCTATATATCACATTGTGTGTTCACCACTCGAGACAGTTCTTCCATCACTTTTACCCTCACCTACCACCACCCCCGCCCCCCTTAACGCCTGGTAACCACTAAACTATTGTCTGTATCTATGAGTTTTTGTTTCTTTATTTGTTTGTCTTGTTCCTTTGTTGTTTCCAGTTTTATATCCCACATATCAGTGAAATCATATGGTTCTCTACTTTTTCTGTCTAACTTATTTTGCTGAGCATAATAATCCCAAGATCCATCCATGTTGTCACAAATGAAACTTTCATTCAGATTGTGTTTATTTCTCCATTCTCTTAATGCCAAAATACAAATGATAATGTTATTATGGAAATTTGCACACTCTATTTACATTATAGCTATTTATCTTCAGTTTATGACTTGTCTTCTTTACTAGACTATGAGCTTCCTTTCGACAGGCTCTGCCTCTGAATCATGTTTATCTGTCCCCAATAATGCCAAGAACAATGTGCCTTGCATATAGGTAACTTCAATAAATATTTATTTTCTTGTGGTGGAATAAATGAAAATTTTAAACGGAGACATGTAACATCTCAGACTTGACTAAAAAATCATCTTCAGAATTTTAAAATGGAGGTCCTGTCAACACTTCATGTAGAAGAAAAACAAGAGTTTTATTTAACTACAAGCTTAAGTAACTATTAAAAAGTCAGAATTTTGTTAAGATAAATTGACAAAAGTATAATTTCTATAACAAAGGTGGTAGCTATGGCACTGCATATGTCAATGATCCTGTCTCTTGGGTATTATAAACACTCTAATAATAGATTCTAAACTTTAAAAACACTGGCGGGCTGGCCTGGTGGCTCACGCTGTTGGAGCTCCGTGCTCTTAACTCCGAAGGCTGCCAGTTCGATTCCCACATGGGCCAGTGGAATCTGAACCACAAGGTTGCCGGTTCAACTCCTCGAGTTGCCTCCTGCAACTAAGATTGAACACGGCGCCTTGAGCTGAGCGGCCTCCCGGATGGCTCAGTTGGTTGGAGCACATCCTCTCAACCACAAGGTTGCCGATTCAACTCCCGCAAGGGATGGTGGGCAGCGCCCCTTGCAACTAGCAACGGCAACTGGACCTGGAGCTGAGCTGCGCCCTCCACAACTAAGACTGAAAGGACAACAACTTGACTTGGAAAAAAGTCCTGGAAGTACACACTGTTCCCCAATAAAGTAAAAACAAAACAAACAAACAAAAAAAAACACTGGCAAATTGGTGGAAATCTGGAAAAGAATGACTAAGAAACTGAAGACTGAAGGGTTCTAGTTCAAGATAGCCATGTTGGAGACTCCTGAACTCACATCCCACAGAAAGGCTATCTACAGCTGTATATGGAACATTCACTCTGAAATAAATCTAGAAACTAGCTGAGTAACTCTTATACATCCATATCAAATCTCACATTCCATTAACCCAGACATTCTACTTACCATATTTATATTATCTATTGCAATTAGGCAAATGAGGGTGGGAAAACCCGTATCAAACTGGTAGAAGAGGATAAAACATAATCTCACAATAAACCTCACCACCAGCATGGCTACACGAGATGGAGAGAACTCACAATTCTCAGCATCTCCCTGAGTAATGAAGAGTATGATCCCACATCTGGTGCCCTAATTTTCACTACTCCCACCACATCTAACTTTGAAAAACAAAGGGGTTTGAGTCCACAAGACCCACAAGACTGTAGAAAACTCAGAGCCAGTTTTTAAAAGACTAGTGTGAACTCACATGGCTATAACCACAAGACCCAGAACAGAGGCAGCAGATTGAAACACTTTCCAGCAGATTCTTTCCATGAAAGAGGCCTATTTGCTTATCTTAATAGCTGCAAACTTAGGGGGAAGCATTTATTTTAACATACATCAAGAGCTGACTGCTATACTTTCCAGAAACCAGGAGGTCAGTGGATACCATCATCATACTCTCCCAGACCACTGGTATCAGCCAAATGAGCTCATGCACATGTCTGAAGCCCTGGTTTTTGTCTTTACAAACATCAGACAAAATAGACTTTGAGCCAAAGACTGTAATAAGAGAAAAAGGTCATTATATAATGATAAGGGGGTCAATCCAACAGGAAGATACAATTATAAATATGTACTCATCCAACATAGTAGCACTTAAATATATAAAGCAAATATTAACAGACCTAAAGAGAGAAATAAACAATATATAATAATAGTAGGTAACTTTAACACCCCACTTTAAGCAATAGATAGATCATTCAGACAGAAAATCAATAAGGAAACATTAGCCATAAATTACACGTTAAACAAGATGGACTTAAAAGATATTTACAGAATATTTTATGCAAAAGAAGCAAGATACACATTCTTCTCAAGTGCACATGGAGCATTCTGTACAATATATCATGTGTTAGGCCACAACCCAAGTTTTAATAAATTTTAAAAGATCGAAATCATATCATGCATATTTTCCCCACCACAACAGTATGAAATTAGAAACAAATTACAAAAAAAAAAAAAAAAAAAAAAAAGAACTGGAAAATTCACAAATATGTGGAGATTAAATAGCATGCTACTGAACAACCAATAGATCAAAGAAGAAATCGAAAGAGAAATCAGAAAATATTTTGAGACGGGGAGGATCCAAAATGGCAGAGTAGATAAATGCTCTGCTTACCTCCAATTCAAAATTACAACTAAATTATAGAAAAATCAACCTGGAGATCTATCTGAAATCTAGCTGAACAGAAGTCCTATAGCAGGAGATATAAAGAAGAAGCCACATTGAAACTGGTAGGAGGGGCAGAGATGCAGAAAGGCCTGCATTACACCTGCGTGTGGCAGCTGAGAATCAGGAGGGATATCTTGGCTGTGTAGGTTACCCCCAGCCCAGAGGAGCAAAGGACCCCAGCTTCACATTGGGCTTCCCAGAAGAAAGTACCAGGTGCTTGGAAGAGGAGCCTCCACAACATCTGGCTGTGGAAAGTAGTGGGGATTTGGCTGAAAAACAGTGAGGAGATCACCTGACTATCTGGGTGAGACAGAAGGCTGTGAGAAACCCAGACATTCTCTTAAAAAGGCTGTGCACAGAGTCACCCACTCACAGGCACTCACCCTGGGCTCCGGTGGAAGGACAGAGACTCAGGAGTAGTCAGAGACATACAGGGACAGACTGAGTTGTGTGGCTGCAGGACGAGTGCTAAAGGGGCAACCACCATTGTCCCTGTTTAGGATCCATCTCCTGTGCAGTCAGCAGGAGGGGTCATCTTTCCTGTGTTCACTCTCCCCAACATGGCCAAATCTAAACCTGCACTGGCCTGGTGAAGTCAGCTTGCTCCACCCTGGTGATTCCCTGATAGCCTACCCCCACCCAAATTGCACAATGCAGAGGCTCTTTTTCAACCAGAAGTCGGCGCTGCCTGTGTTGCACTCTTTCTTGTACAACTCTTGGGATTTGCAGGCCCCAGGTAGGTGGCAGTTGGCCTCAGTGTGCTCTGAGACTTTTGCTAAGTAGCTCCAGGCTCAGCACTGGCGCCAAACCAGAATCAACCTTAAACTTGTAAACACTACTCACCCCACCCTGGTAACTCCCTGAGATGCTGTCTCACCCAACTCACATACCACATGAGGCTCTATCAGGGGCTGAGCCTTATCAGAGCTGGCAAACGGCAAAGGCATCAGGGTAGGGTTTCCTGGGCTTTTTGCGGACCTATCCCAGGCATGGTATTGGTAGCAGCCAACCTCTGTTCACAATGTGGTCACTCACTCCTGCCTCCACATCCAGTACAGGAAGCAACCGACACCGATTGTTTTGTAGCTCCTACCAGGTAGTCCCCGACCAGACACAGGCAGTGGCTGACCTGAGCCTGTACCAGAGCCCCTCCCAAGAGGCCTCAAAACCAGCATATCTAGAAGTCGTCTTTGAACCACAGCAGAGCACTAGCCAATTAGGCTGACAAATGGCACATACAAAGTGCAGCTTCAGTGGCACCAAAACCCACTGGGGTGAATCCCACTCCGTGGGATACACCCCCTGCCAGCAACTCATAAGCTGTGGATGAGACCAAACTCCACACCCAGTCGGACTGAGTTTCAAAACAAACCACTGATGTGCCAATAGAAATCAAGTCTCAATTATACAGGAGGGCACACACAACCCACACAGGGGACATTTCTGGAGCACCCAGACCAGGTGACCAGGGAGACTGTGCCACTGGGCCCCAAAGGACACCTACTACATAATGCCACCCTGGGAGATATAGTAAATATACAATACATAGAAACAAACACAGAGAGAAAGCTAAAATGAGGTAACAAAGAAATATGTCCCAAATGAGAGACCAGAAAAAAAACTCCAGAAAAAGAACTAAACGAAATGGAGGCAAGCATCCTACCCAATACAGAGTTCAAAACAATGGTTATAAAAATGGTCAATGAACTTAGAGGAAAAATAGATGAACTCAGTGAGAATTTCGACAAAGAGATAGTAAACATAAGAAAGGACATAGAAACCATAAAAAAAAAAACAGTCAGAAAAGAATACAATAACTGTAATGAAGAATCCACTAGAAGGAATCACCATCAGATTAGATGAAGCAGAAAATTGAATAGAATCAGTGATTTGGAAAACACAATAGCAGAAAATACCCAATCAGAACAGCAAAAATAATCCAAACAAAATGAGGATAGTTTAAGGAACGTCTGGGACAACATCAAACATAACAACATTCTCATCATAGGGATACCAGAGAGTGCAAACAAGTTGAAAACCTGTTTGAAGAAATGATGACAGAAAACTTTCCTAACCTGGTGAATTAAATATACATACAAGTCCAAGAAGCACAGAAAGTCCCAAACAAGATAAATCCAGAAAGACTAACATCAACACATTACAATTAAAATAGCAAAGTTTAAAGACAAGAGAAAATCCTAAAAGCAGCAAGAGAAAGGCAAGTAGTTACTTACAAGGGAACTCTCAGAAGACTGTCAGCTGATTTCTCAACAGAAATTTTGCAGGCCAAAAGGGATTGGCAGGAAATATTTAGTTATGAAAAGCAAGGACCTACAACCAAGACTACACATCAAGACTACCATTTAAAATTGAAGAAGAGATAAAGAGCTTCCCTGAAAAGAAAAAGCTAAAGGAGTTCATCACAACCAAACTAATATTATAAGAAATGTTAAAGGGACTTCTTTAAGAAGAAGAAGGGAAAACAAAACCACATAAATATAAATATATTTATGTCTGTCTCCCACGATGCTATGAACTGAATGTGTCCTCCCACAAAATCCATGTGTTGGAATCCCAACCCCCACTCATGCACTGTTGGTGGGATTGCAAATTGGTGCAGCCACTATGGGAATCAGTATGAGGTTCCTCAAAAAGTTAAAAATAGAACTCCCTTATGAACCAGCAATTGCACTTCTGGGTATTTATCTGAAGAAACACAAAACATTAATTTGAAAAGATATATGCACCCCTATGTTCACTGCTGCAATATTCACAATAACCACGATATGGAAGCAACTTTAATGCCCATCAATGGATGACTGGATAAAGAAGTGGAACATATATACAATGGAATATTATCTGGCCATAATTAGGAATGAACTGTGACCATTTGTGACAACATGGATGGACCTAGAGGGTATTATGCTTAGTGAATAAGTCAGACTGAAAAAGACAAATACCATAAGATCTCACATATATGTGAAGAATCTAAATGATAAAATAAATAAACAAACAAAACAGAAACAGACTCATACATAGATACAAAGAACAAACTGATTGTTGCCAGAAGGGAGGGGAGTTTGGGTAGCTGGATGAAAAAGGTGAAGAGATTAAGAAATATAAATTGGTAGTTACATAACAGTCACAGAGATGTAAAGTGCAGCATAGAGAATATAGTCAACAATATTATAATAACTATGCATAGTGCCAGGTGAGTACTAGACTAATCGGGGGAATTACTGTATAAATTATATAAATTTCTAACCACTATGCTGTACACCTTAAATTAATATAAAATAATATTTAATGTCAAAAAAAATTTAAAAAGAAAATGTGATTAGTCACAAACCCCAGATATGAGTCTGACAGCAATCATTGATAAAGAAATAATTCTAGCTCACAAACATAATGACAAAACCAGCAGCTAACCAGTCTTCTCCCAGATCTTCTTAAACTTGAGCACAACTGCTAATTCTGTATAAATCTAAGCAGAACAAAGGCTTTTGGAAATATTAAAACGAAGACTATTTTCTGCCACTATATACCCCCAATCATCAGCTAGACTATGGATTAAGGAAGATGATAGAGACCTCCTAAGAAAGCTTCACAGATAAAATAAGTTTCTGAAGCTACAGGTCAATTATTTTAAGTGAAATTGAACTGTTTTAGATTTCAAGTCTGTTCGGTTAATAAGTCCAATGGAAATTAAACAATGTTTAGTGATTACCATGTTTTGGTTTAAAATAACCATAAAAACAAAAGGGAAAAGAGTGGAAGCATAGAAAATAGTTCTTACATAGTTTTTTAAAAATATAAGTGAAACTGTGTCAAGTGAGGGAATTATATTTAGATATTTATTATTTGTTTATTTTTTAAAAAATTATTGGGGAACAGTGTTTTTCCAGGACCCATCAGCTCCAAGTCAAGTCATTATTTTTAATCTAGTTGTGGGGGGTGCAGCTCAGCTCCAAGTCAAGTCATTGTTTTCAATCTAGTTCTGGAGGGTGTAGCTCATCGGCCCAGGTGGGAATCAAACCAGTGACCGTGGTGTTGTGCACACTGCGCTTTAACCACTGAGCCACCGGCCACCCCTAGATATTTATTTTAGTTAACTTTAATCCATATATTACTTCATTCCTTTCACTGAAATTCTGAACCCATATGCCTGTTCTGAGTGATTAGAATAGGCTCTTTTCAGGCATGGAGAAAAGGTTTATCCTTTATTGTATATGTTTCAGTCTGAGTTAATTGTCTTCACTTACCAGTCAATTTACTGTTAAGACCAAGGGTTGTGAGCTGAATTGTGTAAACCTGAATTGCGACTCGACCTAATGAGTCCAGTTATTCTTGGAGTGCTGCAAGTGTTTCCACTGTTTTAGTTAATGATTCAGCCATTTTCTGTGATAGGTGGTGGTGCATTATTAGTCTATAGGAGTTGTCCTTTTTCCTGTCCGTTAATACAGGAGTGTTACAAGGGGAACTAATGGGTTTAAGTAGCCCCTGAGAAAGAAACAGAAATTAAAGGCTGAAGCCCAGCTGTTGCCTCAGGCCTTAGATGGTCCTGCTTCTTGGGGAGGGTGAGGGGAGGGGAACCTGTGAGGGATCCTCAAGACTAATGAGGACTGGAGCAGCATTTTTAGCCCGGCCAGGAACTCGGTGTCCCAGACCACTGGGTCAATTTGACTCTCCCATGTAGGGATAAGAGTATTCAGATGGCCTTCCGTTTGCATAACTAACATTTGGAGGGGTGGTCTTAGGAAAGGATTTTCTCCTATAACTATTTTGGTACCTAACAATTGGAGAAGCTCCCTCCGGAGGAGAGGAGTTGAGCATTGAGGGACAACAAGTAGGGAATGAATGAAATAATATCCATCACAGAGACAGCCCAAAGGAGGAATGAAGTTCTTAGTGGTGGGCTTTCCTGCCACATCCAGGACAGTGCAAGTTTGGGAGGAAAGGGGTACAGAGAAGGCAATAAGGACAGAGTAGGTGGCCCCAGTATCCAATTAAAAGGTTATTGTCCTAGCCACCACACCCAGACGTACCCTTGGCTCCAGTTCAGCAATGGTGACCTCTCGAGGTGGGGCTGACTGGGGAGGCAGGTCAGTCCTGAGCTACCATCTGCAAGGCAGTCGCAGCCTCAGGTCAGAGGACCCTTTGGCCCGCGGGACAGAGGGCTGCCCAAAGTCCTGCATTCCTGCATTTGGAGCAGGGCATTTGAGGAGGTTTATTACAATTAGGGCACTCCTTTGCCCAATGCCCTGCCTCTTGACACACGTGGCACTTAGTGTCTTATGAAGGAAGTCATGCAGGGCCTGCAGGATGTAACTGTGAATGTCCCGCAAGTGCGGCTAAAACTTGGGCGTGCCTAACCATCTTCCATTCCTCCTGAGCCCTGGCCTCCATCTCCTGGTCGCAGTTGTAAAACACCACATGGGCTGTAGTCAGTGTTTCATCTAGGGAAACCCCAGGTCTCTAGAGAAGCTTTTGTAACTTTCGCCTAATGTCAGAAGCAGATTGGGTTAGAAATTTGTCCTTTGATATTCCTTGTCCCTCGTAAGACTCTAGATCTAGTTCAATATGTTTAATGAGCGCTTCCCTCAGCCTTTCCAAGAAGGTAATAGGGGTTTCATCTGGGCCCTGACTAATGGCAGACACCTTAGAATCACTAATGGCCTTTTGACAGCCCACCTTGAGTCCCACCTTAACACAGAGTAAGAAATGGTTTCTCTCCCACTTTGGGCAATTGCCATTGTAATCCCATTCAGGGTCCATGGGTGGGACCGCTGTTTCTCCTGGGGGGTATTTGTTGTCAGACAGATGTAAATTGTTAGAAAATTTTCTGGCCTCCTTAATTGCCTGTTCCTGTTCAATGTCTGACAAAGTTTGTCCCAGAACTATCATCACATCTTTCCAGGTAGGTTTATATGCTAAAGTAAGGTGTTGGAAGCATCTATACATTTGTCTGATGGTCCGAATGGCTCCCAAGGTCAGCTTTAATTTGCCTGAGCTCAATGAGGGAGAGGGGTCTGTTTATTAGTTGGGGGCCAATTTCTCCTGCTGTTTCTATCAGAGGCAAGAGCTTAGTTGTCCGAACAGCTTTAGGGGCAGGAGAAGCAGGGGCCAGCAGTTGTGTTGGGGACTCTGGGTACAAGGGTGGTGAAGAAGGTAGCCAGAGGGCCTTCTTTGGAGTCCCTGGGGCCGGAGTTGGGTCAGTGAGAATTTGGGGATCAGTAAGCACGGGCTTAGTAGGGCTAAGTTCCACTTTTTGCATAAATCTCTACCACCCCTCTAATAGAAAAATACTTGTATAGAAGGACTATCTGACCATTTTCCAAGACGTTTACAAAAGGGGATGAGTTGTAGAAATGTGTCATAGTTTAGGGTCCCATTAAGAAGCCAAACCTCCCTCTCCCCTAGTTGGTATTGGGGCCAAACTGTATTACAAAAAAAAAAAAGATTAGTTGGCTTTTAAATTTTGAGGATCAAATTGTGACCAATTAGAAAGGGTACATCTCAAGGGGGTACTGGCGGGAATGGACTCTTGATTCCCCATCTAGAAAAGGGAAAAATTGTCTGGGGCGAGGTAAGACTGCCCCTCGAGACAGTGGCAGACTATCCCACCTCTTTTCTGGATTTGTAGGGGTTGCGAAAGAGTCCTGGTAGTTCCCGTGTTCTTCTAGGAGTCGAAAAAGGCTCGGTCAGGAGGGGGAAATTATAGAGGGCTAATGGTCAAAGCCCAGGGTATGATTTTGATTATTCCATTCGGAAGGAAGTACTCAAGCCCTCATGCAAGTAGCTGTCCCTTTGTCCCTCCATCTCTCAGTCTGCTGGTATTAGCGTTACCCATTGTTGGGCAATAGTGTTCAAAAAGAACAAGATCTTAAGGGATTGGAGAGGCAAATTTCGGAGGTAGGAGAAAAAGTTCTGAAAATGTTGAGAATCTCCTCTGAAGGTGGGAAAGGCAAGAAAAGCTTGCCGACCCTTACTCACTGCCATCCAAACAACTGGAGACAAAGGATGCAATCCAAATCATGGCACCAAAATGTTACGGGAGTCTCAGTTCTTCTTGCTGACACAGTGAAGAATCAAAGTTCAGCAAGCTGATTAATATGCAAGCAGGGTTTATTAGTGATACATTCTCAGGGAAGAGGTTGGGGAGAGGGAGAAAGAGATTAGAGAAGCCTAGGTCCCGGATATTAGTGATATGTTCTCAGGGAAGAGAATGGGCCTAGCAGAGGTGAGAGAGAGAAAGGGGGAGGGGGGAGAGAGAAAGAGAGAGAGAGAAAGCGTGAGCAAGAGAGCTGACGTAAAAAAAAAAAAGGGTGAGAGAACTTGCGTCAGTAGGACTTATACAGGGAGTTATCTATTGATTTTAGGCCGGAGAGGTGGGTGGGGGAGGTGGTGCATGCTCTTTCATAGGAGGGCATGACTTCCTAAGATGGGTGGAGGTCTGTTGACTCAGATCCTTATCTTGCTCCACACCACCTCTTGTCATCTGTTGTTATAAGAACAGATATGTGGCTGGAGGCAGTTAATCAAAGCTACTTGTGAGCTTTTTCTGTAGGCACTAAGGACCACCTCCCACTCCTCCTCCTCCTACATTTTCTAGCTTCTACCTAACAGTAGGATGGGTAAAGAAGGTGAAGGGATTAAGAAGTACAAATTTCCAGTTATAAAAGTCATCATGGGGATATAAAGTACAGTATAGGGAATATAGTCAATAATATTATAATAACTATGTATATTGTCAGTTGAGAACTAGACTTACGGGATGGTCACTTTGTACATTATGTAAATGTCTAATCACTATATGGTATACCTGAAACTAATACAACATTGTATATCAAAAGTAATTCTTAAAAAGTTGTCCTGATGTTAAAAATAAATAAATAAACAAATGTCAAGGAAGAACTCATACTGGATGTCCTGAGGTACAGAAAACTTTCTAAAATAAGATGCAACGCCTAGAAGTCAAAAGTGAAAAACACAGTAAAAGATGATTAAAAATGAAAACTATGTATTGTTAAAGCAAGTTTAAATGTGACACAATCCGGAGACTCACTGAGCAAAAAAAAAAAAAAAAAAATTGTACTCTATTAAGCAGATGAGGAATTGAATTTACAATATATACAGAGCACAACAAATTCGCAAGGGGAAAAATGTCCTAATCCAACAGAAAACTATGTATTAAATATCAGATATTTCACAGAATAAAATGGTAAAATGTTTAGCAATAATATAAAAAATTACTCAACATTACTAACAACTCGAATTAACAAAAACAATAATAATAGCATAATACTTGCCAATCAGAATAACAAACATTTAGAAATGATTATCAGGAGGTGGCGATCCATGGTAAAACAAGCATTCTCATATTTTATTGGCAGAACAGAATAAGTTTCTAAAGTGTGTACAGAAAAATAAGTGCAAGGACGATGACTACAACATAATTTGTAATTATGAAATTAGAAGCAAAGTACACCTAAATGATTAGATCAACGATACAGTTCTGTATTAAAGGCAAGGGATTTCCAAGAAGTTTCATAAAGTGGAAACACAACAGAGAATAGTTTGCATAAAATAATCCTGTTAACGTGAAAAACAAAACTATGTACTGTTAGGCACGGCCAGAGGAATGAGTCATGGGAGACTAAAATTGGACTATTAGAATTTATTTGGCGTGTTTGAACTGTGGGAGGTCAGGCTAGAAAAGACCACAACCTTTTGGAGCAAAAAGGGGTATGGAGTTTTACCGGAGGGGGTCAATGAGGTTGTTCCCCCTTCAATGCTTCAGGGGGTTTTCCTTGCATTGTCTCTAGCAACCAAGGGTTTTGTTTGGGACGTGACCAAGCCCTGGGCTCCACACCCTGCCCCTCTAGCCTCCCTCGGTCCAGACCTCCTAGGCCCTCCCAGGCCTGCTGATCACGAGCCATTAGAACAGCATAAGATGGTTTCTACTTTCTAGGTGGCTTCTCCAAGCCTAAAGCAACATAAGCCGGCAGGTACAGGTACAAAGACAAGATGGCTTTTAAGATAAGAAGTTTCCTGTTCTGTCCTAAATGTGGCCTAACGTGTACATTTGTGTATATAGTATGTATTGAGCACTTACTGTGTGGCAGGCATCAGTCTAAACTTTTTGTATTTTAATTTCCTTAATCCTCATAAAAATCTTTGAGGTAGATATTATTACTACCTTCATTTTACAGATTAAAAAGGAGACACAGACTGTAATTTGCACCAAGTCACAGAGATGAGAAGGGATTCAAACCAAGTTGCTTGGTTTCCTCCCTCCTTTTTCAGTCATATTTTCTCAATTTCGCTATCCCTCCCAACTCCTTTCTTCTCTCCCGCAACCTTCCTTCTCTCTTAGTAAATTTTCAAATGTCTCTTAACAGTGTCATGGGGAGAAAAGTGGGGGATGCAGAAGGTATGTTTCACTTATTTTCTCCACATTCAGCTTTACTGTGTGGAAGATCATGTATCGCTTTTGTAAATGAAAATTTTAGAGAAAAAAAAAAGAATGAATCCTTCAGTTCAGTTCAACAAATACTTGTTTATTGGGCTTGGTTGCCACTCCTGGAGGGGCCTGAAAAACTAAACATTCTAAACGCATCAGGTCGGTTTGACTCTTAAACGAAGTTAACATCGTTTCGTGGAAAGAGAGAAACAGAGAAAGAGACAAAGAGCAAGAGAGCGAACGTGAAAAGACGTCATGAAGGAAAACAAGCTGGCCCCATCCGCGTTTGTCCTCAGCCCCGGTCACTGCTTCCAACCGGAATCGCCGGGGTGGAGGTCAAGCCGGGGTAAAGGAATTTCCCAGCACTTCAGTGCTTTCCGCCCCACCCCGAAGGCAAACCCTCCCGCGTTCAAGACTGTCCGCATTCTAGCCAGTGTTGACTTCCCCATGAAATGCAACACCAACAATTTTGGAGTCTCTGAGAGTAGGAAAGGGGGCAGGGGGACATCTCCGCGCCCGCCCCTCTGGGGAGCCGGCCTCGAGGCAGCTCTCCCGCCCTCCGGCAGCCACGCGGGACCCCGAACTCCCACGGGGACTGGCTAGACAGACCCTTTTGTGTACGTAAGATCCAGGAAACGAAACCTAGAGCCGGGTTTTCCGCCCCGCGTAGGTCCCTCGGAGGCCCCCTTCCTGGTGACTTCAGGGAAGGTTGTGTAACGCGCCGCGCTGAGCTGCCGAGGAGCCCAGGGGACACAGCGACCGCCAGGCGCCCGGGTTCCCGGCCCTCGTCTCGCCCAGCGCCGCCCCGGAGCAGCAGCAGCCACAGGTGGGTAGGTGCGCTCTCCGCCCTGCCGCGGGCACGGGGCGCGGGGCCTGTGCGGGTTCCGGGCCTCGCGGGGCCCGGGGGCGATTCGTGACCGAGGGGCACGAGGGCTGGCGGGTTGTGCTTGCGCTGAGGTTGGGGGGTAGAGGATGGGGGTTGGGGTCCCAGCGGTCTCGGGAAGCCACCTCGGAAGTGGAGCGGGGGCGCTCTGAGGGTCCCCGGGTGACCTACCTGGTAGAGACTCGACCAACTATGGTGTTTCCTTCCCTGAGAACATCTCTTCCCAGCGAGGAGGGCAGCCCTGAATCAGGGCAGGAACCTGGGCTCCGGGGTGTCTGCCGGCACAATGTGGGGTGTTAGAAGGGACGGTTAATAGAACCTGCCAGCGGCCACTTAACAGTAAATATGAATTAGGATACAGCTGGAACTATGCTAGGACCTGGAACACCAGAAGAATTGGGAAGCTAGAGGGGCTGTGTAGCATAGAGGAGAAGACCATTATCTCGCAGTCCACCTGCCTGACTCCAGTCCTGCCTCTACTGCTTATATCCGTGGACTCTGAGCCAGTTTCTTCTGCATATATGTTCCTTCCGTACCTCATCTCTGAAACTGTGTAACTAGTAAAAGAGTTCTGAGAGTTAGAGTATGACAGGTATTAGTGTAACTTCGTTAGACAGGGTCTGGCACTGCAGAAAGTACTCAGTGAAAGCTTTTGTTATTTTTAATATTTGACAAAGTCTCTGCTTCTCCCCGCTTTCTACCTGGTCCCCCTGTGGTTTTATTTATACATTTATTCCTGGAAGTGCTGGCATGCTCACTACCCAGTTCCAGGAAGAGGCAGAAAACTATTGTTTCTCCTGGATTAGTAGTATTAGGTACAGGGTTAGTACCGTACAGGTAGGTTTCACTTAGTGTGAAATGTCAGGTGATTTGGGGTCCCCTTTTTCTCCTTTGAACTTTTATACCAGCAGAAGTTTCTCCTAATACCACACTGGTGAGTATGACGATTGTAGCACTTTGAACACTGAAGAAACACAAGGGATGGTAGTGAAATGAGTGGATTTCTGCAGTTGGGTAGAAAAGTGGCATGTGAAATAACTAGGTCAAGATTAAGCAGCCTTCGCATCTGCAAGAGAGCTGTTTTGTCTGACTGAAAGGAATGAAATTAATAATTCTGTACACACATTGTTGAATCAAAAAGCACCAATTAAGCGCTTTGTCCTGGACAAGACAGGCCATGCACTGGCCTTTCAGAGCTTAGAGTGCAGCTGGGGAGACAGTTAAGGCGTAACAACCTGTGCACCTCTCCATCTTCCTGTCTCATGGTCTCTCCCTGTGGTCTCTCTCTCACACACAGACCTTTCATGCCCTTGAATGAAACAAGCTCTGTGCAGCCTCAGGACTTCTACATACTGAGTTTCCTGTCTATAATGCCTCACCCCACCCCACCCCCACACCTTCATGGCCTGGTTGATTTCAGACTTCTTCAGCTCTCAGATCTCGCTTTCTTTACAACCCCGTCAACCACCACCAGCATCTAAGCTAGTGGCCCCATAACTCTTTATTATAGCACCATTATATTTATTTATAGCATTTAGAGTATTTCTAATAATATAATCTGTCATTTTCTTCTAGTGATTGCTATAATGGCTTTCACTATGCCTTCAGTCAGTATTCTTTGAAAAAAGGCACAAGCTTTGTACCAACCGAATATTTATATACATACTTGTATATATGAACATGTGCATTATAATATGTGTGTATATATACACACACACTATTATACTTTCTTAAACAGTGCTAAGTTGAAAAAGCCAAAGTACTGTAGTTAATCAGTACTAGTAATTGTACTTTTCATTTTCCAAATTTTGAATTTAAAAAATACTTTCACCTTTCCTGGTAAAAAGAAAATAGCCTTGCGTAAGTTTGAAATTTGCAAGAAAGATACCATAAATACAGTCTTTTAATAAATTTTACTGAAATTTGACAATTTGAGAGAAATTTTTTTTTCAATGAATCAAAGACATGAATGCAAAGGACATGAATCATTTTAATTCAACTAGTTAGTGAGATGTATAACATTAAGTGACCATTCACTCTTTGAGTGTAGTTTCCTCGTTTATTAGGAGGCAAGGAAACAACTCAAATTTGTAGGGAGCTCTGAGTTGTCAGGAAAAGCTTTTCAGGAGAAATAACGCAATCAAACTAGGATAACTGACCTAAAGTTTAGTTTTTGTTTCTTTTGTCTTTTTGGTTTACTTGTTAGTGTGGTAGAACACTTAATTTAAGCACTACTCTCTCAGGTGGTCCCAGTTGATGTAATACCTACTTTTTTTCTTCACTGTTTACTATAAAATGCTCCCCCCAAATGGTTCTGAGCTTATTTGTTTTGTTTCCTTGAACTCTAAATACAAGATTGGGTTTTTACAGGAAGACTCCCTGGTATCAGGAACTTTGATTTGTAAATGGGTTTCAGTCACCCCACTTCCACCCTATACCTTGCACATAGGGTGGACTTGTGTACTCAAATGCTCAACAACATCTGGGCCACCTGGATGTATAAACTCATCTGTTTTTGCTCTGCTTATCTTTTACCAGAACCATAGTTCAACAGATGAAATATTTTTGTCTTTTGATGTTAGCTGAAGCTTTTTAGATGCACAAAATTTACCTACAAGCATAAGCTACAAAAACATGGAAATTATTTTATTTGTGACTTACCTCAGCAAGTGTTGGGTTCTCCACATATTCTTAGGAAGTTAGGGACATAGAATTCCGTGATTGTTTTTAAAGCAGTTAACATTTTGCTAAAATAATTAAGAGCATATATGCCCATCTTGGGACTCTGAGAAAAAAGTGTTAATTGGTTTGTTTTTAGGCAATTGGAAAGTAAGTTTGGATAAATAATCCAAATCTAGTTTTGCCTAGTTTGTAGGCAGAGTAGTATTAGGGTTTTTCAAAATGAGGGATATTTCCCCCTGGGGTTCCAGATTTTATATTAGTATTTATTGAAAGCAATGAGATGGAAATTTCAGGACCACAAGAGATGAAGGATTTCACTGTAATGTGAATTGCGGAACCATAACTGGATATCAGCTGCCCTATTTCTCCTCTCTGGTGATAAAAGTTTATAATTATGAAATTTCCCAGAGTACCAGTGGGCTTTATGGTGTCTGATAGAATCATTTTGACAGAGATATATGAAATACAGTATATGATGCCTTAATCTCCTCAGAAGCTCTCACATAACAGAGCAGGAAGATGTGTGTAGTAATCACATTATAATTTGAAGTTCTGTATTTGTCCTGAAGTAATTGAAATTGCAGTAGTACAATATTTAATATGACTGTTGAGTTAGTTAAAGGCCATAGAAAAATTTTTTTAACTAATGATATTAAAGAGTGGTGTCCTATGAGAAACGGGATAGATAAAAACTTCAGCGATGTCCAGTCCAGCCTGTTAATTAAGGGATCCTACCTATTTCTACTCCAGAACTTCAGTCTTTTAATTTTATAGATCTGTTAGCGTACTCTTAGCATATTTTAAGTACTAGGTATTACATTAATGCCTAATCTTTGATCATGGAAATGTGAAGTTGATAAAAGTAATCATAGCATTTCGTATGTATCAATTTAGTCTCCTTTTATTTTTTTCCTATGACAGAACCTAAAATGAATGTGGCTATGAAAACTTTTAGCCAACTTTGGTTACATGTGTTTGTTAGCTTATTAATCATCTTACAGGTTAACTGAAGAAAAGCATATATTTCCATCTTTTTGCCCTTCTAGCCTGAGGAGGTCCACAGCAGGTGGTTTCTGACTACCCTGTTTCCCCGAAAATAAGACCTAGCCGGACAATCAGCTCTAATGCGTCTTTTGGAGCAAAAATTAATGTAAGATCTGGTGTTATAATATTATATTATATTATATTATATTATATTTATTATATTATATTATATTAATCCAGTGTTATAGTAAAATAAGACTGGGTCTTATATTAATTTTTGCTCCAAAAGTTACATTACAGCTGATTGTCCGGCTAGGTCTTATTTTTGGGGAAACACGGTAGGTAATGAAAACTGGTGTTACTACTATTCTCAGAAAATCCAGGAAGTCAAATAAGTAACTCAAACAAATTTTTTGCTTTATTCCAGGGCCACGTAAACTCATTCTGAATTGTTCAACCGTTGCTGAACTTCTTGAGTACATATAATTAAGAGGTAACTATAATTAGAATGTACTTGAGAGTTTTACTAGATTATGAAATTTTATGCTTAAAGTAGGCAGTGATAAATAAAATAAAATTAAAAGGAAAAGAGGGACATGATTTCTTCTTGGAAACACCAGATTTTAATAAAAGAATATACCGTTGAGGGATCAGTTGAATTTTATGTACTGTTTAAGATACAGGAGGAGGAGATAATAAAGTGGAAGCCAAGGCTGGAGAGGGCCTGGGAAGGGCAGGACTGCTTCATATTATGTGTGGGTCCAAGATAAAACACGTGACAGAGTTTTTGCCTCACATGTTGATTGTAATTAACACGCATAAAGGAGGTTGGGAATTAAGGGGGAGAGATAGGGAAAGTAGTGACTGGATCGTGGTGGGAAAGACTAGGATGGGATCGAGGCACTGGAAGGCAGCAGTACACTGAGTACAATGGTTTTTATTATTATTTTTCTGTAGAAACAACCAAACACAATGTTTTGGTTGGATTGTCATGGTACTACAACTGACAACCCCTGAGAGTGGGTTCTCTGGCTAAAAGCATGTCTTAAAGCATAGAACAAAAGAGACCTTTTCAAATTTCCCATTCAAGTTGGGTAGACCGTATACGTAGAACTGAAATTTCCAGAGATATTTGCAGTAGTGTGACCTGATAGGTAACCTTTCTTCTTATTTTGGACCATTCCTGGAGCCCAGCCCTGATCTGTTCACCCCCTGGGCTGACCCATAACTTCAAAAGTCCTAATCAGAAACATAGCAATAGGATGGATCAAGACCAATGTGTTTAAATGACCAGATTCTGGTAAACTAGACGAACAGAGGAATATCTTATGTATATTTATAGTTTCCGAATAACTTGTTTTAACAGTCATATTTGACCTATAAAATTGTAGACGATGTATTAATATCAGGACTTCTTTTTCAGAACTCTTTAAATCATGGACAAACAAAGTAAGTAAATTAAGTGGTTTTTTTTTTCCCTATAATGTTAAATCTGTTGTTAATATGTTACTTGTCATATGTTTTATTCAGTTTCTGAAAGGACATAATTTACTTTGTTTTTTATGCTTCCAGAATCCAGTCTACTTCAGTGTTCTGATTATAGAGAAAATACACACAAATATTCACTACCACTAATTTTTCCTTTAAAAATAAAAAAACCTTAGATAAACCTAAGAAATTTTAGGCTTACTGGAAAATATGTTGTATAATTTATACTATATTGCATCCAGATCAGTTTTCCCTTTTCTATGTATATTTCAGATACATAAAGAGTACTCAAATTGTATTAACAGGTGATAAATTTAATGTCAGTTCATTGTAATAAAAATCCTCGGATACATCACAGACATCTGTTTCTTAACATATGCATGTGAATAGTTTTAAATAAATACCGATCATTTATTCTGGCTTTTTTTCTGTCAAGAAAATTCTAAATAAATTGAGTACTGACAAAACATGTAATAAAATAATATGCCTGTTTGAAAATCGAAGGTTTGGGAGAGAAAACCAATACATAAGGGAGAAAACATGAGAAATAAATCCCTGTTTTCTGAAAGGATTTTGTTAGGCACAGCCAGAGGAATGAGTTGCAGGAGACCAAAATTGGTCTATTATTAGAATTTATTTGGTGTGTTTGAGCAGCGGGAGGTCAGGTTAGAAAAGACCATAACCTCTCGAGTAAGAGGGGTATAGAGTTTTATAGGGGGAGGTAAGCAAGTCTGTTCCTCTTCAGTGCATCACAAGCAAGCAGGGAGCAGGACAAGAGGGCTTCTAAGATAAGATGGTTTCTATACAGCACATTCCAGGCGGTTTCTTCAGGCACATTCCAGGCGGTTTCTAAGATGGTTTCTGCTCCTGGCCTAACAGCTCCAAGTTTTATGTTTTCTAACTCAGATATAAATCTCTTCGGCCTATAGTGGAATTTTCTGAGTTCGCCTTTGTCCCTTGGGATTGGGGGAAGGTACAGTTAAGCCGGTTATCACAACCGTTGTATTTGTTATGTAGATTTAAGTTGGAGCTAGGAGTAGATCCCCTTCAGATGCAAAACCTCTCCCAAGTCACAGGGCCAGCACTGGGCCGAGTTAAAGAGAACTATTGAAACTGGTATGCATAGTAAATATATAGGAAGCAGAATCATTAAGAGGTAAAGAAAGACAAGAAAGCTTTCAAAAAGTTCCAAGCTAAATTACACTTGTTAAAATCAAATTATACCAGCCATCCAAATCTTAAAATAGAAGATTTCATGCCACTGTTACCAGAGAGCAGGCCATTCTTGGCATAGTGTCCAGGTTCTTGGCATATTGAGCAAAGAATTAAATGAGACACAGAAACAGTGGTGAAAGAGCAATTTATTCGAAGAGAAAGTACATCCCAAAGGGATAGGAGCGGGCCTGAGCAAAAGCATGGCTTAAAGGGCGCCCACTGGCAAGGACTTGGAGTTTTTATTTTCTTTCCTCTAAGATGGGCTGTTCCTCTCCAGACGGGGGGACCACTTGATTGACACCTGTGATTGACAAGGGGCTATTACCTCATCTTAGATTGTGCATGTGCCTTCCCAGAATTCAGTCTGTTATAATGATATTAATGAACGTCTGGGTATATGTATGATATTATAATGATTGTATAATGAGGTTGTAGCCTTTACTGCTCGGGTGTAAGTGACCGGTCTAATTAAGTTAGATAAAGGAAGAATTTGGGCTTAGGGGGCCGTCTCTGGGTGGTGCTCCCCATAGGCCATGTCAAACATTCAGGAATGTTTGGAGACCCCATTCCTAACTCTAACTGCCTACCTTATTTCCCCTGAGAGGCGTGGTCCCCATAAATCTGTGAGAAGTTGAGGTCTCTTCTTCTGCATCTGCTTCCTGCTGAATGTGGTCGTTGTCCCTGCCTACTGGGGATTCATGGAACTCTTGCCCTATCTGATCTTAAATGAGGGGAAGGGGTCTTGAGTTCCATCGTGATCAGGGTGCACTGGAAGCCTTACTGGGACATTATTCATATCTTGATGGCCCCTAGGCGAGGAGAGATAGATTCCAGTTAATAGATTAAGAGCGCTGGCCCCAGGAACAAGACCCAAAGTCCATTTAGCTTAAATTCAAGTGGCATTGTTGTGGCATTGTTTATCCCGGTGTTAGGTCTGGAGTGGCCTGGAGAGAATGCTGGGCCATAATGATTACAATCAGCAAGCTTAAGTCACAGGCTGCTAGATAGTTATTTGAAGCAAGGGGTTGAGAGACATTTTATGATTTAAGCTAGGAGCAATCTTTAGGATTAACAAACTGATTTAAAAAGGAATTGAGATCAGGGACTAGGGAGCTAAGAAACTAGGGAAAAGGAGACTTAAAATTTCAATAGTGGGGGAGCTTTCCTGTATCCACCATTACAATCCCGTCTTAACAGGATTTATATTCTGTATATTTTTGTGTAGGTAGCCGAAGATACTTATCTCTTAATACATTGTCAGCCTTACTACATATAGTATCATTTCTTAGGACCAGAAACCTCGGCTTTCCTTCAGGAAGTTTCATGATCTTCTCTTAATGTTTGCCTTGTTGATTTAATTTTTAACGAAACTCAAAGAGTTTTAAATGTATATAGTATTGAGCTGTTTTGTTTGCTATAAGCTCCAGGATGCTTCAAATCATTTAAGAAAGATTCTTTTGGCCACAGTCACCTTTAAATGCTTCAGTTTCATATATATAAATTATGCGTGTATATGTACACATAAATGGAAATGAAATTATATATGTATATAAATACAAACACCTTCACACAATGCAAGAGGCTTGTTGTAACCGAAGGCCAAACGAGTCCGGGGCTCGTACTGCCTGCGCTGCTCAGCCAATAGTCTGACACAGGAGCTGGGCTATCGAATAAGCGTTTATTATCAGAGCACCAGTGGTCTGAGAAGGCAGCAGGTTAACACCTCCAATAACTGCCTTAACATTCTCCGACCGGCTTGGGGTATTTAAGGGAAAATCAGGGCACTCTCCCAGAGGCTGCATGACGTCCTGCGGGTCTTTTCTCTTTTCATGATGCCCCCCTCTGTCATCTGATCTCTTGTGGTACTAGCGGTCCTGAAACCATGGAGAGAGTAACTTGGGAAAATACTAAGCTATAAAGTTTGTAATTAGCAAGCATCTACAAGGTGATCTTCTAAGATGAGGAGCTGGAACCCATCCTGGCAGCATTGAGCTCAGCCACAGGGGGTGTGAAGCCCACCTCGATGGGGACAGGGCATCCTGGAGGCATTCTGAGTACAGGAGGCCTTCACTATGATTTTATAGGTTATTTTAAGTTGCACTTCACAAATCCACCTGTAATTCATATGCTCTTTGGTCTTCTTGACCACTTACCCATTCACGTATTTTCTCTTTGTATGAATTCCCACTGAAAATCTTGAAATCAGGATCATTGCTGCAGTACTAAAATCCCAGAGATTACCAGACCCTAATTTCCTGAATCTGTCAGGTCATGGATATATGTGTATGTTTACAGTTGTTCAAACAATGGTACCTGCTCAAGTGCCAAAATGTAACATACCATTTAAGAGCAGGTCTATAAGTCAGACTTTAAAGTGTGCTGTCTTGAGATCTGCTGAGTCCGATCCCATTGTCTCCAACACAGGTTGGGAGCAGGGGCTGTGGGCAGAGCCCTGAGAGCTAGAGAACTAGCTGTGCTGCTCACCTGAAGCTGACAAACTGAAGGATGGTTGGGATGGGATGGTGGATGGTGGTATTTCAGAGATCTGTGATAATTCGGGGTATGTTGCAGTGTCTGTTCAGGGAAAGGCCCTGAGAGAAGTAGAGGATTCTCTGTTCCCTGAATTCACATTGTCTCCGTGGACTCCATTCTGCTGAAATTATTAGGAACCGATTGAATGGAGGAGAAAGGGGACCCACAATCCAGCCTTCCTGCTGAAACCACACTGTTGCATGACCTTTGAAGATTCATGAAGGAGAAGCATACAGGAAGTGTATCAGATGGAAAGTTTGACAAACCTTTTCTTCTACATTGATGCCATGTCCTCATGATTCAAAAAGAAACTTGAATTTACAGTTAGTAAGTCATAAGGAAAGAAAGGAGGACATGATAGAAGTGGAATGTCCACTAGATCGTAAGTTCCATGAAGGCAGAGCTAGTGTAGCCCCAGAGCCTAACTCGGGTGAAACAGGAGATGCTCAGTAAATATTTATTTTCTGGCTGGGGTGAGGGCTAAATGAATGACTGGAGAAACAAATATGAAGAATGAGGAGGTTCAACCACTTGTACATATATTAAGATTATTCAAGACACATTGATTAGCAGGTAATGATTAATATGTTTGTTGTAATTAAGTCATTTATTATTTTTCTAGGTCAAAATCAGTCAAATATTGGAAATTCCTATGGTTCAACCTTGTTAGGATAGTTCCGGAGTAAGCATAAAAAGGATATTTAAATATAAAAATACTTGCAATATTTTAACTATTTAAAAAATTTCTATAGCAATGATTATAGATATCTTTAAAATCATCCATAATCCTTCCATTACCATCCTCATATTCCACCTACTTTTATTTATCTTTCTTCAAAATCTATATGTGGTTTTAAAACAAATGTTTTTTTAATACCAACAAACTCAAAGTATGGAAGTGAACACTCATTAGGCATATTTGAAAACTAGAAATTCAACCCAAATAACTGAGCTGTCACATTTTATCCAAAAGGGCATTTGTTTGAGACAGGATTCTATGCGAAATAACTGATAAAAGGCACAGCTTTTGTTAAGTGAAGAATTCACTCCATTTCAATATAGTACAAGATCAGCTTAATGAAAACTATCTATCTACAGACATTGTATTTTTCTTTCTAATATATATTTATTAAAGCAGATATACGTTTGCCTTTCCTTGAATTACAGATGCACAAATGAATGCTCCTCACCCAGGAACAAATTTACCAGCTGGGTATCCCCCTCAGTACCCTCCAGCAGCATTCCAAGGTAAAACGTTTGTTTAAAGAATACAAGCCAAAATTAATCAATTATTGATATCCCTCAAAGGATGTGTATGTGTGTATTTATTATATTAGTGCATTTTGTTGAAAGTGCAATCGTGAAATTGGCAGCCTAGTTCTGCATTTGTTTTGTTTGACTATATATTTTCGTAAATATCATTAATTTTTGTTTATACAAGATAATAAAGGTGTAGTGTTAATAAAAATAATAGTGAGTTTACATTTGAAAAATGAAATATAGAGCTGCATATAAGTTAAATCCCAAAATACATATATTAAGTAAAAGATTGTATTGATTCTCCATAAGTTTGGAAAATTGTGATCATGTAATCACACTTAGAAGATTTATCCCTGAGTGTTTTTGAGTCATGTATAGGTTAAGTTAATTGTGTTCAGTGAGTCACAAAAAGATGAGTGCTTAAAATGAAGCTGCAAATAATACAGACCCAGTTACCTGAGGATAATTCTCATTTTCATTTTGTAACTTGTGAAAGCTTTCCTTTTGCATTTGTAAGAAAAGTAAGAGACTCATATTATTACATACTAGGGAGTACATTTTTTCCTTTGAACTACTTACTAAAAGATTTCAGCGATTTTCTTTTATACAAGTACAGTTATCAAAATATCAGAATGACCAAAACTTGACCAAATGGAAAGTTCATGGTGCACCCAGATTTGCAAGAAGGCAGGCTACCCGTATCTTGAGACCATCCTAGGAACTTAACATTAACAGGAACTGAGTTTGAACAAAAGGGTGTATACATTTTGTATCTCCTCTGAACAATCGGCTTGAAATCTGAATGGTCGGTTTAATTGTCTAATCAGGAACCTCCCAGTGGGTTCTGGATCTTATCAGATATTTGCAATTAAAAGAATGTGAGCTGGAAAAACTCCAAGGTCCTAAAGTGCCTGCACTTAAGTATTAAGGAAAAGCTCTTAAGAACACTAGTGCCAGGGCATTCTCCTAGGAAGGAAAACGAAAGCAGAAGCTCAGGTCGTGGGACCCAGGTAGTGGTAAGGTTTTAAATTCCCCAGGTTAATTATAATGTGCAGCCAGGCCTGAGAACCACTGCTCTGAATTCTTACATGGTTGGTATTTGGAGAATTATTAACAAGTCTATCATATTCATCCAAGGCACTTGGAGCATGATTTAATCCACCCATAGCTAATTAAAAGTGGGTGATACATAATTAAATTTGGTTACAATCAGACTTGAGAGTTTGTGAGAAAGCTCAATTTTATGAAGTCCAAGGCCACATACAGCGCAGGTCTTAATGACAGTCATGCTAACAATAGTGATAGCTTAAAATTGAGAGTCTCTGCATAACGTGGATTAACTCACTTAATTTCAGATACTCTTATGAGGTAAATACTATTAATTATCCCTATTATAAAAATGGGAAAACGTATTGAGAGGCCTGATCAGACTTCAAGTTCTGGCAATTGTACTTAATAGTTGTGTGGTGTTTTAAACAAGCCTCAGTTCTTATCTGTAAAATGTGAATATTTTCCAATTCAGTTGGTTTGGAGATTAAATCAATCATATGTAAAACACCTAGCACAAATAATAAGTGACAACGATTTGCTGACTATATAATATGTTAAATCATTTGGGTTTATATAAATGAAAATATCCAAATTTCAGGTGATTTTATATGACTAATCCATTGATTTCAGGGGAAATCAACCATCCTTACTCTCCAAGAGTTGGAGACTATTACGCTAAAGCTGGTAGGTACTATTATCAATTAAGTCTCATCTTCACATCCCCAGTGGTTTGCCTGTGTGGTCTAAGTCCTTGCACTGTAGTCAGTGATCTTTAAAAGAGAAATTTTAAACATAGAAATCTTTTCATATTACAGACAGAATTCAGCCTCTGTTGGCTTCCCGTTGCTTCTAAGCTAGAGGCCAAAATATTCAATTTGGCCACCAGGTCCAGGGTGGTCCCCTGCCTTCCCTTTAAGGGCCTCTTAAACCTGGCGCTCTACTGTTTGGGGAGATGGGCCTTCTCTGGCTCGAAAGGCTCTCTGTTTGTTACTATCCCGGGGCTTCTCTCTGACTTGTTCTTGCTGTGCAGCTGGCCTACTCAGTTCCTTTTATCCCTTGGTCCTAAAGGAAGCTGTCACAACTGCTTCCCTTTCTCTCTCCCCTTCCGAATACCTTCCTTTGGCAAATACAGTCATAAAACTTCTGGTCCCTTCCTTCAAAGGACTTCACTCCAATTTTAATGAATCAATTAATCCCACTAGTGTTACAGCTCCTTACAGTAAGGGGGATTATAAAGTTCTCTCTCCCAGTAAGCAATGAGGGCAGGGATTTTCATCTACATTTCTCATTTTAAATCCCAGTGCTCGGCACTCCTAAAATCGTTTTAAGATAGAAATCAGACCATGGAACTCACTCTTCTGCTTGAATTCTTCTACTGCCTGTCAATCACACTTGGACTGAAAGCCAAAGCCTTATTAAGGGGATCCCTAGACAAACCGCTTGTATTTCTTCACTGACAGCCTTTTCTCTTTCTCTCCCTTAATGATGTTGCTGTCTTTCTCAAACATGTCCGATTCATTCCTAAAGTCCAGGATTTTTGCATTTGGTTTCCCTTCTTCCAGGAACATTTCTCACCAGATCTCCACACAAAGCTTTCGCTTCTCATCTTTTCATTCTCAACTTAAATTTTATCTATTTAAAAGTAGCTAGTTGATACCTTTTCCTCTTCCCCCATGTATGTTCTCCATCAGTTCAAGCTGACATCTTTTCTAAAACTATTTCTTTTCTAACTCCCGGAAGTTGCCTATAAGCTCCATGAGAGCAGATTGCCTTGTTGATAGCTGTATCCTCTCATTCTGGAACAGAGCCAGTCCCATTTTTGGTCATGTGTAAATATTGGTTCATTGTAGAAGCAATGAATTATAAAAGCTATAGTATTTAACAGACATTAGTAGCAGATTTAGTCTCTCTTCTAAGTCTTACTTTTGAACACTGTATGTATTTTTCATCAGTGTTCCATTTAAAAGTATTTATAAATTGCATATTCTAAGTATTAAATTTTGCAGCCTTTACTGGTAAAATATTGTGAAACACCGTCCTTTGAAATTATATTCCTTTCCTATGGAATTGCTGTACATTGCATGATACATGGAAGCTTATGAAGCTTCATTGTAGTCACAAGTCATGTGAATATAGCGTATACCCTTGGTAAATTTCTCCCTCTACTGCTTATTAAATACTGAAGACACTTTTGCCCGTTAAAACTTTTTACCTCCGTTGCTTCTCAAATTATATATCCAGAGAGCTGAGGGTCCTAAAATGTGAAATTTAAATTTGTAACCTAAATATCATAGGGGACTTTTTTTTTTTTTTTTTTTGTCATGTAGGGGGTTTTAGGATTGGAATACACCATGGATTAAAACTCCAGGGAAATTGTTAACCCAGGAGATTACCTGGACAGAATTACTGGAAGGAATGACGTGGTTTGACCTCTATACCATGGTTTCTTAACAGCAACACTATAATATTTGGGGATAAATAGTTATTTTTCCTCAGAGTGCTGTTCTGGACAGTTGCAGTTACTTAGCTGCACTCCTGCCCTCTATCCACCAGATGTCAGAATCATCCTTCTCTCCAGCTGTAACAGCGAAAAACATCTCCAGTTCTTGCCAAATATGCTTTGAGGGGGCAAAACCATTGCCAATCTTATGCATGTAGGAGGTACCATTTGTTAGAATTCCAAAATTGCCATTTTTACAGAGTGCTTTGGTCCTAGAAATGCAAGCTCAAAGCCTCTATTTTGGACCTTCTATTCAATGTCATGAAGGCATTCCATAACCTTTATGTAGATGACTCTAGATCATTGTTGATTTTCTTTCCCTTTCTTAGGTTTCAAACATTTAAATCTAAATTTTGGATGGTAATGATAAGATTGTAGGCTGACTTGGTTCACAGCCCACCACCCTCAGAAAAGCGTGGATATGAAAGTACAGATATTTAATAGAAACATTGCAGAAAGATTACAAATCATAAGCTTTATAGAAACAGGATTCCTGAGCTGAAATTTCAGTTTGTAGACAACTGGGGCGGTCCTAAAAGAGTTGATGTTTCCATTTCTCAGTGCAGTTACAAATTATTTCACTTTTTTTATTTCAGGACATCCTGGCTACCTGGGCCCCCAAGCTGCCTATCCTGGGACCCAGGCAGGCTATTCTGGCCCCCAACCTGGCTACTCAATCCCACCACCTGGCTATTCAGGTGCTGGCCCAGTGGGCTTTGCTGTCCAACACCAGCCAGTGTATAATCAGCCAGGTGGACCTGCAGCGGTACCATGGATGCCGGCACCACCAGTTCCACCAAACTGCCCACCAGGCTTGGAATATTTAAGTCAGGTAATTTCAAATACATAAAACAGTCATAAAAATAAAACTGTTCCAGTCTTATTTTTCAAATGAGATTTACAAATGACTGAGTCACAAATATTGGAAATGGTAAAACAATATTGTTTGTTAACAAATAACTAATTCTTCCAGGTCAGGTTTACTTTTAAAGCAAAATCCAAGTGTCTTAGGGAATTGTGTTTTCTACAATCTTGAATATAATCTATGATAATAGCCAATAACAAACATTTATTAAGTATCAAGCTTTGTTCCTAAGTATAATACAAGTATTAACGTGTTTAATCCTTTCAGAAACTCTATAATATATAGGTGCTATAGTTATCACCATTTTACAGAGGAGGAAACAGTTCCAGAGAATTTACATAATTGGCTCAGCATCAAAACACTAAGGAAGTGGAAATGGCTTTTTGCTTCTGGAACCTTGGTTCTGTATCCTGTGCTCTTTAATCCCAACACTGAATAATATTCTAGGACTTGGAAAGAAACATCTAACTCAATTTACTCTTGAATTTCAATAAGTGTTACCAAAAAAGGAGTTAATATTCTGTATGTAACTCACTTTTTTGTTATAATTAACAACATTACATTTTCATGATGCTTTTGTTCTTTGGGAGAATCAATTTTATTAATGCTACCAATAAAGGAAAACAATCCTGAATTTTAATGTAGTACATAATAGTTTATCTCAGCAAGTTGAGGTTCCATTTTGTTTGCTGTTACAAATCCTATAGGTGAAGTAGGAATATGAGATTCTATGTGTCTAATATATAAACAAATATTCCTATTATATCCAACTAGTTTTCAGTAAATGAGCTGTCTCTCTTGTACTCTGCATTAATTTAATTTAATTTCCCACAGTTCACTTGGGTAGCATATGATGTAAGAAATTTTAGTACTTCATAAATTCTCCAAGAAATACCCTAAATAGACTTTTTTTTTTAAAAAAATTATGGTCTTACAAAACGTAGGGGAACTTATCACCTACTACTAATGATGATTTCAAATGTACTTGAAAATAACATGTTTTATTTGTAGAAAAACACTCTTTAAGTGGATAAAGGTCTTAAAAAATATTAAGAAGGAACTTAACATTTAAGGTCTTAAAAAATATTAACAAGGAATTTTCTAGAAGGAACATTTTTTTTTTTTTTTTTTTAGGGATTCCAGTGTAAGACAATTTTATATGACCTGAATTTGCCCACGTTAACAGTGAACACATTCAATAAATATTTTTAATTAAAATATATTAATTTTAGTTGTACTTAGAAATAATATAAACTCATTAAATATTGATAAATATTGATGATTGATTATATGCATTCTTTAAAATGTAAAAACATGAATGTTAATTTGATTGGCTTAATAAACACATGATATATAATTACAGCCTAATTTTTTTTTACTCTATAGATAGATCAGATACTGATTCATCAGCAAATTGAGATTCTGGAAGGTATGTATTCATTGTATTGATTATATATCTAGAAAGAGAAGACATTTATGCAGATAAAGGCATATCAGCAACCACAAATATAACAGTTTCACTGATGTGGGATGAATAAGCCTGGTTATTTACAAATGTCTCTCGTCATAATGATGAAATGATTGTCAGCAGCTAGTTTGAAATTAGGAGTCAAGTGGTAAAATACTATTACTCTGGGCGTCTGTCCTTGTGATACTGATTCTAACTTAGAAGGAAACCAATCAAAACTTACTTTTACTCCCCGCTCTGTCTAGACGTCACTTAAGCGATTTCTCACTTTACCTGCCTTCTATGATTTCAGCTGTTTTCTCCACAATTTGTGATGACCTTGAGATTGGCACAAGGCCACATGAGTAGTGCAGACACCTTAGTACATTTCCAAAATGAATACACTTTTTTAATTTGGATGGGTATGTTTTGGAAAATTGTATTCCTGCCCACGGTTTCTCTTGGGAGTTCAGATGAACCCTGTAAAACCTTTTTCCAGGAGCTGAGGATTGTCACCTTGAATGTTGGAGGATGCTAACCAGCAGGCCTAGAGGGCTGGCTTCCTAGACCAGCACTCCGGCTTGTGGGAATCAGGCCTGCCTCCAACAGATGTTTCCCTGGGTCCAGTGCTCCTCAGGTATAATGAACTTAGGAAGCCTCTAGATGTCTCAGAACTCCTGCCCAGGGAAAGGGAACCTGGGTAGATTTATGAGCCTTAGTGTCTTCCTTGTACATACAGAGTTCAATGAAAACTCTGCTGGTTTTTCAAATATATATATTCACCTCTCTGCAAAGCTTCTTTCCACTAATAGAGATTATACTATGAATTACACTAGTTGGTAATTTGATTAGAATATATAATCTATTATATTTCGATTACTTACAATGTACATTGTTAGACACCGTGTTTCCCCTAAAATAAGACCTAGGCGGACAATCAGCTTTAACGTGTCTTTTGGAGCAAAGATTAATATAAGACCCAGTCTTACTTTACTATCATATAAGACCAGGTCTTATAATATAATATAATATAATATAATATAATATAATATAATATAATTGATATAATATAATAAATACTGGGTCTTATATTAATTTTTGCTCTAAAAGATGCATTAGAGCTGATTATCTGGTTAGGTCTTATTTTCGGGGAAACACGGTATTTAAAATATTCTCATTTTTGTTAGTTTATTTAAACTGTGTTTTCTCTGGAAAGGAGCTCTTTGATGTTGGATAATTTGTATCCTGAATTTTTAAAAAATATTTTATTCTAGGGAATTTATTTTTTGAGATTATAAAATCCCCTAAAAGGACCCTGTGCGTTATACAGGGTTCCAGTCATAGTTTTTGGATATAAATTTTATATGTTTTTGAAACATACAGGTATTAGTCGTGAAATATAAAGTAAGTTCCAAATTTAGTAGTTATTAAATCTTCAGTTTTTTAAAAAGGGATGTCTTTCATTTTGTTTTTTTGTCTGTATTTTAACATTATGAGTAGTGTAAAGAGAAGAATATTACTCGGTTTATTTTTAGAATCTGAGACTAGGACGGGCACCTTTCCCAATTCAAAACTTAATAGACAGTAAAGACATAGCATAGAATTCATTTGTTTTCATTTTTTAAGTAGGAAGGAAACAGAGATGTATAACCCCATTGATCTCATTTTACAGATAGACAAACTGAAGATTTTTGAGATTTAGCCCTTAATGAAACACGTAGGTAAATAGAGCCCATCTCATAAATCAGTTTAATTTTTTTCTCATGAAACATTTGACTGACAGATGTTCAGGTTAAGGGTGGTTCTTACAAAGGGAACATCCAAGACCTGCGGGGGTTGGAATAAACATGCTTAGGGAGGTCACGGTGATAGAATTTGTGCAGTACGTCTCTGAATAAAAGCCCATCCACACAGATGTTAGAGAGCAGTTTTTGTCTCCGCATATTGCTTTTAATTGCTTGTTATTTGGGTGTCTTGTGACATCCTATGTCCCACGTTAATAAGGGCTATGGACAAGTGGGACCATGAATTGCTCCTTCCTGGCTCTAAGCAAGGGGCAGTTTCCAATGCGTGGCTTCATATGGGAAGCCCTTCGGTAAGATACAGGCAGGTGTCAGTATTTAGCATATCTCTGTTTCCCCAGTGAAGAGACCAATCCCCTTTAAGGAGCAGAGTTCCCTCAGGATGCCAGTAGTCTAGATATTCGGAGTTGCAGCCTTGTTGCCAAGCATCTTTCCCCCTTGTCTAATCCCCGTCTCCCACTTCTGAGCAGCTTCTGCTGCTCTAAACAAGGGTGCCCTGAGTCAGTGTGATGTTCTAATTCACCTTCCATTTTCATTCCCTTTTTACACATGTGCGTTGAGAGTGAACACTTTCATTACCTTCCCTCACACAGTGCAAAAAGATAAGTCATAAATATGGTATAAGACCAAATCTCTAGCTAATTTATTTAATATACTGTTTCATAAAGCACATACATAGCACTCATCCTCGATCTCTCCCCCTTAACCAAATAGCTAAAAACTGTACCAAATACCTGGACAGGTGCATGCAGGGGCATGACTGTGACCACCTGCAGCATTGCACCACCCCTCAGCCGCAGAGCTTCCCTTTCCGACACACACCTATGGAATTAGGAAGATAGGCGTTTTCTTTCCCATACCTCACAAAGGAGCTCTTCATTTCTCTATACCTTAGTACCCTCTCCTCCTACTCTTTCTTTGCCATTTTTCTTCTGTCTGAATCATCTCTGAACACCTTTTCCTTTCTTTTTCCCTACGTTATTTGAAGTATCATCTAAAAATGGTAGATATTACAGTATCTTAGAATAGAGTTAAGATTTTTTTTTAACATAATGGTTCCCTGTTATGTTTTTTAGCTTTAACAAGTTTTGAAACAAATAACAAATACGAAATTAAGAACAGCCTTGGGCAGAGGATTTACTTTGCAACAGAGGATACCGATTGCTGCACCCGAAATTGCCTTGGGGCTTCTAGGCCTTTTACCCTGAGGATTCTTGATAACATGGGCCGAGAGGTCATCACCCTGGAGAGACCACTGAGGTGTGTCAGCTGTTGTTGCCCCTGCTGCCTTCAGGAGGTCAGTGAGCAGTTACCTTGGGAATCTGTAAAGTAGTTCAACAAGAATTGCCCCCCTTTCACTGAACCTATGTAATCAAATGAGATTTAAGGAAAATTGGTCCACAAGCTATTGGTTTATGCTTGAGAGTAAATTAGACAGGAAGGATGAAAAACAGTGAGCAGAGAGCCCCATGTCCCTGAGTTATTTGTGTCATGGAGTTGAGCATCCACTCAGAGACCAGACTTCTTGATCTCCAGAGAGAGCTGAGAAGAGAAGGCCCTGTGGTCAAGTGCCTTCCTTTAAGTAACCGTGAGAATCTGGCCAGAGCCAGGGGAGGAGCACCACAGAGAATATGCTAGAACACAGTAATTCCAGGAGCAGGTGTCTAGAAGAATGCGGAAAAGGACAGACGTGTTCATCTCACAATTTCGGCCAACCTATTTTGGAACAAACTTAAAGAGGCTTCCTCTGAGAAATCTCAACACCAGTGTTTTTCAGTTCTCCATTTTTAAGAATGAATATATTTGAGTCCCCTGTAATAGGGATATACAGGCAAGAGTACCTTCTGCTCTTAAAGACCAGGTGTCAATTTCATAGTACTTGTCAGCCCACAGGTAGAGCACGTGAAACTCACTGGAGACACCAGGGCAGAGTTTACAGGAGAGGGCCTTTCCCTTATCCCCATTGGCCTGAGACCAGCCCTGCCTGGTCAGTCTTTCCATACAAGCAGCTGCCACACATGATACAGACAAAGACACAAGCTCACAGTCATTTGAAGTCTAATACTGCACTAATTTTTAAAAGGTAACTGAAGTTATTTATACTGAATTATCATAAGTGTGGCAATGTAGAGCAGTGCGTAAGTGTGGATGCAGCCTGCCTGTTTGTGTCTCAGCTTTTCCACTTTGTAGCTGGGAAATCTGATACAGGTTAATAATCTCTGTTCCTCAGTTACTTCATCTATAAGTAGGGATAATAATAGCAACCTCATAAGATGTGTTGTAAATCAAATCATGGTTAGAATAATGTCTGACACTTGGAAAGTATTCAATAAATGAGAGTTATCATTAGACATAATTATCACTACAATTTATGTTTTTTTGCTCTTACAGATAGAAATCCAAGCTCCTCCCGGTGTACCGGTAGGTTATGTGATTCAGAACTGGCATCCATGCCTACCGAAGTTTACAGTTCAAAATGAGAGGAGAGAGGATGTACTTAAAATTACAGGTCCATGTCTTGTGTGCAGCTGTTGTGCAGATGTTGATTTTGAGGTAAGAGATGTGATCATGTTCATAGGCTTTGCTTTCCTAATGTAAGAATAATATAAATTGGAGGATGTTGCGAACGTACCAAATAAATATGTGTATCCTGATATCTCAGGAGGGAGACAATGTGCTCAGATCTTTAGCTTTAATCAGAAAGGTGGTTTTTGCTCTCATTGAGCATCAGTGTTGATTATGCTAACTGGGGAAAACAAAGCAGAGCCTTGTCAAATCAATGTAGGCAAAACATCTAACATTTAAATGTGGTGGTTTCTGTATGGAGGCACTATATACAGAGAGTGCCAAAAAAATGTAAGAAAGGAAAAAACTGTTTTAAAATTGTAATACTCAATATATACCAATAACAAAAGATGAATACAAGTCACATTTGACCTCTGCAATTACAAGAGGTGCTCAAAGTGGTTACCATCAGTGTCCAGACACTTCGGATTAAGGTGAACTACTGCTTGAGCATAGATAACATCTCTTAAAATGTATACATTTTTTTGGCACCTCCAGTATTATCCATTTTAAGTAGGACGTTAACCTTGTCATCTGAGTCTGACTGCCAAAGCGTATGGATCCTTCAGTCTGAAACACAGGCTGCCAATGGGTCTCGGCCCCCTTCAGAAGGTCTGACACCTTTGAGTTCCTACAAAAGTCCAATTATGCAAAGAGAGTTTTCAGGAAGATAGTGTAAGTAAGACATACTACCCAATTAGGCTTCTCTATGGTCTCTATCTCTGTATTAATTTTGATCATTAGAAACCACAATATATCTGTGTACTTGCTATCTGGAAGAATTTCATTACAGCAAGTTTCCAACAGATAGTCTAGCCTTATAACTCACCTTATTTGACTGCAAATGTTAAAGGAGATTTTATAACTTAATCTTGCTTTTTCTTGTTCTATTGGAAAATCAGAAAATAGTAGTAAATTAGGCGCACATCTCTATAAAAGGGACAAAAACCTGTCAGTACCTGAGTACTGCTGCCCCCTTGTGATAATAAGTGAGAACTCAGCCAATCTCCCCTGACTTTCTAAGGTTTTCCACTCTCCACCCTCGTTCTTTTATATTATCTGTTTGGTCATCTAGTCACATGATATCCAATTCCTCTGTTTGATCCTGGTTATATAAAAATGAGTCCTTCCCCTCACTGACTTAAGAGTCTAATGAGGGAGGCAGACAATTCTAAGAAAACTCATATGATGTAATAGAGACTTTGTATAGATTCTTACAAAGGGATGTGGACTGTGGGGGAGGGATGTATACTGTGTATGTGTAAAGACTTAATAGGTTTATGTATAATAATAGTTCTTACGCAGGGATTATCATTCCTAGCAAAGATCCAGAGTAGTAAAAAGCTAATTGTTCTTTCAGGGAATATTAACAGAAGTTTGGCTAACATGTATTTGTGGAAAATAAGTGAAAATACTGGTGAAGCAAGGCAGACTGAATTGTGAAACTTTCATATTTAATGCTAAAAAATGTAGAAATCATCCAGCAACCCTTCTCAATGGAGGCCTTAGAACATCTATTATATGTACCAAATTAACTGCTCCTGTGTATCTCCAGTGGTGCTGCTAAGTACCATCTTTGAGGGGATTGAGAAAATTGTCCCTTGAAACATTTTCTGTAAGCTAGGTAATGGGAAGTTTGAAAGCAGAAATTATCAATATGAGGGACCATGATGGAACATGAGTTCCATTTGGGTGTCAGTGGGCATGACAACTTGCTTTAGAGACACAGCAGGAGTCTTTCTATAGGAAGAAACAATTCAAGAGACGTTTAATAAGTGTACTAACTGAAACTGATTCGTGGATTTTATGTCAGTTGAGGATGAAAGAAAATTTGGAGATTATTCTGATGTCTGAGGATTAAGAAGCTGAATGAATAACGATGCCATTGGCCAAGTTAAGAATCTTGGAAGAGAAACAGTGGATTTGTGGGAAGCTAATTTGTATTTGAGTTGTTTTGGATTTCAGGTATGTAGAGGGCTTTTCAACATACTGATGGTAGTTGAAGCCGTGAGAAGATTATTCCAAGGGTGAATAGAAGAAAGATAAGTTAGACTTCCTATCCCATGGAGATGATAAGGGAATCTGTCTCCAGGACTCTTGGTAGGGAAGAAATGTGCCTACCTGAAACTGATATCCCAGTCCAGCTCACTAGATGAGTTTGGAATCTGAATTTATACCACTGTTATGGTTCAAGAACCTCACAACATAGAAATTTGCTTTTCGCAACATTTTGCCACCAGAACCCGGTACAGTGAGAACCACCACTAAATCTAAGCCACGATGGGAAAGGAAAAGACTCAGAGCTACATCGTCGTCATTGGACACGTAGATTCCGACAAGTCTACCAATACTGGCCGTCGGTCTACAGACGTGGTGGGATCGACAAAAGAACCATCGAAAATTTGAGAGGAGCTGCTGAGATGGGAAAGGGCTCCTTCCAGTCTGCCTGGGTCTTGGACAAACTGAAGGCTGAACGTGAGCGTGGGATCACCACTGATAACTCCCTGTGGAAATTTGAGACCAGCAAGTATTATATGACCATCACGGATGCCCCGGGACACAGACTTTATCAAAAACACGCTTACGGGCACCTCTCAGGCCGACTGTGCTGTGCCGACTGTTGCTGCTGGCGTTGGTGAATGGGAAGCAGGTCTCTCCAAGAATGGCAGACCCGTGAGCGTGCCCTTCTGGCTTACACACTGGGTGTGCAACAGCTAAGTGTTGGTGTGAACAAGATGGATTCCACTGAGCCGCCTTACAGCCAGAAGAGATACGAGAAAATCATTAAGAAGTCAGCACCTACATTAAGAAAATGGGCTACAACCCGACACAGCAGCATTTGTGCCGATTTCTGGTTGGAATGGTGATAACATGCTGGAGCCAAGTGCTAACATGCCTTGGTTAAAGGGATGGAAAATCACCTGTAAAGATGGCAAAGCCAGCGGAACCACACTGCTTGAAGCTCTGCATTGCATCCTGCGACCAGCTCGTCCAGCTGACAAGCCGTTGCGTCTGCCCCTCCATCACGTCTACATAATTGGTGGTGTTGGTCCTGTCCCTGTGGACCGAGTGGAGACTGGTGTTCTCAGACCCGGCATGGTGGTCACCTTTGCTCCGGTCAGTGTTACAACTGGAGTAAAATCTGTTGAAATGCACCATGAGGCTCTGAGTGAAGCTCTTCCTGGGCTTCAATGTCAAGAATGTGTTTGTCAAAGATGTTTGTCATGGCAGTGTGGCTGGTGACAGCAAAAATGACCCACCAATGGAGGCAGCTGGCTTCATGGCTCAGGTGCTTATCCTGAACCATTCAGGCCAAATCAGTGCCAGATATGAACCTCTGCTCAGTTGTCACACAGCTCACATTGCTTGCAGATTTGCCGAGCTGAAGGAGAAGATGGACCATCATTCAGAGAAAAAGCTGGAAGATGGCCTGAAGTTTTTGAAATCTAGTGATGCTGCCATTGATACGGTGCCTGGCCCACATGTGTTGAGAGCTTCTCTGACTACTCTCCTCTGGGCCGTTTTGCTATTCATGACATGAGACAGTTTCTGTGGATGTCATCAAAGCAGTGGACAAGAAGGCAGCTGGAGCTGGCAAGGTCACCACGTCTGCCCAGAAAGCTCAGAAGGCTAAATGAGTATTATCCCCAATACCTGCCACCCCAGTCTTAGTCAGTGGTGGAAGAATGGTCTCAGAACTGTTTGTCTCAATTGGTCATTTAAGTTTAATAGTGAAAGACTAGTTAATGATGACAGTGCATCATAAAACCTTCAGAAAGAAAGGAGACTGTTTTGTGGACCATTTGGTTTTTTTGTGCATGAGGTAGTTTTTAAATTATTAGTTTTTAAAATTGGTACTTTTTAATGGAAACAACTTGGCCAAAAATCTGCCCCAGAATTTTGAGACCCATTAAAACAAAATTTAATGAAGAAAAACAACAGCAGCAACAACATACAAATGTATCCCAAGTGAGATATCCCCAGTGGGATATCTGCAGATGGCAGAATCAAATGCAAAAGCATGCAAGGAAATCAATCACGAAGGGCACCCTCTGTTCCTACAGAAATAGCCGATCTTCATTTGGGCAGATTAAAAAATGACATAAGGCTCTAGGAACTAACGCTCCAAGAACAAACTGCATATAATAGAATAATCTGCAATCGATCGTATAAGAAATACCTAAATAAACATTAAAGAGATAAAACAAAAAATATAACAGGAAGAATGAAACTCATAATAAAGGACAGGAGGATTTGTAAACAAGCCAAATAGAACCCCTAGAAATGAGGAATAGTCACTGATGAAACCCCATTGGAAAGTATGAGATGCAAATTAGATACAGATGAAGAGAAAATTACATAACTGGATGATCAATATGAGGAAAATAAAGGAGGAATATAAATTTGAAGGGACTCAAAAAAATTGAAATGACAGGGAAGCTAGAATAAACTACTTCTTGCATATGCCAAAGAGGAGCTACAGATAAGGATAAGACAGAGAATGTGCTGAGATACTATTCAAAGAGATAAATGACAGAATTTTGCTGACTTGATGCCATGAATCCTCAGATTCAGAAAGTGCAAGGAGTTCTGAATAAGAAAAAGAAATGACACCTAGATACAGCTTAGATAAATTGCAAACATGAAACAAAGGAAATCTCATATAAACAAGTTGGGGGGAGAGGAGGAGGTTATCTGTAATGTGTAATTCCCTTACCATTAGGGATTTTGAGCATTTTACTTTAGGTTTACTGACTACTTGTATTTATTGTTCTTTTTGAATTGTCTATCCATACCTATTGCCTGTTTTATCTGTTGGGTTGTTGAATCTTTTTGTATCATTTTATAAATGTAATTTGTGTGTTGAAGACATCTGTCCTCTGATTTGAAAATGTTTTACACAAATATTTTTTTCTGGACTTTGTTTATGATACATATGTGTGTGTCTATATATATATATATATAGACACACACATATGTATCATAAAAAATACACACACACACACACACACACACACACACACACTGGGGTGCCAAAAAACTGTATACAAGTGCACACTTTGGTCATCATTGCTCAAGCAGTAGTTCGCTGTAATCAGAAGTATCTGGACACTGATGAGAACCACTTTGAGCACCTCTTGTAATTGCAGAGGACAAACGTGACCCGTATTCATCTTTTGTTATCGGTATTAAGTATTACAATTTTAATACAGTTTTTCCTTTCTTAAAATGTGTATACATTTTTTGGCACCCTCTATATATCTCAACACAGAAATTTTAAATCTTACATAGTCAAATATATATTTTAATAGCTTCTGGTTCTCCTTTCTTGATTACGAAGTTCTCCCCAACCTTATCTTTATCTACTCTTTTTTTTTTTTTTTATCTTTTTAAGGTTTAAATCTCTAATTCACTTGGAATTTTATTTGTACAACATAAGATCAAACAAATTTTTTCTTTCAGATGACTAGGCAACTTGTCACAATTTATTAAACTATTTATTTAAGTAAACTATTAATTCCTTGCTAAATTGAAATACCATAAATTCCTATCAGTAATGGGATCTATTTCTCGATTCTCTCCTCTGTTGCATTGATCTAACTATCTGTTCCTACAGTAGTGGCTTATGATTCAACTATGGTGATTTAATGATATATCCTATATCTACTCACAGCAAAACAGTTACTTAGTCTTCTTCATCATATTTCCTTGCTGTTATCAAATGTTTCTTTTCCTGTGAACATTAAGGTCATTTCATTCAATTGTTCAGAAGTTAGAATTGGTATAACAATGGTATTATATTAAATCTGTTTATAATTTTTAATTAACATATTTATGATGCTAAACCTGTCTCATCTCACAAGTGTTGTATCTTTTTCTTTATTCATACTTAATTTTGTATTCTGCAGAAGACTTATATAGGCTTTTTGCATATATAACTTATTTTTAATTTATTCCTAAATAATTTATAAGCATTATTATTAAGAAGGAATATTTGTATTTTTAGGTACTTATTACTAGCATTGAGAAAAGCTATTTATTTTTATTACCTTTTATTCAGTGATGTGCCTGGATTCAAGTTTTAAATTTAGAAGTCATTTTTGCTATATTTACTTGGTTTTCCTAGGCATAAAATCACAGAGCAAATGAAGTCATTTTAGCTTTTCTAATATTTATTTACCAATTAGCCTTTTTTTTTTCCCAGCCTACTACAGCAAAATTAAATAATAATGCCAGTTGTGGAAATACCTACTGATGATTTTAATTTGATTTCATTTGATGAAATAACAAATGTTTCATAACCTAGATATTGGCTGTGTTTTTTCAATGTTTACAAATTTTTTCAGTGTTTTTTAATTCTCATTTTATCTAGAGCTCATATCAGCAAAACTAACTTTTTTTTTTTTTTGGTAAAAGACAAAATAGAAAACATTTTATATTTATGTTGCAACTACGCAACTCTGCCATTGTAGCATGAAAGAAAATTTATTATAGTATATTCTTATCTAGGTTCTATGTGCTAACGTTCTACTTGGATTTTTTGCATATTTTTTATAATGAGATGAGCCTATAGACTTCTTTTTAGAATACCTTTATCAATTATTTTTTAAAATAAGTAAAATTTAAATTTAATATTAATATAATATCAGATTATTTATTCCAGAAGCTGAAATCATTTCATTATATAGAAATTTATCCCAGAAAACATTGTTTTTAAAATATTATCTAGAAGTTAGTTAAAAATTATCTAGTCTGGTTGACTTTTCAGCTGTAGTTCATTTTGCACATTTCTGAATCTTTCTATAAAATTATATGTTCTGCTGCTTACATAAATTGTAGATGTCTTGCTGTAGGAATCAAAGAGGGGAAATGTTAATATCTGTTAAGTCTAGTGGTAGGATTATGGTGACTGATAAGTTATCTTTTATCTATTTCATTGTAAAATATCTCAAAAATTAAAAATAACTAAATTAACAAATAAAACATACGATTTTATTACTAGCTGCAAATGCTTAGATGACAGCTATTAGCAAGTAAAACAGTAGCATATCAAAAGAGAGAATTTGTATCAGTCTATTTTCCCACAGTAGTGCCACATAACAAATAACCCCCAAAGCTCAGTAGCTTAAAACAGCATGCATTTATATTCATGTTTATGGGTCTGCATGTCAGCTGTGTTTCAGCAGGTATACCAGAGCTAAATGGCTCTGATCTATGCTGTAAGTTGGCCACAGGCCTGCTCCAGGTATGTTCATTCTGGAGCTATAGCAAGAGTAACAACCTGGATCATGCTATTCTAGTAACTGATCACTGGATAGCAAGAGCGAGGCCAAACCACTTAGCCATGTTTAAGGTCTCTTGTTCATATCACATCAACATTCCATTGGTCGAAAAAGTTACATGGCCAAGGCTAAATATCAATGTTCTGGGAAGCATACTAGGCCTACAGTGGGAGGGAGAGTGAGTGAATATTGATGAACAGTAATCCATGCTATCACAGTTTTTATATTAAAAGTTTATTTCAGGTTTGTTAAGAACTTAACTACCCACACCCAAATAAAATGAGTAAATTGTTTTTAGTTTCCACACTGTTGCCACGCAGCAGCCTACTTGTCTGTCTTCTCTTACCTGCCCCTAAAGAAAGCAGAGTCTGTGAGACAGATCCTTTCAGGGACTTTGCTTCACCTTTGTGCTTAAACCTTATGTCTCCCTGTTTCGCCCCAGAAAGATGGCCGGCTAGTCAAAGACGGGTAGGACTCCCCACGGGGCAGGGGCAACCTAAGCCAGACACAGCCACGTGGGGACCATCTGGGGAACTCGCGGGGTCTATAGAAGTGGGCACAGCCCCCCACCTTCCCCTGGCTAAGGAGAGCCTCTGCCTCTGTGGCTGCATTCCTTCCCACAACCTGCAGGGGAAGTGACTCAATGATGTGCTCTCCATCTATTCATATGCATAAAGGGTTTGTCCCTTGGGGAAGTACTTATCCTGGGACTTACAGTTCAGCTGCCTGCAGGCAAGGGTGATTGGCTTAAATCAGTTTCCTATTGTAATGTATGGGACTCACAGATCTTGAGATTGACAAGCTTTACTTCTTTTACTTCCACACCTAACTAATAAAAGCCATGTGTTGGCCCGAATCGGGGCTCAGTCCTTAAGGCTGCAGTCCCTTGGCCCCGCTTGCACTCTGCTCTCATCTACTGTCTTTCTTAACCTTGTGCCGCCCTCCTCGCTTCTCACAACTCTTGTCCTACCGGACGTGACACCACACATTTAATTAGCAGCTCCCAACCTGAGCTAGGGCTTCAAAGGGTGTGCTACCTTGTATACCTTTGAAAAAGACACGTCTCTTCCTGGGTTGACACAGCTCTACCGTGTGCACCTCCTGGTGAGTGTGGCTCCATTCAGCCCCCACATGCCCACATGGGAGGTGCATTTGTCCAGCTACCATCTGTTCAACTCTTTCTGATGGCCCTGGGCTTTCCTCAGGCAGAATTGTAAAGTTAGAAAAATTTTACTTTTGAGCTCTTATTTTAATACACCCTTCCTTTTTCATTTTTCTTCCACCTTCCTGTTGTCCAGTTTTACCCTAACCCTTAACCTGCATTTGGAATCTGGTCAAGTTACTTAACTGGATACTTTCCTCCTCTTTCCCAGGCTCTTAGTACTTCATGTTTTCCTACTGATGGTGAGAAACACCATCACATTGAAACAGTCAGCCTGTGTCAACTCTCTGTGCTTCTCTTAAAGCAGATATGTCACATGGTGGGTTAGTTTACTACTTTCCTGATGGCTTCTAGAAATTTCATCAAAGAAACGTTTCATATTTGTATCTTTTTCTGCTTAAATTTTGTTTTAAATCAATTCAAAGAACTTAATGTATAATAGAAAATGTCGAATATTTCAGCAAAACTACTTTCACATAAGTTAGTTCTCTGTAGCAAAGAAACATTTTTTTTCATGTGTCTGTAAATAGATACAGGAATTTATATGCATCTAAAATAAAGAGTGATAGAATTTTCATAGTTAAGTATTGCACATTATTTTATTCCAACTTTTAAAGTTGTTTTATTATTAGTTTTCTAGAATTATTTAAGACTGTCTTTTTTTTTTTTTTTTTTTTCCCCAACTCAGATTAAATCTCTTGATGAAGAAAATGTGGTTGGCAAGATTTCCAAGCAGTGGACTGGTTTGGTGAGAGAGGCATTTACAGATGCTGATAACTTTGGGATCCAGTTCCCTTTAGACCTTGATGTGAAAATGAAAGCTGTGATGCTGGGCGCGTGTTTCCTCATTGTGAGTCCATTCTCGCTAATCTTGGGTATAGATGATTTCTTTAGTAGCGTTCTGAAATGATTCGGTAAATCGTGCATTTTTAAACGGCCTGCTTAAATTTATAGGTTTTCTTTAAAGGGGTCTCATTTCATCCCAGCTCTGAAATTCCATTTTCTCCTGATACTCTGGATTCACAAATGACTAGTTTCTCTGTAAATCTATTCAGTTTCATACGGCAATAGAAGGACCTTTTGGGTATTACAGAGAGGCCCTGGTCTTTGGGGATTTTATCTAAAAAAAAGAAACAGGTGCTTTGGAGAGGACTTCAAATATGGGCTTACAAGAAAGGAATAAGACTCAGTGAAACAGGAGATTTCCTCCTGATTCATTAAAATTAAATCATCTAACGTAGGAATGTAACTGGCATTAAGAGTAAACATCTAATCAAGCCATTGGATGGCACTGCCAGTTGAGAGGAATTACGTCGGACAGAATAGTGGTTCTGAACTCGTCTCCCACTAACTCACTTAGCCAGCTTTTAAAAATCCCAGGTATCATCTCAGTTCAACTAAATCACAGGCTCATATTCAGAAGTTTGTATCGCTCCCCAGGTGACTCAATATGCAGCCATAGTCAAGGATTCCTGGGACAAAGTAGTGGTTCTCAAGGAACCCCTGGGTAGCTTTTCAAAGTCCCTGTGTCGATATTGCACCTGGACAGAAATCTAAACCTCTGGATGTGGAATGAGCCTCCAGGTTGTTTAGATCACTCCCAGGGATTCCAATGTGCAGCAAGGTTTAGAACACTAAGATGACTATTTTAAACATGTACTTGAGGGTGCAAATAGAAAAAACGAAAAAGTGAGAGAATATACAGAAAAAGGATCCAGGTACTTCAACAAATAAATATCAGGAAAATAAAAACATGAAAATAAAATGAAAGACTTAAAAGACATCAATTTAATACAGTTGGTAGACTCAGAATCTAACCAATATAAAAAGACATTTACAGTTTTTTCACATAAGTTCATATACTTCTTTCTATAAGAGTGTGACTTGTAATAAAGGGTGTAATGAAAAAGACATTTATAGGTATTCACAGAAATTTGAACATTGGCTGGCTATTTGATGATTGACTTATTTTTTTAAAATATGATATTATTGGTGTGTGAAAATGAGTCCATATTTTTTAGGGTCACATACTGAAGGACGATATGTGATCAAAAACTACAGTGAATGCTGCTGCCGAGTGCCACCCAGCAGAAAGGCAGGGATTTTCAATACAGGAAGCAGCGCGTCAAACCTTAGTAATAGTGTGCAACAAGTTTCAGCTTGTTCAGTGCAGTCAGTCAGGTGTGAGCTACGGTTGAGAAGGTGTTTTTAAAGTGTGCCCGAAAATCATCCTCCATCATGACAATGCTCCACATCACACTGCTTCTGGTACAGCAACTTCTGTCAAATAAACACATTACATTGTGTCCTCATCTACCTTATTCACTGGATCTGGCACCATGCAACTTCTGGCTCTTCCCCAAAATCAAAATGATTCAGGACATCTAGGCAGCCACGACAGCGCAACTAAAGACACTCACAAAAGAGGACTTCCAGAACTGCTTGAGAAAGTGGCAAGAACAATGGGATAAGTGTGTTCGAAGCAAGGTGGGGGGGGGGGGGGTATTTTGAGTAGGATTAATGGCAATGTGTCTTCTACTGTAATAATTTTTTTAAATAAATTTAAACATTCACCGTATTTTTTGATCACACCTCATATTTCAATATAAAATGGTATGGTATCACATTTGCTTTTAAGTAACGGGGATGAGGGCAGGAGAATCTAGGGGATATATTGATCATATTAATAATTGAATCTGAGTGATTGGTTATTTGGACTTTATTGTTATTCTATCTAACTTGGGATAGGCTCAGTATTATTTTCTGTATAAAGTTTTAAATATAACCACAGTTCTATTTAAAAATTGCGTTTTCAAGAAGTGTTTATCTCACATGAAAAGTAAAATTTAACCTTTACCTTAGGAGTATAGCCAAAGTTATACAGAGCACAAGCAAAGATACAGTGAGTATAGGCAAGAGAAGGCAGTCTGAGGTGTATGGATAGATGAGACTTGGGATTTTTAGAAAATGACTATGGGATAGATTGGGCTTCTTCTAAAGGACTTTTAAGGATTGGGCAACTTCTTTTACACATTGGGAAGATATTGAAACTTGTTTAGTTAACTGGTTAGTTTTAAACTAAGTATAAGTAAAATAGTTACAAATCCAAATTTTGGAAAGCTAAATCCTGGTGACTGTATGAGAAATGGAGAAGAGAGGTAAAATTGCGGTAGTGTGATTGCAAGTGATTGAAAATAGGGATTAAATTATTTCTATTGAAGGGATAAAGGAAAATGATGGATGTGAGAGATAAAATCTATAGGATTTGACATAAGTCATGAAGAAGAGGGTCTAGTTAGACAATGATGGAGTGACACAAGCTGGGGAACATAGTGGACAAGTTTGGAAGAGAAATCATAAACCTGGGCCCAAAAAATTCTAAGAGGCATTCTAACTCTAAGATGGTTATCGTTCCCGTGGAAAAAATCTAAATGTTGTACATGGGATTCCAGTCATAAGAAAAGTTATATTACTAGAGAAGGAGTACAGAAAGTTGAGGAAGAAAAATTGAAAGAACATACTGAAGGACATGAGAAAAAGTGAAATTTAGAGAAATTACCAGAGGTTCATGCAGGCATTAATAAGTGAATAGAATTATAGGATTTGATTAGTATTAACATAGAAAGCTGAAGCTATCACCTTTTCCCAGGTCTACTTATTACAATCAGTTTTTCTTGCTTAGCAGATATGTTATTGTATTTCATCATATCCCTTAGCATTTGTATATCTGAGAATGAATAGCTGGCTTGTTGCCGAAAGTCATTTCTGTATTTTGTTTTTATTTAGGACTTCATGTTTTTTGAAAGCAGTGGAAACAGAGAACAGAGAGCAGGCGTGTGGTAGTGGATTAATAAAAATCTCTTCAGAAAATGTGGTCTGCATATTGATTGTTATTATGTAAAACTCAGTGGAATTTCTTTTTTTTTATTGAATTGACGTACAGCATGTGTGAATTACACTGTGATGCAGGTATATGATTTCACTTTTCAAATTATAGAGTTTATTTTCTGTATCACTTAATAAATATTTTTATATTTTTTCGTTGATTTTATACATTTTATTTTCCATTGTGCATTTCAGAGACAGAACATAAGAATTTTAACATTTAACTACTAAACTTCCTTTGATAAATTGCTTTGAACTATACTCTGGTATTTTCAATTTTCATAGCAAAATTAAAATAATTTTAACATAAAATTATACATTATTTTATTAACTAGTTATAATTTATTTTGTATGTAACAACTAATGTTATTTTGCAAAGTGTATATTCAAAAAAGTTAAAAATGAACAAAACTTCAGTTTCCTTTACAATTATGTTCAAGTAATACTCTTCATATTATCAAAGAAAAGTAAAATACATTGTTTTTTATTCAGCAAATTACACTATAACTTCTGTAAGCTGATCTGCTTCTATGAATAAGATTTTTATATTGACAACACTAATTTTTGATAAGTTTCAATGAAAAGACGATTCTGTCCCAAAGAAAGACACATGTAAAGAGTTAATGTAAAACTAGAGTATTGTTATAATTTTCGATGCAATTATGTACACATAGTATGCTTAGTGCCTGTATTCTATCATTCATAGAACATGGTAGTTACGAGATCATTCAGGTATTAATTAAACATATATATTCTATCAGTATAAACTGCAATAATGGACTAGTAAATTATTAACACCAACAATCAAATAACTGAAATAAAAAATTGTTGATATATTTCTTTGCATATTATTGGTTTAAAACTGTGAACAATTACTTCATATGGTGTTCTGAACCTTACACATTTACCACCCCCTTCCCTTTCAAAAGAGCGTCCATATCTGCTGGAAACTAGGATTTCTACCTGTCACAAACTTAAAGGAATTTTTAACTCTGTTTTGTAGGGAAATTTGGATTGAGTCAGAGGAGACGCCCAACCCATTAATTTCATGCAAACGAAAAATGTGCTTAGGACAGTACTTAGGGGAGAGACTCCCTTTCATCTTCAGCAAATTCCACCGACACACTAGCTCCTAATGTTGAGAACATGTGGATGGCAAGAGCTATAGGAAAAGCTAAGTCTAGACCACTTTTCATTAGTCAAATAATTCACCAGGTGCTAGATTCCAATGATGAGAAGTAACCATGGAACTCACGTTCAGTTTGTAGATGGTACAGACAGCATGCCAGGTGAAGTGAGATACTTGCATAGATGGATTTGGTGGCATTAGTTATGCCACTTAGAGAAGGGGAGGGCTTTCCAGGCCAGCTATCAGGTACCACAGCCCACTCAAAATGAGACTAGAGGTAATGACATTATCTCTGTCACAGCTACTTCCCCTACCCCTCTTTTTCTTACTCCCCTTACTCCTCTGCTTCTGCATAGAATTCATCTCTGATGAAGCGAAGTAAAACTACAACTGATTTGAATAGTTTCTTCTTTCTTTTTCTTTAACCGTGCAAGGAAGATTTGGGCAGAAACCCAGACACTATCTGCTGAGTCCATTTAAGTTCAAATACTAGAAAAACAATCTTTGTAAAGAGAAAAATCACACGTGAAAAACTAGGAGTTTAAATGAGAAAAATACCAGGAATTTCAACAAATGTCTTTATTTATAATGTCAGCGAGATTTGAAGGAGTGTTGCCTATTTATTTCTGGAACAGGCAGTAGAGGAAAAGGAAAATTCTGATGAGGCAAAAAGGTTAATAAAGTTGAAAATATGATGAACACATTTTAAAACTATGATGGAGAGACACTGGGTGATTGCATAAAATAGATAATACAATAAAGTAAAAGAGATTTTAGAAATTTTCCCAGAAGTCAGATAAATACAAAGTATAAAGAGAAAGGTGATTCCTGAGGATCAGATACATCAACTTCAATTTATGCACAGCAGGACTCCAGAAGCAGAAATCAGATGGAGCCAAAAGAATAATAACAAAAAGAGTAAGAAAACTTATCTGCAAAAAGGACAGACTAGATCTGAGCCCCCACCATAACCAAGGGATCTAAGTGACGATCCTGAGTAGTGAGACAAAGAGCACCTGAGTGCCACCTCATAGGAAGAAGCCGTAAGTCAGCATCAAGGCACAGTGAGGGGATTGTGTTTTAATGCTTGATCAGCTGGCCTTTCCTTTTGTTCAGTACCTGTATTTATCTAGTCGGGGGTTGGTTTCAGTTTGCAGTTTCTGGTTATAGTCACTCTCGGTGCTCCCCAGGCTTCAAATTCTTCTAGTGAAAACGTATATTGAAGATGAGGGCCAGTTTGTCAGAGGGTTTATTAAGATCCTCAGAGGGAATCCGTCTCAGCATTCCCAGCTAGAATTCCCTGTTTTACTCAGAGCCTGTTAGCCTAGGGTTGGGGAGAGGGAGACAGAGTGTTATCTGATGTTCAATCTAAATGTCAGTCTTAAGCAGCACTTTAAATCTGAGGCCACACCCCAATTCAGTATAATCCCACAGTCAGAGCCTGGGGTCTTGGCCAGTTTACCTCTAATCAGGTCATCGTCAGCAGGCATTCACAGAGAGCCCAGGACTGGCTGGACATTGCAGAGCTGTGCGGGGGGTGTCTGTGAGGGGAGGCGATGGGTGATAGGGTGTGGGGAAGAGGGTTGCCCCTTTCAGTTAAGAGACTCAACAAGTAGACAAACATAAGGATCCCAGTTAGAAACATGGCAGAGTGGGGAAAGTTCAGAAAAGTAAAATAAGGCCACCCCTTCTGGGGCCACTTGCCCTGTGTGGCTTGGCTCGGCAGAACTGCACAGAGTATAGAACCTACTCATATCCTAGGACAGTAAGTGCCTTCTGTATTCCTGCTGTGTCATTTTCCTACCTTTCCCACCCCACACCAAAAGCAAGATTTCTTGCCTGAGAGGAAATATGAAGGGTGAGAAGTTTCTCATCCTGCCTGGAAGTGCCTGAGGCCCAGGAGAGGGGAAGTTTAGGGACACACCTAGGGCCTAGGACCCAGGTAAGGCAGGTGGGTGGTGACAGTGTGGAGTCATTGGGCATCGCTTACTGAGGGGTAAGTGTGGGGATAAGATGCAGAGGCGGGGGATGGAGCTGTGTTTTCAATCTTGAGAAGAAAGTTCTGGGTGAGTTGTCTGGCTAAGGTGTCAGGTGCCTGGGCAGAGAGCCTTTAGGGGTGGCTGGGGGAGAGGGAATAGAACTGAAGTGGACAAGCTGCTGGGAGAGAGGAGAGGAGATGCTCCAGGCAGAGGCAGTTAAAATGGCCAGAAAATCATGTCTGGGCTCCTGGCATCCAGTCAGCTACCCTTTGCAAACCAGGTATTGAGATTGAATGGAATTGGGGCTCAAAAAGTGCTACTGTAATTGTAGGGTAATGAGAAGGAACTCAATAAGAAATTCCTGCCATCACTTAAGGAAAATAAAATTTTTAAGCTTCTAGGAGAAATGACTCCTCCTAGAGTGTCCTAGGAGGACACTCAGAGGTTGACCCAGACACCTGCCTGGCTTCTGTTGGTGTCCCTGCTCCACACACCATGCCCCGCTGCCTGACTCTGCACCTAACCCTGTCTCTTCTTAGGAAGTGTCCCTCCCTGTGCCTTCATCTCCTCAACTGTCCAGTGGGCGTGATAACAGTATCTACCTCATAAATTCTGGGTGAGGATGAAGTGATCTTATGTACATCAAGGCTCTTGAGCAGGTTCCTGAAGAAAACCAGAGCAGAAAATGAAAACACTGCATGTTAGCAATAACAAAAGTTTTTAAAACTGAGGGAAGTGGCTCAAGCTAATACAGAAATTTTTGGCCAAATTGAATTTCTGTGTTGTGGCTTTAAATTACATCTAAAATTCATTGTAAACCCACGGATGAAAACTGTCCCGTTGAAAGAGAGAGGACATTTTCACACAAGATGCCAAACTGGGGACCCATTCTTATCTCAGAGGAGAGTGGAGTGTTATCTGGGTACAGAGGCCTTGACTTCCCTTCTTAGTCTCACAGTCTCCAAATGTGGCAAGGCATGAGAGTCAGGGGCAAAAATCTGGAGCATGAGACCTGATGAAATATTATTAACTGGAAAATAAGGGTCTGAACTAGAAGCTCTGGATTTATAAGCAGAGATGGCCATAAGATGATACCCTACAGAGTCAATTGGCCATAGATTTCTGAACGTACCTTTCTTCACACAGAGCATTCAAGTTAAACTTCAATTTATTTGTAGTATTATGTGGTAGAAAATATACTAAGAGGGTGCCAAAAAATGTATACACATTTTAAGAAAGGAAAACTGTATTAAAATTGTAATACTCAATATATACCAACAACAAAAGATGAATACAAGTCACGTTTGACTTCTACAATCACAAGAGGTGCTCAAAGTGGTTACCATCAGCCTCCAGACACTTCTGATTACGGCGAACTACTGCTTGAGCAACGTTGACCAAAGTGTCCACTTGTATACATTTTTTTGGCACTGCCGTTATTATTTGTGCCAAAAGATGGCTTATAAATTTACCCAAGTTGGAAACCAACTAGATTTGGAAAACAGAAGCTTGAAGCCAGCTTGCCTACTAAAGGCAATTTATTTCTATCAGTGGATTCTGATTTTCCATCATTCACATATTGAGGTTATTCTGTCTGGCAATGACAAGAAAGAAACATTGGTTTATTTCTTTCTGCATTAGAAGTTGCTTTTGAGAATTAGTTGCTAGGAAACATTTCACCTTCAAACTGACATTGCCAACAGACAACAGCTATCGAGAAATATTCCAGAGAAAGTCTCTGTTAGATGAAATTTACAGTATAAGTTGGATCATAGTCTACTATGAACCTACTAAGCACACTTCTGTTAACTCTTACTGCCAGAATTCTCTTCCCATTATTGTTATTCACAAGTTGAAGAGGATTTACTTGCACATTCATTTTGTTTACAAATCTTTTGTTTTTGTTTTGTAAATAGTAACAGATTCACTCAAATAATTCAGATTAATGTATTTGTAGCAATTGTTTTCTGGAGAAATTGAATAGTCAAAGAAAAAAATAAACCTCCAGGTTTTGGGGATACTGGAAAGAAAAAAATGCAGCGTTCTACCCATTCACCATACAGTGAGGCAAACCCGCCAGTGAGGCCTGTCACTGAAATGTGCTATTTTACTGCCTGGGCTTCACTCTGTCCTGGGAGAACCCTGGCATGAAGGAGCTGAGTTTATTTACAACTTCTCCATCAGACACTTAGGAAGCTTTCAGGCAAGAGAGACACAAACAAAAAGAAAAGCTAATTATGGAAAAAAACAAAGACATTACTGGTAGCAGGAAAAAACTAGAAGAAAAAAATATAATACCTCGGACACAAAAAAAAATCTGGATTTTCAGTCAAGATGATGGAGTAGATAAACTCTGTGCTTGCCTCGTCTTCTCATGAACACAACAAAATTACAACTAAACTATAGGACAATTGTCATTGAGAATAGCCTGATATCTAGCTGAACAGAAGTCCTACAACAAAGGATATACAAAAAAAGCCTTATTGAGACTGATAGGAGGGGTGGAGACACAGAATGAGATGAGCTGGTACCACATCTGTGTGTAGCAATTAAAAATTGGGAGAGGTGTCTTGGCTAAGGAGGACCCCCCCCTAAGGAGCAAAGGGCCCTAGCCCCACACTAAGACTCACCAGCACAGGGTTCCAGTGCCAGGAAGTAAAGTCCCCACAACTTCTGGCTACGAAAACCAGTGGGGATTTTGGTTGAATGAGACAGGGTTCCTGGAGTCCCAGATGCTCCTCTTAAAGGGCCTACACACAGATTTATTTGCTGACTGACTCATTCGCTCTGATCTAATGGGACAGCAACCTGAAAGACACCAGGGACATACAGGCAAGAACTGAATTGTCTGGCTGCAGGGAGAAGGCTGGAGGGTCAGCTTCCTTTCAGACAGAAGTGCTGGCAGAAGGCATTGTTCCATTTTTGAGCTCTCCCCCCACCTCTCAGCATGCAGACTTAGGCAGGAACCATATCTGAGTATTCATCAACCTGGCTAACACATTTGGCTGCCCTGCTGACTCCCTGAGTCCCTGCCCCACCCAACATGTGGGCCCACCCACGCCATTTCCAATGGCTTTTCCATACAAACATCCTGACTTGGCTCATGCTGACTTTCCTAAAATCTCTCAAAGGTTCACAAAGCCAAACAAGTAGCATCTGGCCTCGGCATGCCTCAGACCTCTTGCTAGAAGCCCCAAGGCCAGCACTAGCAGCAGCTGGCCTCAGTTTACAGCTTAGCCTTTTCCAGGCACCTCCAAGTCTAATGTGGGTGGTGGACATCTGCAGATTACTTTCTTGCTCATTCCAGGTGGCCCTGGACAAGGCCCAGGATGCAGCTGCACTTGGCCGGGTGGGGTCTTTCCCAGGAGCTGCGGGGCTGGCATGCCAATGGCTGGCTTCAGACCAAGCTGGAGCACAACCTGGCTGCATCTGCAGTTGACACACCCAGAGGGCACAATGGGCAGGCACCAGAGTCCTGCTTAAGTAAATCATGCTTCATAGGAACAGCCCCTGCACCAAAGTTGCCCCACTGTAGTCACAGCCAGTCCTCACAACAAATCAGCCAGAGAGTCAATTTCTCCCACTGATATGCAAACAGCAACCAAGGCTCAACATCAATAGAAGGGCACACACAATTCACAAAAGGGACATACATGAAGCATTTGGCTCAGCTGGCCCTGGGGACTGTGCCAATGGGCCCCACAGCACACCTACTACATAAGGCCACTCTACTAAGACTGGGAGACATAGCAGCTCTACCTAATACATAAAAACAAACACAAGGATGCAGACAAAGTGGGGAGACAAGGAAACATATTCCAAATGAAAGAAGAGAACAAAGTTCCAGAAAAAGAACTAAACAAAATGGAGACAAAGCAATCTACCAGATGCAGAGTTTAAAACACTGGTTATAAGGATGCTCAATAATCTCAGTGAGAACTTCAACAGAGAAATAGGAAACATAAAAAATGGAGATAGAAAACATAAAAAAGAACCAGTCGGAAATAGAGAATACAATATTCTTTATTCTTTGAAATAAAGAATATATTGGAATCAACAATTGATTAGATGAAGCAGAGAATTGAATCAGCACTTTGAAAGATAAGGTAGGAGAAAACGCCCAATCAAAACAGCAAAAAGAAAAAAGAATCCAAGAAAATAAAGACAGTTTAAGTGGCCTCTGGGACAACATCAAGCATATCAACATTTGCATCAAAGGAATAGCAGAAGGAGAAGAGAGAGCAAGGAATTGAAATCCTATTTGAACAAATAATGATGGAAAACTTCCCTAACCTGATGAAGGAAATGAATATTCAAGCCCAGGAACTGCAGACTCCCAAACAAGATGAACCCAAAGAGGCCCACACCAGACACAATCATAATTAAAATGCCAAAGGTTAAAGACAAAGAGAGAATCGTAAAAGCAGCAAGAGGAAAGCAGTTAGTTACCCACAAGGGAGCTTCCATAAAACTGTCAGCTGATTTCTCAAGGGAAATTTTGCAGGCCAGAAGAGATTGGCAGGAAATATTCAAAGTGATGAAAAGCAAGGTCCCAATTGATATTACTCTACCCAATTTAGAATTGAAGGACAGATAAAGAACTCTCCAGACAAGGAAAAGTTGAAGGAGTTCATCACCACCAAACCAGTATTACAACAAATATTAGAGGGACTTCTTTAAGAAGAAGAAAGGGGGAAAAAGATTAAAAATATGAATAATAAAATGGCAATAACTACATATCTATCAACAATTACTTTCACTATAAATGGATTAAATGCCCCAATCAAAAGACATAGGGTGGCTGAATGGATAAGAAAACAAGACCCTTACATATGCTGCCTGTAAGAGACTCACGTCAGATGGAAAGACACGCACAGACTGAAAGTAAAGGGATGGAAAAAGTGTTTCATGACAATGGAAAAAAAAAAAAAAAGGCTGGAATAGCAGTACTTATACCAGACAAAATAAACTTTAAAACAAAGGCTGTAACAATAGTCAAAGAAGGAACCGGCAGTCCCGGTTCTGGGTAAGAAATTGAAAATGCTACTTTGAAGGAACATGTACATCCATATGCTCATTGCAGCATTATTTACAATAGCCAAGATATGGAGGCAGCCAGGGTGTGAATCAATGGATAAATGGATAAAGAGGTGGTACATATATACAATGGAGTATTACTCAGCCATATAAAATAATCTTGCCATCTGCAACAACATGGATGGACCTAGAGGGTACTGTGCTGAATGGAGTAAGTCAGACAGAGAAAGACTGATGCCATATGATTTCACTTATGTGTGGAATCTAAAGAACAAGATAAATGAACACACAAATCAGAAACAAACTCATAGATAATGAGAAGTTGCCAGGTGGTAGGGGGCTGAGGGGATGAATGAAAAGGGGGAAGGGATTAAGAAGTACAAATTTGTAGTTACAAAATAATCATGGGGATGTATAGTATAACATAAGGAATATAGTTAATAATGTAATAACTATGTATGATATCAGATTGATACTAGATTAATCAGGGTGATCACTTCTGAAGTTACGTCTAAAATCTATGTTGTACACCTGAAGCTAATATAATATTGTATATCAACTGTAACTGGAAAAAAATATTTGAAAAATAAACTATCGACAAAACCGGAGTAGGAAACTATAATAAGGACATTTGGAGAGTGTAGAAGTTGAAAATAATATAGTAAAATTTTGAATTAAGATATGAAACATACAATGAGATATTCTTTTAGGACTTTAAACAAACAATTCTGAGAAGGAAAATAGAGATAAAAGGGTATGAGACGGGAGGGGTGCATGGAGACATTGGAAATGAAAGAGAAGGGTGAACTTGAACACCCTGTTAGGAGAGGAACACAGGTTTACCTTGGCCATTGAAAAGAACTACATTTGTTACCAGCATTGGACTCACTGAAACTCCAGGCCACTCTGGTCCCAGGAAAGTAACCAGGGTGGTGTTTTTTCAATTTTTCAAGAAGAAGATGAGGCTAGAGGGGAGGGGATAACTGAAGCATTTCTCCCGATTCTGTATATTCTGTCTCATAGTTCATAAGTACTGTTTTTAAATAAAATGGTCCGTCTTCTCTTTTATGAAGACATAGACAACTTGTGAAAGAGTCCTTGAAATATTATTTTGCAAAGAATGGATTAACTCTAATTATATTAGGAGATAATGCTCTTATTTCGAGGTCTCTGTATTCCAAATCACTGAGCCAATTCTATGGTTATTCAAAGCCTGAACTCTTCTGCAAAAAATGGATTCCAAATTTTCACAAACTCTAGCTCAAATAGATCTTTCCATAACTCACCATACTGAGAGCTTTTAGTGTCATTTGGAACTACAGTATCTATTACATGATGCCAAGGTTAAGCCCTGAAAAAAAAAAAAAGAAGCATTTTTCCAAATCTCAAAGCGGAAATGTTTTTATAGGCACAACAGATGGTAAAGTTTAACTTGAATGATCCCTGAGAGGCGGGCCCCCCAGGGAGGGAGTTAGCCTTGCAGAACTCCAGTAGAGTGCTAGGAGGGAATCAGGACTAGTCCATGTGATAAAACAGCTGTATATGCAAGGCTTGGACCCCAAAACCCAGTCATGCCATGGAAGTAACTGGTGCTTCCTCAATCAGGAATAAAGAGTAAAGGAATAGGGCTGACAGCCGAGGTCCGGACACATCTCACTCCTATCAGCATACAACTATATTCAGAATGATAATCAAAAATATAACTGGTATGGCATGGCAACCAAGCAATCAGAACAGATGCTGGGGTAGATAGAATTCTACAGAGTGAAATTCTCCTTTCTTTCCACCCTTACAACATCTACTTAGTAAGCTTCGAATTGTGTATAAAATTGTGTGATATGTCTAGTGACCTCCCTTCCCTGCTGGAACTGGGGTGGTGGAGGGCACAATAAATTAGTCATTCTGTCTAAACAGAGGTATGAGTGAGCACTTTTTTTCCTTGTCATTGGGTGCAAACAAAAACACATGATCCTGTGACCTGAGCAGTTAGTAGTAACAGCCACGACGGCTTTTACTTCCTGCAGCTTGTAACCCATTTGATGACTTTTCATAAAAGTTATCTCCCATCTTAGTTTCAAATTCATCACACTTCTGTTTTATATATCCCTTTTGGTCTTCTCTTTAAGTCTTCTTTAGCCAATGATGAAGAACCTATGTTCCTTTCCTGCCAGTTGCCCCCACTTTGATATCCCACAAGCATGCAAATTAATCAATTTAACTGGACTTTCCCTAAAATCTCATTCTGTGATCCTTCTCTATATATGTGCACTGCCATATATCCAACTGTTCAGCAGGAAAACTTCTTAAAACAACCCACTTCCCTTCTACTTTCCAAAATCTATTCACTTACTAAACACCATCTATTCTTTTTTTTTTTTTTTTTTGTAATTCCTGAAACCCCTCCCCTTCTTTCTAATTTTACTAAACAACATCTCCTTTTTCAAGATTACATTCTTTTGTATCTGGAATTGTCACTAAATGATTTCCCAGCTGCTATCCTACAAATCATTCTTCACACTGTCATTAATTTAGTCTTTCTAAAGCAAGAGTCTAATAATAGTGTCTTTCTTACACTGAAAATTATATGATTCTTCAATCTATCCTCCAAGGTATAATCCAATCTCTTTAGTATAACCTTTTATGAATGGCTCCTGCCCAATTTATCCAGGACAGTTACTTTGGATAATGGTAGCTAATGTAAGACAATGTCAAAGGCTTTTCCGATAGAATTTTACTTCTCTGTTATTTAAATAACTATCAAGGTGAGGTTCTGGTGTGTAGGCAGCTTTTATCCATATGGCTCCAGGCCTACAAGATCCTTCTGTTCCGTAGCTTTGCTGGACCTGAAGTCTCATCATCTTCCGTATCAAGGGAGGGAAACAGCATGTTGAAGGCTAACCTACTTCTTACAATCCCTGGCTCGGGGTAACATGTTTCTTTTATCTCACATCTATTGACTGAAATTCAGTCACATGGCCTCATCCAGATGCAATTAATTATAGTCCTAAGCTAGACATCCAATTCTCAGCAACAATTGTATACCAAGGATGAAGACACACAAATGATGGTGAAGAGCTAATCATGTCTGCCTCCGTATTAGGAGCCTCTCAACTCCCCACCTTGCTTCCCCTGCACTGCAGACGTATGTAACTACTGGCAGTCTTGAAATACACCCATGGCGCCTTTAGCATATATTGCTTCCTCTTGCTCGTGGCTATCTTCTACTCCTACTTAAAAACTTAGATGAGTCATCTTTTTCCTGTAGACAGCCCTCACAAACTTCTTTCTGAATTAATTACGCCCCTCACCCTGCCCGCATGTGATCTAAAATTTTTCTGTTGTAACAGGTGCTTGGAAAATCTTACTAGGTTTGGTTCTGTGCGTTATTACTTTACAATGCTCATTTTTTTTCTTTCTCCGTTGAACCTGAAAAACATGGGCATGGAAAATGATATTTGGCTCATTTATAGTGACTCTTATTACAAATTTCTGAAGACGCTTTTGTTAAATTACCAAAACAGGATACTATAAATTGTTGTTATCATACATCTTGCAATATATAGTTGTTAAAGAGGGGCTCTTAGGTATTCTTTTAATCTTTAGTGAAAATCCCTAGAAATTGTATAAAACTTAATTGCTTAATTAATAACAGACTCATTTCCTATTCTTTCTGGACAGACACAAGACAGCATCACTCAGCTTCCCTTGTGGTTAAGTGTTACCATACAACTTAGTTCTGACCAACAGAATGTGAACTGACGTGTCAATTCCAGGCTCAACTGTCACGCGGGAAGTCAGGCAGGGTCTCTGGTCCCGCTCCCCACACAAGAACGCAGGACATGGTGAGGCCAAAAAGGAACACCCACGGAGCCATAGATAGGGGAGTCATACCACTATAGTCTCGCTGGCGCTGGGTTGGAGACACAAGAAGCAGGAGCCACGATCTGCAAACTGCCATCCACTTCTCTGCCAACCAACCAACCCCTTGCTAACTGCAATCTGCAATGCTAAATGCAATCTGTGCTTGCCAGCCACCATCTTCTTCCTAGCCCCCATTTTGCTGCTAGCGTAGCCACGGCAGTTATATTATGGCCAATGGCTCACTGGTTACAGCTGACAGCCAACAGCTGATGGCCATCCAATCACAGTTGATGGCCATTTACTACCTGAGCCAGCACCTTTCTACGTGAGGCTGAGAGCCTGGAAACTGCACTCCTGGCTCTACCCCCACACTCCACCCCTACAAGGTCTCACCTCACAATCTACACGACAAGCGTTTTTGGCCTGGAAGAGGAGGGTCGTTGCCACTGGCACGTTTCCCGGTTTGTGGTACCACATCTTTATGGCAGTGCTTGGGGTCCCTTGGGTAGTTTCAACATGTAACAGAACAGGGGACCCCATAATAGGCCATAGTGAGAGCACATAGGTTCCCCACAAAATCATCCCAGTGTCAGGACCTCTATATACTATAGTCACTTGCGGTGGCCACTCAGCCACCACCCCTGGCATCATTTGCATATCATGAGTCAAACCAGCCCCCCATGGGGCTATCAGGCCCAACTACTGACAGTGGGGGTTTTTGACCTGCCAGGGCCAAGGCCATTGCTGCTGTTCCCCTGCTCTCAAGCATGTGGGTGCTGGCAGGAAAATGTTTCCATTTCTGCCATAGCCTGGCTTTAACAGAGTCTCACTTGTGGTAACCTGTAAATGAATGGGAGCGGCCGTTCAATGTAGCAGAGCTTTTTCTGGTGCAGGCCCTCCCTTCCGTGGTCTCTCATTCAGGATTCTCAAGACGTCCCATAGACGCGAGGCCCAGTCACGCATCGTGGGAGGGTGTTTTGACACCAAGAGACCTTGCTTCAAAAGGCCATTGTAACATTCAATCATACCAGCTTGTGTGTTATACAGGCTATGAAACAACCATTGTACATCCATCCTGGCATCTCAGCACTGCAGTTCTTGCCCCATAAAATGGGTACCCCTGTCACTTTCAATGATTTGGGGGTGCCCACAAAGGGAGCACAGCTGTGTAAGAGCGACCAGTGTATGCCGCTAATCAGTAGCCGGACATGGCGAAGCAAACATCAATCCCGTAGCAGTGTCCACATAGCAAAAGATGATTCAAAATGAAAATTTATGTATCACGAAAGCAACTTTAAATAAACTACAATCCAGAGGCTCACTGGGCAAAAGAAATGTACCTTATTTAACCTTATTTAACAGGTAAGGGATTCAACTCTACAATGTGATAAAGTGCACCAACAAATCAGCAAGGGGGAAAAACAATGCAAATCCCACAGTAAATGGATATTAAAAATCAGTTAAATGATAGAATTAAATGGTAAATGATCAGTAATCATATTTTAAAAGTACTCAACCTTATTAACAATTATTAATTACAAACAAAAACAAGAATAAGAGTATCCTTGCCAATCAGAGTAGCAAACATTTATAATTAATATTATGGAATTGGTGACAAGTGGAAAACAAGCATTCTCATACTTTATTGGCAGAAGAATAGGATAATATGTTTTTCTGTAGTTTGCACAGAAAGATATATGCAGGGATGTTCACTACAGCATGATTTTAATAGCGAAAACGTGAAAATAGAGTACACCTAAGTTATTAGATCAATGATACAATCCTGTATTAAAGGTCTGTAGAGCTCCAAGATTGCATTATCAAACAGCAGTTTGTAAGCAATAATCCTATTTATGTAAAAACAAAACAAAACAAAACAAAACACCACTATGTAGATGTGTATAGACATACTCGTATTATAGAAATTAAAAACAAATGGAGCCCAGCCTTGAAATTTCTGAGCAGAGAGGCCTGGGAGCGGGGCCCTGGCCCGGGGGAGAGGCGGCGGGATGTGAGTGGAGCCGACATTTCCGGTATCTTTGCAGTTTTCCTCAGCTTTGGGTGGTGGCCGCTGCTGGGCTTTGGTTTCCCTTTGGTGGAGGTGCAGGCGGCGTGGACTGCGGCCCTGGCGCCCGCCTGCAGCGCCAGGAGCCCGCCATTTCTGGCAGCAATGGCCCAGAGAGCAACCCAGATGCAAGGCATCCGATGTGTGGTGGTGGGAGACGGGGCGGTCAACTTGCCTACTGATCAGTTACACAGCCAATGCATGTCCTGGAGAACACATCCCCATGTCTTTGACAACTATTCTGCCAATGTTATGGTAGGTGGAAAACCGATGAATCTGGATTTGTGGGAAACTGCTGGACAAGATTATGACAGATTATGTCCCCATCCTATGCGCCGACAGATGGGTTCTTCCTTCGCTTTTCTCTTGTGAGTCCTGCATCACTTGAAAATGTCCTTGCAAAGTGGCATCCTGAAGTGCGACACCATTGTCCCAACACTCCCATCGTCTTGGTGGGGACCAAGCTTGATTTTAGGGATGATAAAGACATAATTGAGAAATTGAAGGAGAAGCTGATGCCCATCACCTACGCCAGGGGTTAGCCATGGCTAAGGAGGTGGGTGCTGTAAAGTACGCGGAGTGCTGGGCCCTCCACAGCCAGGCCTCAAGACTGTTTGAGGAAGCCTTCCCAGCCGTTCTCTGCCCACCTCCGTCACGAAGACAACAGAAAATGCCTGCTGTTGTAAACGTCTGGACTCCTCTCCCCTGCTGCCCTGTGTCCTTGGAATCTTTGTACAAAAGCTTTGCTGAAAAATGATGGAGCCTTCGCACCCAATGCCAAGTTTTTGTTACAGATTAGTTTTTCCATAAAACCATTTTGAACGAATCCATACTTTTTAGGGTTTGTTTGTGTAAAGTGTAAGAGTTCAAACTTTCACATTCTATTAAAATTTAGCCCTAAAATGACAAGCTTTCTTAAGGCCTTATTTTTCAAAAGCCTCTATTCTTGCTTAGATTAAGAGTTGCCAAAATACCTTGTGAACCAAATTGCATTGTTGTGCTAAGAACACTAAGCACTAAACTGTTTAAAGACCTGAGTCTTTAAGAAGATGGTAGCTTGTGAAGTTAGGAAAGGCTGACACTTTCTTATTTCACACACAGGCCATACAGCCTCTTTCATGAAATGTTGCCATTTAATGCATTGATAATTTATCAACCCATGTTCACCTAACATTGTACTGTATGTCCTAATGGTGTGAGTGTAAGAACTCAACTCTTTGGATCGATCTTAATTTTGTAGTGAGTTTTTTGTTTTGTTTTGTTTTTTCTCAGTGTTTTAATTTTCCCTGAGATTTCTAACAGAACTCTTACATGTCCCTCTGATGATGTAATATATTCTGCTCTAGCTGGTGGGTGCACTGGGCTGAAATGTTTGCGACACTTGATGTGATCAAAGGACAAAGACAGTATTTTGACAAAATATGAAGTGGAGATTAATTTACACTACATTGTACACGTAACAATTAAACTGAATAAAAGTGTCATGGGTAAAATTTTTAAAATGTTATTTTCTGTCAAACGCAGTAGATGGAGTCGATAATAACCAGTAAGTATTTTTTTAATCTTTTTCTTAAACCTGCAGTCCCTCCCAAAATTGGGCATTTAATTAATCTTTGAACTAGTCATTCCTATAGTTGCTAACTTAGTAAAATGCTTTTCTTACAGAACCCCTTCTAAATGAGCAGTAAAATCTTTCTTGATAACACATTAGAATTTTTTTTTTGTAGATTAGGGAAAGTGCACTCCTCTTTTTCATGTTACTTTATTCAAGCTAATAAGTGCTTTCCTTTGTTTTCTAGTAACTAGATGTAAAAATCATGTGCTGCATCGTTATAGTTTTTAAAATATTTTTCAACTACGAACTTTGTTAACATCACTATCTTGCCAGGTCACCAACACTGTGGTCCCTTGGGTCTGTGGGGTCCTGTAAGCTCCATGTTCATGCTAACTGAGTTCCATACAACTCATCCACTGGCAAGAATACAGGTTGGACCTTCTAACCACTAGGACAAATTTTTTTAAATCGATAGTTATAGGATTGTGGATTGTTTTTATGTTGATCTTTTGCTAACGCTACTTGCAGTATGCCTTGCATGTAAGACTTAAATCCTTGAATCATTAAAAAAAAAAAAGTTATCTGTGCAGACAAAACCAGTTTACTTACACAAATAAAGTTTAATTTAGTTTATTTTCCAGGATTAACTTGACCTGGGTCATTTTTTGCTGATGCCTCTGGAAATCATAAGCAAAACTTGAACTGCTTCCCAAGCTTGATATGAGGTAACCACTGAAAATTCTAATATTATAACCAATCATCCTAAAGAAAAAATAGTCACTGCATTCTCACCATATAAGCTGCTTATTAACAATATACCCTTGAACTATGTACTTGTTCCATGTTTTGGTTTTAGTGCTCCCAGTTTGCAAACTGTCTTTTTGGTATCTGCATAGTAAACTACTAATTACTACTTCAGTGATTTATTGGTGTTACTTTTGTTGCTTCTAAACTTTTGACAGTATAGTAACATTAACTGAGTGCTTACTCTGTGGCAGGCACCATTCTCAAATCTTTACATATTTTTATCTTCCTTAATCCTCATAAAAAACCCTGTGATGTAGATACTATTACTACTCTCCCTGTACAGATAAAAAGCAATGCAGAGATTGTCAGGTAACTTTTGCAAGGTCACAGAGATGATAGTAACTAGTGAGAAGGAATTCAAACCAAAGTGACTGGTTTTCCTCCTTCCTTTTTCCGTCTTATTATCTGTCTCTGTATATTCCCCTCCCTTCTCACCACCTTCTTCTCTCCTCCCACTTGCCTCTCTTAGTTAAATCTTCAGATGTCTGTTGACCATGGTTAACAGTGTAATGGGGAGAATGATGGAGAGGGAGAGGGTATGTTTCCCTTTTTTTCCCTCCTTTTTAGGCTTCATTGTTTGGAAGATCCCGTGTTACGTTTGTAAATAAAAAATGTTAATGAAAAAAAGCAATGAACAGTTCAATTTAACAAGTATGTATAGAAAAGTAAATGTTCCCGGTGGCCTGTTAGCTCAGTTAGTTGGAGGCTGGTGCTCTTAACAACAAGGTTGCCAGTTCGATCCCCAAACCCCACATGGGCCACTGTGAGCTGCGCCCTCCACAACTAGACTGAAACAACTACTTGACTTGGAGCTGATGGGTCCTGGAAAAACACACTTAAAAAAAAAAACCCACATAGTAATAAATAAATAAATAAATAAAAGTAAATGTTCTACACACCTGGTCACATTGTCTCTTTTAAACAAGTTAAAATGTCATTTGGGAAGGAAGGGAGGGAGGGAGGGAGCAAGAGAAGAACAAGACCCTAAGGAAAAACAAGCTTCACCCGTAATTTGTACTCAGGATGTGCTGCTTCCAGGCTTTGAAAGCAATAGGAGTCTAGGGATGGAGGTGAAGGCCACAGTACTGGAAATTCCCCAGATCTAAGCTACACCAACCAACCCAGAGGCGACCACACCCCGTTAATGAACCTCCAAATTCTGCCTGGTGCTGACATCCCAGTTCCTGGCTGCCCTTAAACACACACCCAACGTTTTTGGAGTCTCCCTGGAGCAGAGAAAGTGGGCGGGGCAGGCCTGTCGGCCCCGCCTCCCTGCGGCGGCGGCCTAGCGGGCAGCTCTCCCGCCTCGCGCAGCCACACGGACCCCGAGGGAGGACAGCGCGCCGGCAGTGCACCGAACCCGCGACTTCGCCCCCTCGGACCCTGGCTGCCCCGGAACCCCGGGAACCCAGACGCGGGGACGCAAATGCAGGCGCTGGGGGCGGGGCTTGGCATTGGCGTCGCAGGGTGGGGGTGAGCTCCCAGCGGGCTTTGGGAGCGACCCCGGAAGTGGAGCGGCGACTCCGCCCCCCTGGCCAGGCCGTATCCGAGGCCGGAAAGACCCCGGCGGATGATGGTGTCTCCTGCCTGATACCCCCTCGGGGGCTTGCCTTCCCTGAGAACATCTCTTCCCAGCGAGGAGGGCAGCCCTGAATCGGCAGGAACCTGGGCTCCGGGGTGTCTGCCGGCACAATGTGGGGTGTTAGAAGGGACGGTTAATAGAACCTGCCAGCGGCCACTTAACAGTAAATATGAATTAGGATACAGCTGGAACTATGCTAGCACCTGGAACACCAGAAGAATTGGGAAGCTAGAGGGGCTGTGTAGCATAGAGGAGAAGACCGTTATCTCGGCAGTCCACCTGCCTGACTCCAGTCCTGCCTCTACTGCTTATATCCGTGGACTCTGAGCCAGTTTCTTCTGCATGTATGTTCCTTCCGTACCTCATCTCTGAAACTGTGTAACTAGTAAAAGAGTTCTGAGAGTTAGAGTATGACAGGTATTAGTGTAACTTCGTTAGACAGGGTCTGGCACTGCAGAAAGTACTCAGTGAAAGCTTTTGTTATTTATTTTTTTTTAAGATTTTATTGGGGAAGGGAAACAGGACTTTATTGGGGAACAGTGTGTACTTCCAGGACTTTTTTCCAAGTCAAGTTGTTGTCCTTTCAATCTTAATTGTGGAGGGTGCCGTTCAGCTTCAAGTTATTGTCCTTTCAGTCTTAGTTGCGGAGGGCGTAGCTCAGCTCCAGGTGCAGTCATAGCTGCCAGCTACAGGGGGCACAGCCCACCATCCCTTGCGGGAGTCGAATTGGCAACCTTGTGGTTGAGAGGACGCACTCCAACCAACTGAGCCATCCCCGAGCTCAGGGTCAGCTCAGCTCAAGGTGCCATGTTCAATTTTAGTTGCAGGGGGCGCTGCCCACCATCCCTTGTGGGACTCAAGGAGTTGAACTGGCAACCTTGTGGTTGAGAGCCCACTGGCCCATGTGGGAATCGAACTGGCAGCCTTCGGAGTTAGGAGCATGGAGCTCCAAACGTCTGAGCCACCAGGCTGGCCCGCTTTTGTTATTTTTAATATTTGACAAAGTCCCTGCTTCTCCCAGCTTAGTACCTGGTTCCCCTGTGGTTTTATTTATACATTTATTCCTGGAAGTGCTGGTATGCTCACTACCCAGTTCCAGGAAGAGGCAGAAAACTATTGTTTCTCCTGGATTAGTAGTATTAGGTACAGGGTTAGTACCGTACAGGTAGGTTTCACTTAGTGTGAAATGTCAGGTGATTTGGGGTCCCCTTTTGCTCCTTTGAACTTTTATAACAGCAGAAGTTTCTCCTAATACCACACTGGTGAGTATGACAATTGTAGCCCTTTGAACACTGAAGAAACACAAGGGATGTTAGTGAAATGAGTGGATTTCTGCCGTTGGGTAGAAAAGTGGCATGTGAAATAACTAGGTCAAGATTAAGCAGCCTTCGCATCTGCTAGAGAGCTGTTTTGTCTGACTGAAAGGAATGAAATTAATAATTCTGTACACACATTGTTGAATCAAAAAGCACCAATTAAGCGCTTTGTCCTGGACAAGACAGGCCATGCACTGGCCTTTCAGAGCTTAGAGTGCAGCTGGGGAGACAGTTAAGGTGTAACAACCTGTGCACCTCTCCATCTTCATGTCTCATGGTCTCTCCCTGTGGTCTCTCTCTCACACACAGACCTTTCATGCCCTTGAATGAAACAAGCTCTGTGCAGCCTCAGGACTTCTACATACTGAGTTTCCTGTCTATAATGCCTCACCCCACCCCACCCCCACACCTTCATGGCCTGGTTGATTTCAGACTTCTTCAGCTCTCAGATCTCGCTTTCTTTACAACCCCGTCAACCACCACTAGCATCTAAACTAGTGGCCCCATAACTCTATTGTAACCCATTATATTATTTATTTGAGTACTTGTAACATTGTACTTAATTTTGTTAATTTTCCATCTCCCCCATTTTGTTCTAATGCTTTGTATAGGGCCTTGCGTGCTAATAATTTTGAAGTGGAGAGTAGGGAAGTGGTTTCTTTTGGGAAACAACAGAATTTAGTTAAGAACATGGAGGGATCAGTTGACTTTTATTTACCACTTAAGGTAACACAATAGGAAGCGTTAATAAAGGGCAACCAAGATGAGAGGGCCTGAGAAAGGGCAGGACTCATTCCTATTAGTGTGCAGGTACATGATAAATCAAACAGGTAACAGGGTTTTTTCACCTGCATTAATTGTAATTAACAGAACATGTAGGGGTTGGTTTTAAGCTATCATGTTTTCCCAAAAGTAAGACCTAGCTGGGCCATCAGCTCTAATGCGTCTTTTGGAGCAATAATATAAAATTCATCTTATTTCACTATAAGACCAGCTATATAATGTAATATAATACTGGGTCTTATATTAATTTTTGCTCCAAAAGATGCATTAGAGCTGATGGTCTGGCTAGGTCTCATTTTCGGGGAAACACAGTAGAAAGATAGGAAAAGTACTGACTGGATAGTAGTGGGAAAGACTAGGATGGGATCAAGGCACTGGAGGGCAGAAGTACTAAGTACAATGTTTTGTTTGTGTTCTTTCTGTAAAAATAAACACTCAAATTTCCGTTGGATTGTCATGGTGTCACAGCTACAACTGCTGAGAGTAGGTTTTCTAGCTGAAAGCATGCATTAATGCATAGAACAGGGTCAGGCCTTCTCAAATTTGCTCTCCAAGCTGAGTGGAACATGTCCACAGGACCTGGAACTTCCAGAGGTATTTGCGGTAGTGTGACCTGCTGGCTAGCCTTTCTCCTTCTCATGTTAGGGTATGCCTGGAACCCAACCCTGAGGCTTGGTGCTAGATCACATGCTCCCCTTAGGTTGTGTAAGTTATGAGGTCTCTGATTTTTAACTTGGTTAGTATCAGGAGTCTCATGCTCATAGTGTTTCGTCATGGCTTTCTGCCTCATTGGGCCCTCTCCTCCCGGTGCTTTAGAAATAGTCCACCATCCTGGGCTGACTAACAACTTCTAAAGTCCTACCCAAAAACATAGCAATGGGAATGGGACAGGCCAAAAGGATTTAAATGGCCAGATATGGATAGATCAACTGAATAAAAAGAGATATGCCATATGCACGAATGTATAGTTTCAGAGTATCTTGTTTCAACAGTCATATCTGACCTAAATTTGTAGACATTGTATTAATAGCAGGTCTTCTTTTTCACAACTGTAAATCATGGATGATGACCAAATTAAGTAATTTGCTTTGTTTACTTTCCTCCCTCTTTGTTAATTCTGTTGTTAGGTTATTTGTCATAATGTTTTATTTAGTTTCTGAAAGGACGTAATTTGCTTTGTATTGATTGTGCTCCAGAATCCAGTACTTATTTCAATATTTGAGAAGATATACACAACTATCCACTATAGCTACTTTTAAGTAAAAATCTTAGAGAAACCTAAGAAATTCTAGGCTTATTGGGATATATATAATTTATACTATATTCCATCCAGATCAATTTTCCTTTTTATAGTGCATTTTATATACATAGAGATTATTCAAATCATATTAATTAACAGATAATAAACTTAATACGCTAGTTTATTGTAGTAAATTTCTCAGATACATCCCCTGATAGATATTTCATAAAATACATAAGTGTATAGGTTTAAATAAAGACCAATTATTATGTTCTGGATTTTTTTCTATCAAGAAAATTATAAATAAGATGAATAGAAATCAAACATGTAATAAAAGACATTCTCTTTTTAAAAATTAACATTCTAAACAGAAAAACAATATATATTATAGCCAAACATCAAGAACAAAATTCTGAGAAGAACAACGTTAAAGGACTGATGCTAACCTAACTGTTCACATACAGTAATCGAGAGACTGTGGTATTGGTGGAAGAATAGACAATGGAACAGAATAGAGAGCCCATAATTTGTGACCATATACATAGTCAACTGATCTTTGACAAAAGAGCGAAGATAGTCTTTTCAACAAATGGTGCTAAAACAACTGGACATCCACATCAAAGATTAATTAATTAAATCAATCAATCAATCAATTGATCTAGACACTGACCTTACACATTTTACAAAAAATTAACTCATAATGCATTATAGACCTAAATGTAAAATGTGAAATTATAAAACACCTACAGGTGACATAGAAAATCTAGATGATAGTGGATATTATGATGCCTTTTTAGATAGAACCTGAAAATACAACCCATGAAGGAAGTAACTGATAAATTTGATTTTATTACAATTAAAACCTTCTGCTTTGCAAAAGACAATGTCAAGAAAATTAGAAGACAAGATACAATCTGGGAGGAAATACTTGCAGAAGACACATCTGATAAAGGACCAACAGGAATGCTTATACATTGCTGGAGGTAATACAAAAGAGCACATTCACTTTGGAAGACAGTTTCTAAACATAGTCTTACCACGCAATCCAGATACCATACTCCTTAATATTTACCCAAAGGAGTTGAAAATAAATCCACACAAAAACATTCTCCTAGATATTAACAGTGGCTTTATTCTTGATTACTCAAACTTAGAAGCAAACAAGGTGTCCTTCAGTAGGTGAATAGATAAATGCACTGTAGTATATTTAGACAATGGAATATTACTCAGTGCTAAAAAAGAAATGAGCTATCAAGCCATGAAAAGACATGGAGGAACCTTAAATGCATATTAGTAAGTGAAAGAAGACAATCTGTAAAGGCTACATACTGGATGATTCCAACTATATGACATTCTGGGAAAGGCAAACTTTAGAGACAGTAAAAAGATCAATGTTTTACCAGGGATGGGTGTTGCAGGAAGGATGAACTGACAGAGGATTTTTGGGCAGTTAAAATACTCTGTATGATATTGTAATATAATGATAGCTACATGTTGTCTGTACCCCAAAAATGTACAACACCAAGAGTGATTCCTAAGGTAAACTAGGGACTTTGGTTTATTATAATGTGTCAATATAGGTACCTGCTTGGGGAAAATGTACCATTCTGTTATATTAATAATAGGGGAGGCTATGTATACGTTGAAACAGGGTATATGGGAAATCTCTGTACTTCCTTCTCAATTATGTTGGAAACCCACCTGCTCTAGAAAAAACAAGTCTTTAATAAAAAGTAGTTACCACACACACAAAAAAATCTATTTTTCTAAAATGATCTTTATCCTCTTTTATCTTTGTTAATATAGCCAAAATGAAGTTCATTTCCCACCACAACAGCATCCTGACTAGATTTATTAGATACTCTCCGGACCAAAAATCTCACCTTTTCCTCATCAAGTTTAATCATCTTCTTTTAATTATTGCTATATTGATTTAATTTTATTTACAAAAATCCAAGTTTTTAAATGTAAATTTATACAGTATTGTTTTATTTGCTACAAACTTTAGGATGCTTCAAATCACTTAACTGATTCATTTAGCCATGATTATAATCAGTTTTTAACTCTTCAGCTTCATATACATAATTGTATGTGTTTGTATGTATATATGTGTAAAAATAGAATAAAATGTATGTATGTAAATATATAGAGAAGTAAAAATAAAATATTGTAAGAATGTGATAGTCCTATGATTTTTGTAAGTTATTTTAACTTGCATATCACAAATGCAGAAATCCATCCATAATTCACAGGTTCTTTGGTCTACTCAACGACTTGCCCAATCACATATTTTCTCTTTGTATGAATTTTCCCCAAAATTCATAAAACCAGGATCATTGCTCTAGTACCAAAACCCCAGATTATGAGCCCCTAATTTCTTGAATCTGTCAGCTCCTGGACATGTATGTTTACAGTTGTATAAATAATGGCACCTGCTCAGAGGTGCCAAAATGTGACATATCATTTAAAGGTAGGTCTATAAGTCAGACTTGAAGTGTGCTGTCTTGAGATCTGCTGAGTCCGATCCCATTGTCTCCAACACAGGTTGGGAGCAGGGGCTGTGGGCAGAGCCCTGAGAGCTAGAGAACTAGCTATGCCGCTCACCTGAAGCTGACGAACAGAAGGATGGTTGGGATGGGATGGTGGTGGTATTTCAGAGATCTGTGATAATTTGGGGTATGTTGCAGTGTCTGTTCAGGGAAAGGCCCTGATGGAAGTAGAGGATGCTCTGTTCCCTGAATTCGCACAGTCTCCGTGGACTCCATTCTGCTGAAATTATTAGGAACCGATTGAATGGAGGAGAAAGGGGACCCACAATCCAGCCTTCCTGCTGAAACCACACTGTTGCATGACCTTTGAAGATTCATGAAGGAGAAGCATACAGAAAGTGTATCAGATGGAAAGTTTGACGAACCTTTTCTTCTACATTGATGCCATGTCCTCATGATTCAAAAAGAAACTTGAATTTACAGTTAGTAAGTCATAAGGAAAGAAAGGAGGACATGATAGAAGTGGAATGTCCACTAGATCGTAAGTTCCATGAAGGCAGAGCTAGTGTAGCCCCAGAGCCTAACTCGGGTGAAATAGGAGATGCTCAGTAAATATTTATTTTCTGGCTGGGATGATGGCTAAATGAATGACTGGAGAAACACAAATATGAAGAATGAGGAGGTTCAACCACTTGTACATATAATAAGATTATTCAAGGCACATTGATTAGCAGGTAACGTTTAATATGTTAGTTTGTTATAATTAAGTCATTTATGGTTTTTGTAGGTCAAAATCAGTCAAATATCGGAAATTCCTATGGTTCAACCTTGTTAGGGTAGTTCCAGAGTAAGCATAAGAAGAATATTAGATATATATATATTAAAATTTTAAAAAATATAATTTATAACAATGCTTATAGATATTTTCAAAATAATTCTTCCATTACCAACTGCATATTCAACTAATTTCAATTATCTCCTTGACAATCTATATGTGGTTTTAAGGAGTTTCTTCTTTCTCTCTATATCAACAACTCAAAGTATGGAAGTGAACACTCATCAGTCATATTTGAAAACTAGAAATTCAACCCAAGTAACTCAGCTGTCACATTTTATCCAAAAGGGAATTTGTTTGAGACAGGATTCCACTGCAAAATAATCTGATAAAAGACACAGTTTTTATTAAGTGAAGAATTCACTCTATTTCAATACAGCACAGGATCATACAAATGAAAACGACGGATATTTCATTTTTCTTTCCAATATATATTTTATTAAAGCAGATATACGTTTGCCTCTCCTTGAATTACAGATTCCCAAATGAATGCTCCTCATCCAGGAACAAATTTACCAGCTGGAAGCCCCCTCAGTACCCACCAGCAGCATTCCAAGGTAAAACATTTGTTTAAAGAATACAAGCCAAAATTAATCAATTATTGATATCCCCCAAAGGATGTGCCTGTGTGTGTGTGTGTGTGTGTGTGTGTGTGTGTATTAATTAGTGCATTTTGTTGAAAGTGCAATAAAGAGATTGGCAGCCTAGTTCTTGATTTCTTTTGTTTGATCATATTATCGTAGATATCATTAAAATAATTTTTATTTGTAAAGGTGTAGAGTTAATAAACAGTAGTGAGTTTATAAGTAAATTTGGAAAATGAAATATAAAGCTGCATTTAACTTACACCCCAAAATACACATATTAAGTAAAAGATTTTATTGATTCTTCATCTGTTAGGAAAATTGTGATCATGTAATCACATTTAGAAGATTTATCCCTGAGTGTTTTTGAGTCATGTATAGATGAAGTTAACTGTGTTCAGTGAGTCACAAAAAAGAGATGACTGCTTAAAATGAAGCTGTAAGCAATACAGATGTAGCTACCTGGGGATAATTCTCATTTTCATTTTGTAACATGTGCAAGCTTTCCTTTTGTGTAAAGGCTGAATCATACCTGCCATTTGGAAGAAAAGTCATTGAGTCATATGATTACATACTAAGGAGTACATTTTTTCCTTTGAACTACTGAATAAAATACTTTAGAGATTTTTATTTAGACAAAAGCAGTTATCAAAATGACCAAAACTTGACCAAATGGCAAAATTCATGCTTCACCCAAATTTGTGGCAGGCACCCACATTTCGAGAGACCATCCTGGGAACTTAGCATCAAAACGAATCAGGTTTGTGCGGAGGGTGTATCCACTTTGTATTCTACTTTGAGCACACACATCTTCTTGGGTGCTGAATGGCCTATTTAACTGAAACTTCCCAGGGAGCCATGTATATCTCATCTAGATGTTTGCAGTCAAAATAATGTGAGCTAGAAAACCCCCAAGGTTCTACGGTGGTAATTCTCAACTATGCCTTCACTTAAATATTACCAGGAAGCTCTTTAAAATGCTAGTGACAGGTTACTATCCCAGAAAAATTAAATCAAAGTTCTGGTAGTAGGACTCTGGGATTGGTAATTTTTTAAATAAAATTTATTGGGGTGACACTGGTTAATAAAATTATATAGGTTCAAGTGTACATTGCTATAATCCATCATGTATATATCACATTGTGTGCTCCCCACTCAGAGTCAGTTCTCCTCCCATCACCATATATTTGACCCCCTTTTTCCCTCTTTGGCCACCTTCCCTTCCCTCTTACCCACTGGTAACCACTAAACTCTTGTCTGTGTCTATAACTTTTTTTGTCTCTTTATTTGTCTGTCTTGTTCGTTTGTTACTTTCAATTTTATATCCTACATACGTGTGAAGTCATGGTTCTTGACTTTTTCTCTCTGACTTATTTCGCTTAGCCTGATAATGTCAAGATCCATCCATATTGATGCAAATGGCAGTATTTCACCTTTTCTTATGACCCAGGAATATTCCATTGTTTATGTACTACATCTTCACCCAATCATCTTTCAAAGGACACTTTGGAGGTTTCCATATTTCGGCTACCATGAATAATTCTGCAGTAAACATTGGAGCACATATATCTTTACAGATAAATGTTTTCAGATTTTTGGGGTAGATACCCAGGAGAGGGATTGCTGGGTCATATAGTAATTCTTAACTTTTAAAAGAACCTCCATACTGTTTTCCATAGTGGCTATACCAATTTCCATTCCCACCAACAGTGTATAAGGGTTCCTTTTTCTCCACAGCCTCTCCAACATTTGTTATTACTTGTCTTGTTGATAATAGCCAATCTAGCAGGTGTGAGGTGATATCTCATTGTAGTTTTGATTTGCATTTCCTTAATAGCTAGTGAAGTTGAGCAATTTTTCATATATCTGTAGGTCATTTGTTTGCTTTATTGGGAGAAGAGTCTGTTCAGGTCCTCAGGCCATTTTTAAATTCAGTTGTTTGGATTTTTTGTTGTTAACTTGTACGAGTTCTTTATATATTTTGGATATCAGTCCCTCATTGGAGGTGTTGTTTGCCAATACCTTGTCCCATTTGGTTGGTTACCTCTTTGTTTTGTTGATGGTTTCTTTTGCTGTGCAGAAGCTTTTGGGTTTGATAGATTCCCATTCATTTATGTTTGCTTTTACTCCCCCTGCCTTTGAGGTGAAATTCATAAAATCCTCTTTGAACCCAAGGTCATAGGTTTAGTATTGGAAATCCTAGCCAGAGCAATCAGACAAGAGAAAGAAATAAACGGTGTCCAAATTGGGAGTAAAAAAGTTAAATTGTCTCTTCTTGCAGATGACATGATTCTTTATATAGAAAACCCTAAAGACTCCACCAAAAATAGCTATTAGAAACAATGAACAAATACAGTAAAGTTGCAGGATATAAAATCAATGTACAAAAATCTATTGCATTCCTATATACTAACAATGAAATTTCAGGAAAAAAAATTCCTTTTTCAATTGGAACAAAAAGAATAAAATACTTAGGAATAAACTTAACAAAGGATGTGAAGGACCTAGACACTGAAAACTATAAGACATTATTAAAAGAAATTGAAGAAGACATAAAGAAATGGAAAGATATTCCATGTTAATGGACTGGAAGAATCAACATAGTTAAAATAGACATATTACCCAAAGCAATATGCAGATTTAATGCAATTCCCATCAAAATCCCAACAGCATTTTTTCAAGAAATAGAACAAGAAATCATCAGATTTGTATGGAACCACAAAAGACCCTGAATGGCCATATCACTCCTAAGAAAAAAACAACAATGCTGGAGGTATCACACTCCCTGACTTCAGCTTGTGCTACAAAGTGACAATAATCAAAATAGCATGGTATTGGCAGAAAAACAGACACAGACCATTGGGATAGAATTGAAAACCCAGAAATAAACCCGCATATATATGGGCAGATAATGTTCAACCAAGGAACCAAAAACATACAATGGAGAAAAGAAAGCCTCTTCAATAAATGGTGCTGGGAAAATTGGAAAGCCATGTGCAAAAGAATGCACTAGACTGCTATCTATCACCATACACCAAAATTAACTCAAAACGGATCAAAGACCTAAACATAAGACCTGAAACAATAAACTGCATAGAAGAAAACATAAGTACTAAACTTATAGACCTTGGGTTCAAAAAGGATTTTATGAATTTGACCTCAAAGCAAGGGAAGTAAAAGTAAAAATAAATGAATGGGACTCTATCAAACTAAAAAGCTTTTACACAGCAAAAGAAACCATCAACAACACAAAGAGGCAACTAACCAAATGGGACAAGTTGTTAGCAAACAACACCTCTGATGAAGGGTTGATATCCAAAATATATAAAGAACACATACAACTCAACAACAAAAAAACAACCAAATTTAAAAATGGGCAGAGGACCTGAACAGACTCTTCTCCCAAGAAGGCAAACAAATGACCAACAGATATATGAAAAATTGCTCAACTTCACTAGCTATTAAGGAAATGCAAATCAAAACTACAATGAGATATCACCTCACACCTGCTAGATTGGCTATTATCAACAAGACAAGTAATAACAAATGTTGGAGAGGCTGTGGAGAAAAAGGAATCCTCATACACTGTTTGGTGGGAATGGAAATTGGTATAGCCACTATGGAAAACAGTATGGAGGTTCTTTTAAAAGTTAAGAATTACTATATGACCCAGGAAGCCCTCTCCTGGGTATCTACCCAACAAATCTGAAAACATTTATCTGTAAAGTTATATGTACTCCAATGTTCATACAGCATTATTTATGGTGGCCAAGACATGGAAACAACCAAGTGTCCTTTGATAGATGATTGGATAAAGAAGATGTGGTATATATACACAATGGAATACTACTATACTACTATAAGAAAAGATGAAATACTTCCATTTGCGACAACATGGATGGATCTTGAGATTATCATGCTAAGTGAAATAAATCAGATAGAAAAAGTTGAGGACCATATGAATTCTGTTTCTCTTCAGTGAGTAATACTGTTCATGGCTCTTTATGAATGAAATATTTTAGATTATTTCTGTCTCTGTTTCTCTGTCTTGTCTTTCTCCCTCTTTGTATCTCTCTCTCTCTCCTCCTCTCTCGTCTCTCTCTCTCTCTCTCTCTCTCTCTCCTCTCTCTTCTCTCTCTCTCTCGCTTTCTCTCTCTCTTTCTGTATACAAAAAATATGTATACATTTTTTGGGGCACCATAAGTTGTATATACATACATATATACAAACTTATGGTGCCCCAAAAATGTATACATATTTTAAGAAGGAAAACCTGTATTAAAATTGTAATGCTCAATGTATACTGATAACAAAAAATGAATTCCAGTCACGTTTGACTTCTGCAATTACAAGAGGAGCTCAAAGTGGTTACCATCAGCGTCCAGATACTTGTGATTATGGCAAACTACTGCTTCAGCAACGCTGTCCAAAGAGTCCACTTGTGTACATTATTTGGCACCCCCAATATATCCATAAACAATATATAGTATTTTCATGTATTTTAGTAGGGTACAATTTTATGTGACATATAAATACATGCATATATATGTGTTATATAAATATAACTTTATATGGCATATAAATGGCATTATACTACATACATCTTCTGCAATTAGAATTTCTCATTCAATATTTTGTTTTGTACCTTGTCCATTGAGTTCTAGTTTACACATTTTTTATGGTTAGACAATACTCTCTTTTATCAATAAAATACAATGTATTTATTCACCTGTTCAATTTTTGATGGACATTTTTGTTGCTGCGAACTGTAGTGGTTAATTTTATGTTAACTTAGGTAGGCTAAAGTACTGAGATATTTGGTCAAACATTATTCTACATGATTCTTTGAAGGTATGTTTTAGATGAAGTTGATATTTAAATCAGTAGACTTTAAGTAAAGCAAATTACTCTTTGTAAAATTGGTGTGCTTCATCCAATTAGATGAAGTACGTAATAAAAAATGATGGACCTCCCTCAAAGAAGAAAGAATTATGCCAAAATACTGCCTTCAGACTCAGACTGCAGCATCGTTGTTTCCCTGGGTACCCAATCTGTCAGCACTCCCTGCAAATTTTGGACCTGCCAGTTTCCACAATCATGTGAGCCAATTAAAATGTCTCTCTCTCCTTCTCTCCCTCCCCCATCCCTCTCCCTCATTCTGGTTCTCTGGATAACCCTTACTAATGCACTAACTTTTTTCTATAATCAATCTTGAAGTGAATATTTTGTACATGTTTCCTTCTACACACATGGAAGAGGTTCTTTGGGGCTATTCCTGTTATTGGAATTGCAAGTTCTAAGGGTGTTGAAGATCTGCATTACCATGAGATACTGTAACATTGCTCTTCAAATAGTTGTACCAGTTGTTTCAACAGCAGTGCACGAGCATAGGCACTGGTTTACATACCATTTGTCAGGTATTATCAACTGATATTTTTAATAAGGAATCTGATTATTGTTTTAATTTGCATTTCTGAGATTTCTAGTGAGGTTGAGCGTATTTTCATTTGTTGAATGTTCATATTTCTTCTAATAGTAATCGCCTTTTTACATATTTAAAACTTTTCTATTAATTTGCTTATCTTTTTTATTATTGATTTATTGAAGTTTGTTTTTAGGTTAACAAATCTTTTTATGTTATATGCATTGTAGAAGTCTCCCAGATTGTGGCTTTTATTTCACTTTATTTGTAATGTCCTTTTTGTGCAGAAATTTTAAAAAGTCATATTTATCAACTTTTCAAGGTTTGTGTTTTTAGGGGTTTGCTGTTGTTTTGCAGGTTTGTTTTTCATAGTTAAATCATTAATCCATTTGGAACTGATTTTTTTTTAATTAAATTCTTGGGGTGACAATGGTTAGTAAAATTACACAGGTTTCAAGTGTACAATTCTATAGTACATAATTTATATATCATATTGTGTGCTTACCTCCCAGAGTCAGTCCTTTTTCATCACCATATATTTGACCCCCTTTTCCCTCTCCTACCACTCCCCCTTTTCCCCTCTGCTAACCACTAAACTGTTGTCTGTGTTTATGTTATGAGTTTTTGTTTCTTTGTTGCTTTCAATTTTATATTTCACATATAAATGAAATCGTATGATTCTTGACTTCCTATATAACTTATTTCACTTTGCATAAAAATCTCAGTATCTATCCATGTTGTCACAAATGGCAGTATTTCATCTTTTCTTATGGCAGAGCAGTATTCCATTGTGTGTATATACCACATCTTCTTTATCCATTCATCTATTGAAGGACACTTTGGTTGTTTCCATGTCTTGGCCACCATAAATAATGCTGCAATGAACATTGCATTCTTAATTTTTTAAGGAACCTCCACACTGCCTTCCATAGCAGCTTCATAAATTTACATTCCCACCAACAGTGTACGAGGGTTCTCATAACAAGCCTCTCCAACACTTGTTATTACTTGTCTTGTTGATAACAGCCATTCTAACAGACATGAGGTGATATCTCATTGTGGTTTTTATTTGCATTTACCTAATAGCTTGTGAAGTTGAGCATTTTTTTTTCATATATCTGTTAGCCATTTGTATGTCTTCTTGGGAGAAGTGTCTGTTAAAAAGCTTCTGCACAGCAAAAGAAACCATCAACAAAACACAAAGGCAGCCAACCAAATGGGAGAAGATATTTACAAACAGCACCTCCAATAAGGAGCTAATATCCAAAAATATGAAGAACTCATATAACTCAACAACAACAAATGAAAATAAATAATCCAATTGAAAAATGGGCAGAGGACCTGATCTTTTAATATAGTGCGTGATAGGCATATAATTTTATCTTACATAAATAACTAATCATCCCAAAATCAATGAATTATTCATCATTTTCCTGGTTTGTAATGCTTACCTCTGTCAGAATCAATTTTCATAGATATGTGGGCCTGTTTCTATGCTTCCTCTCTGATTCTACTGATCTTCATATTTGGGAAAATTTGCTCAGTATCTTCATATCAGTAATTCCTTTCCAATTTGCTATGTCCACTTCAATATCAGTCTGATTTGGTCCTTTAAATGTAAGCATTTTAACTGAACCATAGAGCAGGTCATGGGAAAGAATGTGCATGGCATGTCATCTGACGCTTTATTAAAATAGATTCATCTTTAGTAGTCTACCAGGTCTCTGTTATTATTATTATTTTTTGGTTGTTTTGTAAAAAGCAACTTAAATCATGATAAGAAAGAAACGGGGGAATCAAAGTAAAACTTTAGACCACTCATTTTTGTTACTAAAATAGCTTCCTACTCCAATATTTTAAATTTTATATAAAATATTTTAGGACACATAATGTATATTTTTAAATCATAGGATATTGAAGCTTTTGAATAGAAAAATTATGGAAAGTAGAAGTTTTCAGGGTGAAGTATATGTTTGTGTACCTAATGAATGTGTACTGCTTTATATGACTTGTAGAATAGTTTTTATTTTATAGTCAGTCCTATATAAGTGGGACCTAAGTAAGAAATGCTTCAGAGGTAGTATTTATGCAAATGGGAAAATTGCTACTATGTAAAAGTAGGGAAGGTTATCTATTTCACTTATAAGTTAAAATATTAAGTTAATTAAACTAAGTTAATATGAAGTTCATTATCAATGAGAATGCAGCCAGCGAGAGCAGGAGAATAAGGAGAGAAAGGAGGCAGAACCAAGAAGGTTTATATTCTTGGGCCTACCACAGGGCCTAAAAGGAGTCTGGCCAAGCTGGGGTGAGGTCTCAGTCACAGCTGAACTGTGTTAGCCTGGCAATGGGGGACCAGAGACCCACCCTATTATGTAACAATGCTGGCGTTATAATGCGGAAAATCTGTGTGCACTGAAGTCACTAGTATTTAGAGGTGTAGTCACGTGTGGACTTCTTGGTGCCCTTTTAGGAGAAAGTGTTGGGAGAAATGTTCCCCAAATTTGTGTTCCACAAATTATGGAGAGACAGTAAAAAAAAATATTTGAGATATGTAAATTACCTTGACCCACCCACTCACAAGTTTATATCACTGACTTCTTGTTTCGCCTGCTGACTCAAGTCAGAATCAGTGTAGTTAATAAATCATGGCTCATGATTGTTCTAGCCTGTTCCACTAAACAGTAACGGGTTGTTTAGTGTGTTCCACCAAATGATCTGAGGCCTGGGAAATTTGGGAGTCTATTTCCCGGTTACTGTGATCAGAGCAAAGACAGCAGCCTTCAGGTAGATGGCTGTCCCTCTCCTTCATATTTACCACTAATTTCAGCCACCTGTGGGTTTGGCTGTTGGAGAACAGGGAGTCTCAGTGAATCTAAATACTTTTAAATAAAGATGGAGGAGGGCTCTAATGTATATCATGGTGACTTCAGTTAAAATTCTGTATTATATAATTCAAATTTACTGAGAGTAGATCTTAAATGTTCTCACCACAAAAAAAGGTAATTATGTGAGGTGATGGAGGTGTTAATTAACTGTATTGTGGTAACCATTTCACAATATATACATACATCACATGATTATGTTGTACACCTTAAACTTGTACAATGCTATTTATATGTATAATGTCAATTATATCTCAACAGGCTGCAGAAAAGAAGAAAAACAAAGAAGAAACATATATTCATAAATACTATCTGTCCAGAAAAAATAAACAAAAAGCTTGAGATTTGCATCAGCTATGTCCATTGGCTCATTTTTCCATCTATGACTCAAAATATAAAACATAGACTCCGGGGACTTGAACTATTAAGCCTGTTTTTACCAGCTCTGGCTTTGGGCAAGTCATATAACCATTTTTTTTTTTTTTTTGCCTCAGTGTCCCCATCTACAAAATTGGAATACTAATGGGGGAACCAATTCATTCAGCTGTGGTTACACCTCTAAATACTCTCACTACATCTCACTGGTTGTGAGAGGATTAAATGAGTTATTATATGGAAAGTTCCTAGACCCATGCCTGGCACATTGATAGTTAGCACAATGATGTTACCTATTATTGTTACTGACTTCTCCCTTTCAAAGTGAAATTCTGGGAGAGCCAATATGACAGAGTAGATAAAACACTGTGCCTGCTTCCTCTCAGTGAACACATTAAAATTACAACTAAGTTCTTGAACAATCAACCTGGAGAACATCTGAAGTTTAGCTGAACAGAAGTTTTATAATTAAGAATATAAAGAAGATGCCACATTGAGATTGGTAGGAGGGTCAGACACACGCAATGGCCGGGCCCCAAAACTCCATTAGCCAACTGAGAATCAGGAGGGATGTCTCAGCCACAGAGATTCCCCCCAGAGGAGAGAAGGACCCCAGCCTCACACCAGCCTCCTCAGCCCAGAGTACTGGTGCTGGAAAGAGGAGTCCCAATAACATCTGTCTGTGAAAAACTGGGGATTCCAACCATCCGAGTGGGAAGGAAGGCTGCAAGAAACTGAGACATTCTCTTAAACGGCCCGTGCACAGACTCCCTTGCAGGCACTCACTTGGGGCTCCAGCGGAGGGATGGTGATTCAGAGGGTGTTGGAAGCATGTGGGGGACAGGTAAAGTGTGTGGTTTTGGGTGAGTGCTGGAAGATGGTCACCATTTTCCCTGTGAGGTATCCTTCTCCTGTGCAACCAACAGGCAGCTGCCATCTTTAATGTGTTGAGCCCTTCCCCAAAGGCGAAATCTAAATCTGGATTGGTCTGCTGAGCTCGCAGCTCCACCCTGCTGACTCACTGAGACTCCCCCCCTACCCAACTCCCCAACGCTGGAAGCACTCTCTTGGTGAACCCCAGCAAGTCCCAACCAATTGCATTGTTTCTTGGAAAACTATCAGAGTCGTGGGGCCCAGGCTTCGTGTGCTCTGAGATTTTTGCTGAGTAGCTGCAGGCTTACTAGTGGCACCAAATCAGAATCTATATTAACCTGGTGAACACCACTCTTCCCACTCTGCTGACTCCTTGAGACCCTCATGTGTGCCACATGAGGCACACAAGTTCTATCAGTGGCTGAACTTTAAGGGAGCCAGCAGGTGGCAGCAGGTCTCGGAGTGTCCTGGCTTTTTGCACAGCTACCCCAGATTTGTGCTGCTGACAGCTGGCCTTGGTTCACAGTGTGGCCTCTCCCACAAGCCTCCAAGATTACAACAGGCAGTGAAAAACCATGGATTGCTTTGTAGCTCCTACCTATCTTGGTAGTCCCTGACTGGTCACAGGCAGTGAGTGACCTGGTCTGCATCCAAGCCCCTGCCAAGATGCCCCAGAATCAACATGGAGGTTGGCTTCAGACCACAGCAGAGGACCACCCAATTAGCTCCACAAGTGGCACACACAAAGGGTGATTGTAACAGGCACCAAAGCACACTGGGGTGAATCCCACTCAGTGGGGTAAGTCACCCACACAGCAGCCTGTAAGCTGTGGATGTGGCCAAACTCCACAGCCAATCAGACTGAGGGTTGGTCCCACCCACTGCTGTGCCAATAGGAATCAAGACTCAGCTATAACAGGAGGGCACACACAACCCACACCCCTGGAGCACCCAGAGCAGGTGACCAGGGAGACTGTGCCAGGGCCCCACAGGGCACCTACTACATAAGGCCACCCAGCCAAGACTGGGAGACATAGCAGATCTATCTAATACATAGAAACAAACACAGAGAAGCAGCCAAAATAAGGAAAGAAAGAAGTTATGTCCCAATGAAAGAACAGGAGAAAATTCCAGAAAAAGAACTAAATGAAAAGGAGGCAAGCAACCTACCGGATACAAAATTCAAAACACTGGTTATAAGGATGCTCAATGATCTCAGGGAGAACTTCAACAAAGAGATAGCAAGCATAAAAAAGGACATGGAAACCATAAAAAAGAACCAGTCAGAAGTGAAGAATACAGTAACTGAAATGAAGAATGTACTAGAAGGAATCATCAACAGATTAGATGATGTGGAAAATCAAATCAGTGATTTGGGAGACAAGGTAGCAGAAAACACCCAGTCAGAACAGCAAAACGAAAAAAGAATCTAAAAAAATGAGGCTAGTTTAAGGGGCCTCTGAAACAACATCAAGCCTACCACGTTCACATCAGAGGGGTACCAGAAAGAGAAGAGAGAAATCAAGGGATTGTTAACCTATTTGAAGATATAATGACTGAAAACTTTCCTAACCTGGCAAAGAAAATAGACACACAAGCCTAGGAAGCACAGAGAGTCCCAAACAAGATGAACCCAAAAAGGCCCACACTAAGACACATTATAATTGGAATGGCAAAGATTAAAGACAAAGAGAGAATCCTAAAAGCAGCAAGAGAAAGGCAACTAGTAACTCATAAGGGAGCTCCCATAAGACAGTCAGCTGATTCCTTAACAGAAACTTTGCAGGCCAGAAGGGATTGGAACAAAACATTTAATGTAATGAAATTACCAAGAGTACTCTACCTAGCAAGCCTACCACTGAAAATCTAAGGACAGATAGAGCTTCCCAGATAAGAAAAAGCTAAAGGAGTTCATCACCACCAAACCAGTATTACAAGGAATGTTAGAGGGATTTCTATAAGAAGGGGAAAAAATTCAAAATTGTGAATTAAAAAAATGGTAATAGCTACAAAGCTACCAAAAATTACTTTCAATATAGATGGATTAAATGCTCCAATCAAAAGTCACAGGAGGGCTGAATGGATACGAAAACAAAATGCTTACATAGGCTGCCTACAAGAGAATCACTTCAGATTGAAAGACACACACATATGAAAAGTAAATGGATAAAGGGATATTTTGTGAAGATGGAAATGACAAAAACAAGAAAGGCTGGGGTAGTGGTGTTTATATCAAACAAAATAAACTTAAAACAAAGGCTCTAACAGAGACAAAGAAAAACTCAGTAATCCCACTCTGGGTATTTATCTGAAGAGAAACTCTACTTTGAAGGGATGTGTACATCCACATGTTCATTGCAGCATTGTTTACAAAGGCCAAGATGTGGAGGCAGTCTGGTTGTCCATCAACAGAAGAATGGATAAAGAAGAAGTGGTACATATATACGCTGGAATATTGCTTGGCCATGGAAGGAATGGTTCTTTTCATCTGTGGCAGCATGGATGGACCTGAGGATATTGTGCTGAATGCAGTGTGTCAGACAGAGAAAGACAGATGCAATGTGATTTCGCTTATACGTGGAATCTAAGAACAAAATAAACACACAATACAGAAACAAATTCCTAGATACAGAGAACATTTTGATTGTTGCCAGATGGGAAGGAGTTTGGGTGTGTCAGTGAAAAAATGTGAAGGGATTAAGAAGTACAAATTGATTGTTACACAGTAGTTATGGGGATGTAAGGTACAGCATAAGGAATATAGTCAATAGTATTGAATAACTATGTGTGGTGTCCAGATGGGTAGTAGGTTGTTGGGGTGATAGATGGAGGCAGTTGGGGAGCAGGGTGAAAAAGGTGAAGGGAGTAAGAAGTACAAATTGGTAGTTACAAAATGATCATGGGGATGCAAAGTAAAGCATAGAGAATATATTCAATGATATGGTAACAAGTATGTATAGTGCCAGGTGGATACTAGACTAGTCAGGGGGGTCACTTCTTAAATTATATATAAATATCTAAACACTATGCTGTATGCCTGAAATTAATATCAAATAATATTGAATGTCAACTGTAATTGAAACATTTAAAAGAGGGGAAGAGGTAAAGGGAAACAAGAGGTCAAATTTCCAGGTACAAATAAATAAGTCCTGGGGGTGTAATGTACAGCATGGGGAATATAGCCAATAATACTGTGATAGCGTGGTACAGTGTCAGGTGGTTGCTGGACTTATCATGGTGATCAGTTCTTTAGGTATATAAACATTGAATAACTATGGTGTACCCCTGAAATGAATATAATATTGTTAACTATATTTTTAATAAAAATGTTTTAAAAAAAATAATAAAGTGAAGTTCTGTTTTTAATATGATATCTGAGATTGTCTATCATACTTACATAGTTTGGTATGTCTAAATTAGTCAGTTGCTTTGTTTGTTTTTTTTTATAAAACCTAAAAATATAATTTCTAGTTCACTTTGGAACAAGTGTATTCACTACACCTAACCCATCAGCTAAAGATATTTTGGCACAGTGGTTATTGTGAAACAGCTGCATGCATAAAAATTACCTAGAGAACTTGACCAAACACAGATTGCTAGGCCCATTCTCAGAGTTTCTGACTCAGTAGATCTCAGGAACTCCCTGAGAATTTGCACCCTAACACTTTCTAATATGACACTGATGCTGCTCACACGGACGCCACACCTGAGTACCAGTCTTACCATCACATGGACACCACACCTGAGTACTATAGTCTTACCAAAGTAAATTTACTGTTTCTTGGGGAAAGAAGTTTGAAAATGTGAATAGTAAGTTTATTTCTCTCTGTATGTACACATAAAACTACACACACACACACATATAATTTCACAGATATGTAAATTTGTTAACATCATTTACTATGTCGTTGATAGGTAAGACTTATTAAATAATTATGTAAGACAAATATTTAGGATGTTTAACATTCATATAACATTTCTACATAAGTTTCCAATGTTTGATACTTTTTTACATATTATTTCATAAATACTATATTTTTATTTTCTCAAAACCACTAATCAATGATTTGTCCTTATCTAACAGGTATCTATGTGATCATGCCTCATCCAGGGTACGAAGTTGTCCTGGACGTCCTCCTTTATGCCCACTTCCCCCTTTTCTCCTTGATAAAGTTCCAGTTAAAAAAAAAAAATCTACAAATAAAAACCACTATTTCTTGGTTACAAATGTGATTTGGGTGTGTATGTATGATGTTTTCTTAAATTTTTCTTTTAGAAAGTGGCGTTACTTTTGAAATAGTGAGTTAATATTTTGTAAATGAGTTTTTCTTACCTAAAGTTGTACTTTGGTTGAAATGCAGGCTAACGTTTAAAAATTGCTCTGCAACTAGGTGCTCGTAAGCAGGGATTAACTCTCTAGTTTTACCATACATGGTGCCTTTGTGACTAGTGTTTACTATGTTCCTTATGAATGTAGGAGGGAAATAAGGTTTGAAGTATGAAAAACTGGGTGCTTCAGGCAGTAGAAACAGATTTAAACTGATACTGATTTCATATTTTCTTATCTTGCTGAAAACAGCCACATCCTTAAGAGAAAGTTGATTCTTACCGCTCTTTGTTAATGTATACAGTGTCCAAAGACATACAACGATCCAGTGCCTCTTTTGTGGTCAAATCATGGAACAGAACCTTCTGGAATTCTGCCAAAGATTAGACAGTGTTCCCAATCAAGTGACACTACATAAGACTCAAGTCTCAGGCTTAAAGGAACAATGATCTGTAAAGCCCAATTATCTAAAGAGTGGCCTGTATTTTATTTTCTGCTTGGTTTTGGCACTGTCCTGTTTTATTGTACAGGTCATTAATTTCCATCTGTGAAGTATGGAGCTGATGTAATTTTTAACTGAAGTGCCAGGTTCACCTCCATGCCTCTTAAATTTTGTGGGAGTTGCTATTTAGATAATTATTAGTCAAACCACTCTATTAATAGAAGTCCCTTGAAGAATTACATTCATGTACCCATAGGGAATTAAGAATAATTGGTAAAGAATTAAATCCAATCAGATTAGCAGAGGTAAGAAATAGGTAAAACCTTAGCATTTTTGCTCATCAAATAAAATTATGACCAGGATTTGATTTCAGCTCCTCAATTTTCTAGCTATGTGATTTTAGATAAAAACCTTAATGAATTCTCTCTAAGCTTCTATTTCTTTCTTTTTAGAATTAAGTTAATAATCGCCTTTTCTTAGGGTTTCTGTTAGGATTAAGTAAATATGTTTTACCATTATTATTGTTATGTTTGTTGTTAATGCACTGCTGATTCTCAACTCTACTTAGATGACATTACACTGTCAGCGTTTTTGTGACTTTCATTTGATGCAGATAATGCTCTGAGAGACATTGTTTTTTTTCTAAGAACAATGTTACCCATTCTTGGTATTGGATATAGCTAATCTAGCATTTTCCACACCGAGGAATTAGTGCATCAGCATGTATTTGTGATAAAAGTTTAGGTTTTGATATATTTCAAATAATAATTATATATGCGAGTTCTGACAATTAAGTTCGCAAACTTGTTGCAATGATGTTGCTAACCTTTTTTGATATCGGAAGGATTATATGTTATGAATTTGTACCAACTGGACAGTTAATCGAGTTTACTATTTGGAAGTGCTGAAAAGGCTGTGTGAAAAAGTTCGACAGAAATTACCTGAATTTTTCGTCAACAATTCATGGCTCTTATATCACGGCAATGCACCAGCTCACAACAGCACTAGACAGTGGTTGAGGGAGTTTTTAGCCAGTAAACAAATAACTGTATTGGAACACCCTCCCTACTCACCTGATCTGACCCCCAATGGCTTCTTTCTTTACCTGAAGATAAAGGAAATATTGAAAGGAAGACATTTTGATGACTTCAAGGGTAATCTGATGACAGCTCTGATGGCCATTCCAGAAAAGGAGTTCCAAAATTGCTTTGAAGGGGGTACTAGGTGCTGGCGTTGGTGCATTGATAGCTTGGCCAATAAAGGAGCACACACGGTTAGGCAAGTTAAGAAAGTTTATTAAGAGAAAGGCTATTTTATTAAGAGAAAGTTTATCAGGCTGAGCAAAGATGGCTACAGCCCGGGCTGCATGTCTAAAGGAGACTTGCAGCCCCAAGGGAGGGGTTGAGGAGGGTTTTATAGGGGCGATGCTGACAGGGTAGCATTATTTGAACAGAAAATGCTGACTGCCTGGAAGCCAGTAGCTGTTTTGTGGCATTTTCTGTTATCACAGGTTTGGCTCTGTCAGCAGGGGCAGGCCAACAGACATTTTGTTGTTTTCTTGCAGACATGGCTCTGTCTATAAGTCAAGGTCTCCAAGACCTAACATTCAGAGACCTAACAAGCACAGGTTCCCAAGGGGAGTACTTCGAAGGTGACTTTAGTGATATTCAGCAATGAGGGATGCAGCACTTTTTCTAGGATGAGTTTGCAAACTTAATTGTGCAACCTTCATATGTATGTGTATTTATTTATTGAACAGCTCTGACATTGTCTAGTTTTGTTTACTGACTTTAGTTTTTCAAATATTAGTTTTCTTAAAGTTTTGTCTTATATTGTGAACTTACAGCTGTAGTTCAGCTTAATTTCTACATATCAAAACATGAACACCTGAAACTTCCTTTTGTGTTCAAAAAGGAGTATTTGAGAGTATATGCGCAACTGTGGAATTGTATAACTAGAGGAAACCTTAAACTCCCATTTATAGATAAGAAAGCTGAGACTCTAATTTTTTTTAAAGATGTTGAATGATACAACTCATGGTATGAATATAAACTTTAACAATTCTGTTTTTAGGTTTCTATATAACCTCTTGGTTCTCGTAAAAGTAGGAACATAGCTTATTCTTTCAGTAACTGAAAGAAAAGGAAATTAAGAGGGCAATTCTGAATGAAGAGACTGTATGAAGAGGCACTACGTCCCTTTCAAAACTCCAGATACGCTAGATTTTGAGTGAGACATAGTGTTTCTATGGCCTTTAATCACTTATTTACATCAGCTTTCTGCAGCCTGGGATCAGGGGATGGGGACCAAGAGGGCTCAGCTTAGGGAAGCTCGTTTGCTCCTTTCTGTCCAGAAAATGGGAGGTTTTCAACTTGCTAATCTGGCTGAGCGCCTATCAGATTGCTAGTAGCTGTGACTTGTTTCATTTTGAGTTGAAATTTCAACTCAATCTTTGTCATTTTCCCAGGGAGAAGTTAGCTACTTGATGGGGCACAGTGCCTTTTGGACTGGCTTAGTTTCATTTTCACTAAGTGACAGTTTTATCATGGTCTATCCCCTTTTTAATGGTCAGTGGGCACTTGCCTTTTTCTCCTGAATAGCTATAGCTGTGAGGTGCTCACCCTCTGCCCCTATTTCTGGGAAGCCCCCATCATGGTCAGGGACAAGGTTGCCTTCGGGCTCACATCCATTGACAGGATGTGAAAGTTTCTTCCCTTGTTCAAGGTGGTTTGCAAATGTCCAAGACTGTTGTGTTGTCCACAGGTAAGATTATCCAATGGGCTCATGCACGAGGGAAGCTCACTGTAGCATCTCTCCCATTCTGCTTCAGGGTCCCCATGCAGTGAAGTTACTTTTCACTCCTGTTTAAAGATACCATTCTTTACCTTTTGCCTCACCCACAGCCTGGTACCAAAAGTGTTGTCCTAATTCACATTCCACTTTTTCCCTTTCATATATGTCTGTAGGGGAACTTCTCAAGAACACTGCCTTGCACAAGGTACAAAAAAGGAAACCGATACAACAGAAGATTATATACTTTCCCCTTAAACCATCTTATGGATCATCATGTAACTTTAAAAATTCTTTCTATGATCATCGTTTAACATAGTGCGGTAGGGCCTATGATTAAGCCCATGATGAAGTGGCCCCAACTTGGTCAATTATTTTCATTTGTGAGTGTAGTATTTGACACTCCACTTTGTGCCTCTGCTGTAACTCCACAATTGCATGAAATCTTCAGCTTTACATCCTAGTACACATATGAATATTCATAGAACTAATTAGCTTCAAAGTTCTGAATGGAATGTTTATTACGATGGCTGCTTGGTGTCCCATTCTAGACACTTCCTCACCGCTTTGAGAGGCTATGGATGTGGGTCAGACAAAGGATCAGGCCTCGTCAAACTCACCTCCCAGGTACCCACGTCACAGGGAGTTTTCAGAGACTGGCTTCCAACTGTTGATCACCATTACTGACTTCTGCCCTTTATACCTATGGTTCTATCTGTGGCCTATCTAATGGAGATTTCTATTTTATTTGTTTCAGGTGTACAAAACAATGTAATAGCTAGACATTTATACCCCTCAGAAAGTGATAACCCCCTCCCCCAATCTACTAGCCCTCTGACATCATCTATAGCTGTTATATGACTCTATTCCCTATGCTGTACTACATATCCCATGACTATATATATATATATATATATATATATATATATATATATATATATATATAGTTATAGTTGACATTCAATATTATTCAGCTTCAGGTGTACAGTGCAGTGGTCAAGCATCTACACCGTCCATGAAGTGGTCTCTCTAATAAGACAAGTGCCCATCCGACACCCTACACAATCTTTACAACATTGTTGATTGTATTCCCCCAAATGTCTTTCATATCCCCATGGCAATACTGTAGCTACCAGTTTGTGCTTTCTAATCCCCTTCCCTTCACCCTCATCCCTAGGCCCTTCCCATCTACGTAGCAACCATCAGTTTTTCCTCTATATCTCTGAGACTATTTCTGCTTAGTTCGCTCATTTATTCAGTTCTTTAGATTCCACATATAAGTGAAATCACCTGGTATTTGTCTCTCTCCATCTGATTTATTTCACTTCGCAGAATGTTCTCTAGGTCCATCCATATTGTGGCAAATGGTAAGATTTCATTCTTCTTTATGGCCAAGTAATACTCCATTGTATAAATGTAGTACAGGTTCTTAATCCAGTCATCTATCGATGGGCATTTCGGTTGTTTCCATGTCTTGGCTGTTGTGATAGTGCTGCAATAAACATACAGGTGCATATAATTTTGTGATTAGCATTATGGATTTCTCGCAATAGATACCTAACAGTGGAATTAGTGGGTCATAATGTAGTTCCATTTCCAGTTTTTTGAGATACCTCCATACTGATTTCCATAGTGACTGCACCAATCTGTAACCCCACTAACAGTGCATGAGGGTTCCCTTTTCTCCACGTCCTTACCAGCACTTGTTGCTATATGGTCATTTAATTTATGACAATGGAAGCAAGAACTTACATTGGGATAAAGACACTCTATTCAATAAATGATGCTGGGAAATCTGGACAGACACACACAAAAAATGAAGCTGCACCACCTCCTTACACCATATACAAGAATAAATTCAAAATGGATTAAAGATTTAAGTGTAAGGTCCAAAACCATAAAACTCCTAGAAGAAAATATAGGAAGTAAATTTGCAGACATTACCCTTAGTAATATTTTTACTGATATATCCCTTGGGCAAAGGAAGTAAAAGAAAAAAATAAACATATAGGTTTACATCAAACTAAAAAGATTTTTCACAGCAAAGGAAACCATCAATAAAACAAAAAGGCATCCTACTGAATGGTAGATGGTTGTGAATGATACATCTGATAAGGGGTTAATATCAAAAATTTATAAAACACGCATTCAACTCAACACCAGAAAAATAAACAACTCAATTAAAAAAGGGGCAGAGGACCTGAATAGACATTTCTCCAAAGAGGACATACATATGACCAATAGACATATGAAAAGATGCTCAACATCACTAATCATCAGAAAAACACAAATAAAAACCACAATGAGATACCACCTCACTCCCGTCAGAATGACTATCTAATGGAAATTTTATAACGATCGTTAGGAAACTGTAGTCTTTAGGCAAAAGAATCTATAAGTTTGCTGATGTTTCAGTGTTGCTGTTCTAATATAAGTGAAAATCTTGATGCCTTTTCAGAGAAGATGCCTAGGTTCTTGGCTTTAGGACAAATGTCTGAGATTCCCATTCAGGTGTGTAGTAGCCAAAGTAGGAAGCAAACATATTTCTATCAAAGAACAGGAAAACAAATATCATAGCTCATGAGTAACAAATCTCCAATACTATCTTATTTCTGAGTTATAAGTAGCTATCCATATAAAATATATCTGACCACCATTCCATGATCCATCTCAATGCTACCTGCTAGTCCTCTTCTTCAGGATACCTAGATTCTCTTTCTAGTTCCTCTATTTATACATCTAAATGACAACAAAATGCTGTGGCCTGTGTGGCCAGGAGGGCTCAGCCTGAGGGGGAAGGGTGAGGAGATTGGGAAAAGACACAGAGACAGGAAAGCTGGGATGGGGAGGTCCACCGTCCACGGATGGTGGAGCAGTGGTGCAGTCTTTATTTCACACACAGTTTTTATACCGTCTTAGAATAGTTATCTATACAAACAGGTATTAGCAGAACAAGCAGGTATTATTAGAACATTTTGTTTTGTGTATTGGCCAGTTTGTATGTCTGTGGCTGCATTAGTGTTATCTTGTACTTTCTGGGAAGATGCTGAGGTGAGGCTTCCCATGGGAATGACCTTGCAGCTGCGAGGCCCTTGTCAGCTCACAGCCCGCTCCCCCAACAAAACATCTTCGAGGCTCATATTTTTTATCTGTAAAACTGAGATGAGGGGAGGAAGACATCATTAAAGTGGCAAAATCAGTTTTCTATCATAACACCCCCAAAGAAGACAGATTTTGAGTCACCCATGAACGAGAGTGCCTTTGTGGCGGTTCAGGAGTCCAGCAGAGAGATTCTAGCTCACTGGTGAAGCAAAAAGATCCATCCATCAATCAGAGATTGGACGCACTGAAGAGGGCAGGAGGAACGGTTTCACTTTAGTTATGTCACCCTTCCTTCAAGGCAGCAAAGCTCAGCACCAAAGAACTTCTTGGCCTGTGATTTTTCCATCAGGGGAAAGTAGAACATGCAAGTGAGTGCCCTCTTTCCCCAAATGTACAGGATGCTGCCAAAGAGACCCACTTGTTTCTTACCTTATCCAGAATGCTGAGATGTGTAGGACAATGAGAGGGCAGCTGGGAGAACTCTTGGAGGGCATCAAAGGGACATGGATCATCCTAACCACATTGCAGACTCCATTAGGTAGCATCCCTACAAGCCACTGGGGATGCCTCACCTGCAGATTTCCCCCACCTAGCCCACAGGCACCCCCAACACTCTGTGTGCCTCACCTGCATACATCCCCACCCTGTGGCCAGCTCCCTGTGCGTGCTCCAAAGGTGGCAAGAGTGAACTTGGCAGACAGCTAGTGAGTACACACAGACAGCATGACTGACTATGTGGGCTGTGAAAAAAAAAATCACAAAAACTTGAGCATTCAGCACTGCCCTAGGAAAAGCAAATAGGTTCTCAGCACCTGGCCTGGCCTTGCAGCATCAAAAGAAGACATACAGGGGCTGGCCCGGTAGTTCAGGTGGTTGGAGCTCCATGCTCCTAATGCCAAAGGCTGCCGGTTCGATTCCCACATGAGCCAGTGGGCTCTCAACCACAAGGTTGCCGGTTCAAGTCCCGCAAGGGATGGTGGGCTGCGCCCCCTGCAACCAACAATGACAACTGAACCTGGAGCTGAGCTGCGCCCTCCACAACTAAGATTGAAAGGACTACAACTTGACTTGGAAAAAGACCTGAAAGTACACACTGTTCCCTAATAAAGTCCTGTTCCCCTTCCCCAATAAAATCTTAAAAAAAAAGAGACATACAACTTTAAGAATTACCCCCGTTAACCCCAAGAGTGAACAAGAAGTGAGGAGCTGGCATGTCTATAGAAAACCTATGAGAAAGCCTCAAAATCTCTAATAGGGCTGACAAGGTATTTCTCTCCAAAAGCCAATCACTAAAGATTAGAAGATTTGAAGTACTTCTCCAAATGCAAGGACTGCAATATAAAATTTCAAGGAACACGAAAATTAATGAAACCTGACACCAAACGATTTTTCAATAATCAAACCACAAGAAATGGAGATCTGTTGCTTTAAGAGAGCTCAGTGAACCACAGGAAAACACAGAAAGCCAATTCAGTGAAATTAGCAAAACACATGAACAAAATGAGAAGTTTAACATCAAGATAGAAATAATAAATAAGGACAAAACAAAAATGAGGAGCTGAAGAATACAATGAATAAAATGAAAAAACGTTGGGGCAGCCGGTTCGCTCAGTGGTTAGAGTGCAGTGCAGTGCTCATAACACCAATGTCGCCGGTTCGATTCCCACATGGGCCAGTGAGCTATGCCCTCCACAACTAGATTGAAAACAACTTGACCTGGAGATGATCTGCGCCCTCCACAACTGGATTGAAAACAATGACTTGACTTGGACCTGATGGGTCCTGGGAAAACACACTGTTCCCTAATAAAAATTAAAAAAAAAAAAAGAAAAAAAGAAATACAAATTGGTAGTTAGAAAATAGTCACAGGGATGTAAAGTACAGTACAGGGAATATAGTCAATAATATTATTTAAAACTATGTATAGTGTCAGGTGGGTACTAGACTTGAGGGAATTACTTCATAAATTATATAAATGTCTAACCACTACACTTTTACTTGAAACATATAAAATGATATTGAATTTCAACTGTAATTTAAAAAAAATTGTCAAATACTTTTTCTATCCCTGTGTGGTTTTTGATCAGAAGTGGGTCTCTTGTAGGCAGCATATGTAAGAGCTTGTTTTCTTATCCGTTCAGCCACCCTATGTCTTTTGATGGGAGCTTTTAATCCGTTTACATTTATCGATAGGTACGTAGCTAATGTCATTTTATTATTCATATTTATTTCCCCCTTCTTATTCTTATTTCCCCCTTCTTTTTAAAGAAGCCCCGTTAACATTTCTTATAATATTGACTTAATGGTGATGAACTTCTTATCTCTTCCTTTTTTGGGACAAAATACATTTTTTTTCTTATCATGATTTGTGTTCATCTCTTTTGTTTATGTTATCATATCTTATTTATTTGTTTGCTTTTTAAAACGTACCTGAATAAGAGTAGATCTCACTATATTTGCCCCAAAACAATGTAAGTAAATTCTGTAATTCCTTCAATGTATTTATCGACAGTGCTACAATCATCCTCAGACTTTTAGCTAGAAGGATATGTTTGCAAATCTATTTCACAAGTTTAATTCACACAGAAACTCAGAAAAATACAGAGAATAATGAGACTTTCCTTCAGCCAATAAGAAAATTTTGACTACATATGTTTGTTCTAAGTTTGTTACAATCATTGCAGTAGAGATAATTCCCCAAACCTTATATTAAAAATTTTTATCTGGTTTTTACCCAGCACAAAATGTTGTCGTATCCACCATAACATATCCTTCAACACTGAAAGGAAGAGACTTTATCCAGCCATTATGAAATGATTCTGAACCTAAAGATTTAATTGTATTTAAATAGATCAAGGTCACTTACGAATGTGTGTAATAATTTAAACTTAGTTTATAACGCTGGTATTAACTGGGACTACTTGTATTCGGAAGGTTTCTGTTTTATTTCTGTTGAGACATACACTCCATAAATAAAACTGTAAATATTTCAGTTGGAAACTATTAAAAATAAATTATGGATGATGTTACACCATTAAATGAAGAAAAACTGAACCTCAAGTTGAAGTTAATTCTTGTCTCTAACCAGGTTATTGTTTCTGTAATGTTAGATTTTAAAGGTAAAGGAAGAAATCTCTTCAATCTGTCAGACTCTTGAGCATTTATATAATCCACATTATGGATTTTTGTAATCTACAACACATGATGCCATGGTTGCAAACACCAGGACAAATACCCATCTGTCCACCTGGATTGGAATATTTGACTCAGGTATGGTATAGTTTTTTAACTTATTTGAGTGATTATAGCATGAATTTATTTTCAAAATATAATTTGTGTTATAGGAAAAATGTTAGACTATAGATTAAAATGCTACAATTTTAATATTAAGATTTTTACATTTTATATTAATTTGAATTTGGATATTTGAGTAGTATATTTACATTTTAAAGAATATAATAGTTATTTACAAATTTATTTCCTGAGAAACCCATTGGATTTTGAGAATATAAGTAAAAATTAACTTCAGGAATCTTCAGTTCACCTAACTGCTTAGGTATTAGAAGCAAATGTGAAATGTGGACACTAATATTAGGAAAATGTCTCCAGTTCTCTATCAGACTTAATGACACTGAATTACAATCTTTATGCTATCAATTCTTATTTAATTTCCTATAGTGCTATCTCTGACTAATTAAGTTTGGCATTTCACATGACTAGTCATTGGCCACATCTTATTTTTTAATTCTTTTAAAATGAAACATTATGTGTGTTCCTTTTTAAAAAGTTTGTTTACATTTTCAGTGCTTAATTATAAACTTATCACAATGATATATAGCTAACAAGACATTTTTGTATGTGGATTAAAGCCACCTTAAAATTTCTACTTCAAATTACAGTGTAGATATTTATCACTGAACTTAAAAATATTTTTAATAAAAGTCTTTAAAATTTTTTATGAACCAAAATATGAAGTACATTAATAATAGAGCAAAGATAATACACTTTATAGACTATTTGATAATGTTTTAATTTCCCTTTTGTATGACAAAAAATGTTAAAACTTCAAACTTAAACTAGTATAATATGTGATATTTGACAGAGAAAAAAATGAGAGATGTGGATCACAGATCAATTACTTTAAATATACTAAATGTAAGCATTAATGTATATATGCATTGGTATATGCTTGAAATTTAGCTTGATTACTTCATACCACCTATTTTCATGTTTTGATCTAATAGATAAATCAGTTACTAGTGTGTCAGCGTTTTGATCTTCTGGAAGGTATGTACCAAAACACTTATATATTCATTCTTGAGTATGTAACTGATTTTGCTGTAGTTTGGCCAACTCCTACAAATTAAAATGCTTCTTCTGTCTTAGGAAAACTAAACCTAGAAATATGAAGAGAATATATAGAAAGTCCTTAGATGATGAGAAGGTGAATATGATAGTAGACTTCTAATGGGACAGGAGAAAGATAGATATCGGTTCTAAATCACTCCTGAAAATTCTAGTGTATTCTTTCATTCTTGTTAAACAGTAGATCTGCTTCCTGAAAGGGTTTTCCCATCATGAATTCCTCAAATACAGGAATTTCAGAGAAGCAATGATTCCAGATTCTTCAGGAATTCTGCTAGTAGATGCATAATGCAGGTACGTTTTTGGGCAGTACAATTCCACTTCCAAGTCTGAGAAATTAAACTGTCCTTTAAGAATATAACTGTTTACCTTTATCTCCTCAACTTAGTACAAGTATTTCATTCATGTAAATGAAGCTGTAATACATATAAATAAAACAAAATGAGTGTTCAGTTTTAAAATAGTATTATCACCATTGATGACCTTTCTTATATACATTAGAGGATCTAAGACTAAAATAGGCATTTGTGGTTTTATTAATTTCATAAAATTTTTCTAATTTAGGCATATTATAAATGAATGCTTTCTTTGGGTTTTTCGTACTGCCTTAGACTAAAAGCTTTATATTATGAAAGACCATTTATTCCAAAATCCTCATCAAATACCTATAATGAACAAGGCATGTGCTATCTATTTTGAGAGAATCAAAGGAGAGTCAGACCTGGCCTTGCCCTGAAATACTAGGTTGAATATATTTAAATAAAATACACAGTGTGGAGTCATAAAAGTGAAGAGAGAGGTCAAAACCAATTGTGGGGATCCATAGGACAGAAACAGCCAGTTACTTATAATTTAATTAATCACAAAAATAGCAAAAATATTCAGAGGGATCTAACCATTCATGTTATAGGGAACTAATTCTCCAAAGTCAAAATATGGTCATCAGATCAGCAGCAACATCCTCTGAGAACATATTAGAAATCAAATTCCCACCTTCATCGCAGACCCACTGAATCATAAAAACCGGAGGTGGTGTTCTACAGTCTGTTTCATCAAGCCCTACACATTGTTCTGATGCAGGCTAAAATGTGAGAACTGTTGCTTTAAATGATAATTACACATAATTTAACACTGTGCCATTATTTAAAAGAATAAGACAGCTCTAAAGAATTGTAAGAAATATCTCTAAGGTACTTGTATATAGCTAAGTATAAAAAACAATTATAAAGTAGTACATATAGTACTATATGTGTACATGTAAAATATATGTAGGCTTTCCATATGTTTAAGATATCTGTAGAAGCATGTACATGAAATTGGAGAAGGAAGGGGAAATAGAATAGGTCTGGAAGAATTATTCTTAATTTTATACCCTCTCTTGCATTTTTAAATTTTCTTCATGCGTATGTAATTCCTACTCATAAAAAAGAAATTAAATTTAAAAGTCAATCAAGAATGTTCTAGTCAAGATACCCGGTTTCCCCGAAAATAAGACCTAGCTGGATAATCAGCTCTACTGCGTCTTTTGGAGCAAAAATTAATACAAGACCTGATATTATCTTATATATAAGACTGGGTCTTATATATAATATAATATAATATAATATAATATAATATAATATAATATAATATAATATAATGTCAGATCTTATATTAAGTTTTGCTCCAAAAGACACATTAGAGCTGATTGTCTGGCTAGGTCTTATTTTCGGGGAAACACAGTAACAGAGTAGATAAATGCAATCCTTACCTCCTCCCATGACTACATCAAAATTATAACTAAATTATAGAATAATCAACCAGGAGAACTGTCTAAAGACTAGCTGACCAGAAGTTTTATAATGAAAGATGTAAAAAAAAAGCCACTTGGAGACTGGTAGAAAGGGCAGAGATGTGAAAAGGGCTCACCTCATACCTGTATGTAATGATTGAGAATCAGGTATATTTCAGCTACAGAGGTCCCTGCTGAGGAACAAGAGGTCCCACACACATCAGGCTCCCCAGTCTGGAGAAGCAGTGCTGGGAAAAAGAGCCCCCACAACACCTGGCTGTGAAAATCAGCAAGGATTTTGTCTATCTGGGTGACACTGAGGGCTTCAGGAAACCCAGGTGTCCTCTTAAAGGGCTTGTGCATAGATTCATTTGCTGGCAGGCACTCACCCTGGGCTCCAGTGGAGGGACAGCATGTTGGGGGGTGCCAGAGATATACAGGGAGAAATCGAGTTGTATGGCTTCAGAGCAAGGGCTGGAGGGACAATTACCATTGTCCCTGTGTTGAATCCTCTTCCCACACAGCCGCAGGCAGGTGCCAACTTTCCTCTGCTTAGCTCCTCCCCTACATGCCCAAATCAGAGTCTGTATTAACCTGGTGAACACCCCACTCTGATGAAATGCTGAGAACTGGCCCAATCCAATTCACTCTCTACCAGAGCCTCTTTCAGCAATAGGCAACTAGCCTTGGCCCTCCATGCAATGTTTCTTTAAAAACTTTCCAAAGTCCACAGGCCCCAAGCAGGCAGCGGCTAGCCTTTCGCTGAGTGGCCCCAGGCTCAGCAGTGGCACCAAATCTGAATCTACATTAACCTGATGACCCCACTCGCCCCCACCTTGTAGACTCTCTGATACCCTGCCTCACCCAACTCATGTACCTCCCAGGGCTCATTCAGAAGCTGAACATTATAGGCAGCTGGCAGACAGCAGTAGCAGGCCTCAGGGTGCCCTAAGTCTTTTGCTGAGCTGCCCCAGGCCTGGTTTTGGTGGCAGGAAGTCTTGGTTTGCAGCATGATTACTCCCACGCATTTCTAAGTCCAGCAGAGGCACCTACCAAGTAGGTCTGGGCCAGTCACAGAAATTGACAAACTTTGGCCTACACCAGAGTCCCTCCCAAGAAACTCCAGAATCAACCCACTGGGTGGCCTCCTTCAGATCACAACATAGCCCCACTTGATTAGCCCTGCAAGCAACACACCCAAAAGGTGCTCTTGACAGACACCAGAGACCACTGGGGTGAATCCTTCTCTGTGAGGTTCGCTATTGCATGACAGCTTGTTTGCTGTGGTCATGGCCAGTCCTAACAGCCAGTCAGCCTAAAGGTCAATCCTACCCACTAACGAACAATCAAGCCTCAACTACAATGGGAGGGCACACATAACACACACAAGGTGCATTCCTAAAACACCTGGCTCAGGTGATCAGGGAGACTCCACGACAGTCCCACAGAATATCTACTGTATAAGACAACCCTGCCAAGACCTAGCAGATCTACCTAATACATAGAAACAAATACAGATAGAGGCAGTGAAAATGAGGAGACAAAAAAAAAAAAAAAATGTATCCCAAAAGAAATAACAGAAGAAAATTCAACCCATAAAGAACTATACAAAACGAAGATAAGCAATCTATAAGATGCAGACCTCAAAACACTAGTTATGAGGATGCTCAAGGAACTTAGTGAGAATTTCAACAAAGAGACAGTAGACATAAAAAAAGACCTGAAATCATAAAAAATAACCAGTCAGAAATGAAGAATAACAGAAATGAAAAATGCACTAGAAGGAATCAACAGCACATTAGATGAAATAGCAGCTCAAATCAGCAATTTGGAAGACAAAGTAGCAGAAAACACCCAATAGGAACAGCAAAAAGAAAAAAAAGAAAGCCCTACATGAGACTACTTTAAGGGACTTCTGGAATAACAATAAGAGTAACAACATTCACATAATAGGGGTAACCAGAAGGAGAAGAGAGAAAGAAAGTGGAAACATATTTGAAGAAATAATGATAGAAAACTTCCCAAATCTGGCAAAGGAAATAGATATACAAATCCAAGAAACACAGAAAGTCCCAAAGAAGATGAACCCAAAGAGGCCCACACAAGACACATGATAATTAAAATGGCAAAAGTTAAAGACAAAGAGAGAATCTTAAAGTGTCAAGGTAAAGGCAGTTAGTTATATAAAAGAGATCTGCTATGAGATTGTCAGCTGATTTCTCAACAGAAACTCTGTGGCCAGAAGGGATTGGCACAAAATACTAAAAGGGGTGAAAAGCATGATGTGCCACCAAGAGTACTCTACCCAGCAAGGCTAATATTTAAAATTGAAAGAAAGATAAAGAGCTTCCCAGAAAAGAAAAAGCTAAAGGAGTTCATCGTAATCACACAAATATTACGAGAAATGTTAAAGGAACTTCTTTAAGAAGAAGAAGGGGAAAACTAAGAACATAACTATAAATAATAAAATGGCAATAACTAGGTGTCTATCAATAATCACTTTAAATGGAAATGGATTAAATTCTCCAATCAAAAGATAAAGGGTAGCTGAATGGATAAGAAAATAAGACCCAAACATATGCTGTCTAGAGACTACTTTAGATAGAAAAACACAAACAGACTGAAAGTAAAGGGATAGAAAAAGGTATTTCATGAAAACAAACAAATAAAAAGCTGGGACAGCAAGACTTATTAGACAAAATAGACTACAAGAAAGGCCATAAGATAAAAAGAATGTCATTTCATGGTAAAGGGATGAGGCTGACCAGCAGCCACAGATCAACGAAAAGCCCGAAAGGGGGAGTGGGAATGAACAAAGACACTTACACAAATGTTGATGATGCGATCGATCGGTCTCCAGTGATGCTGAAGCACCGGCTTTATTTACCTTCACTACTTATATACCCTAAGAGTACGTGCACAACTACTAGTCAGCAAACAGTGGAATGCATTACATCATTGAACGTAAATTTTTAACTTTAACATTGACACTACAAATCACTAAAAACTCCCCAAACCAATTATCCCATAACAGAGCCTATCAATTATCCTGATAGCCATCAGTGTCTGTTTCCGAGAAACTGGCCATTCTCACCACCTTCCTCAGCAACTTGTAAACATCCACCAGTTGCAGGCAAAGATAACAACTGAGCCAGTTTGCAAGGCTTCAGAATAACAGGAAATTATGGCTCCCCACATCTCCCCCTTTTTTATTTTATTGAAGCAAAATCCATATTACAGGAGATATAAGGTGACGGTGCCTGTCTTAGGCACCCCGGGACCGTCTCATCAATTAACCCGTCTTTGGAACTTGTATTTTTTAATACAAGCCCTGTCTTAGGTGTTGAAGGACCTCCCAGGATTTACCCGTCATTGGCTAACCCGTCCCAATATATACAAGGGGGAGAGAGAGACTTAAGGCCTTGTCTTAAGCTCAAGCTGATGGATGTCAGCTCGCAAGTCTAACATCCTGCTGATGAAACACTTAATGAGGATGGGGAGTAGGCACAGAACCAAACAGACACAGATGTCCAATATAAGAAAAATCATAACAGAATGGGTAATATGAGGCATAGATGGCATAGCATTTCTAAGAGCATCAATAAACTCAGAAGCAGCCTGAGCTGCATCAAATTTCAAGGGTTCAGCTTCTCTCATACTTTGAATTTCATCATGAAACCGAAACATATCTAAAGACACATTAACATCATGCCAAATTTCTTGAAGATGTGAACGAACCCGACTCCAATCATATTGACTATTATTATATCTTTTAGGAGTAACACATATCCAATGATATTTAGAATGACATTTCAAATGAGATTTAACCTTTATGCTTTGAATGACATCTCCCATATACTGAACTCCTACAAAATGTACATTAATATTTCCAATCAAAAGTGTATATGGGGAAGGAACACAAGCAGATATATTAACAGATTTCTTAGACCAGTCTCTAGTCCCGTCTTGTAAATCAGTCACCTGACTGCAGGGAGTGCCTGATTTACAAAACTTTCCAAATGTTGTTTCATGTGTCCATCAGAAGGCAATCCTAGGGCGTGAGTGTCATTGACATAGACTGGAATCTCAGGACCATCCCATACAGCAGGGTGGAGGATTGGTGGATCAGGTACATAGGCCCAATACGTCTGGTCTTCTTCTGCATTGCTTAGGGTCATCAATGTCATCAGCAGGTAGAGGGTCCACATGTCGCACCAATCGTTCTGGCAGCCACCGAGGGCCTTCTGCATCCTGTGGAAAAACACAAACATGCCCTCGGCCCCATATGAGGACTGGATCTGGGCCTTGCCAAGAGCCCGTAAGTGGGTCTTTCCATTTGACCAAAGCCTGAGTGGCAGTGGAAGGATGCCAAAAGCGCTCTGCAGCACTCTTACCATGGGCATCCAAGGTCAAAAAATTTTGAATAAAGAGAGAATGAGACAGATAATTATGGGGCGTCAGGGGATATGACTCCCCCTTTTTTATTTTTTGTAAATTGACTTTTAATGTGCCATGAGTGCGTTCAACAATCCCTTGTCCCTGTGGATTGTAAGGAATGCCAGTAACATGATTGATGGAGAATTGCTGGCAAAATAAAGAGAATTTTTTGCTGAATGGCTTTCTCAACCTTAGAGAGAGCCTTTCGTGCAGGCTCAGTAAGAGACCTGGGGGAGGTCGGATCAGAATCTCCTTTTAAAATTTTAAACAGTGGTTTAAGATCTCCAGTAGTTAATCCCAAAGAAGGGCGCAGCCAATTAATATCTCTCAACAACTTTTGAAAATCATTAAGAGATTTAAGATGATCTTTTCTAAGCTCTATTTTTTGTGGAGTGAAATACTGAGCAAACAACTGAAATCCCAAGTAAGAATAAGGCTCACTTCTCTGTACTTTTTCGGGTGCAATAATAAGACCCGAGGCCAGAAGGTTTTCTTTCATATTCACAAAGCAAGCTAACAACACCCCTTCCTTCTTACAGGCCAACAAAATGTCATCCATATAATGAATGATGTAAACAGAAGGAAACTGTTTTCTGGTGTTATCAATTGCTTTACTAACAAACTTTTGACACAAGTTGGGGCTATTTGTCATGTCTTGAGGAAAGACTCGCCACTGATATCTTTTTATAGGCTAGTTTTATTTACTTTTTAAAATCTTGTAACAATCTCTATTTTTCCTGATTTTTTTTTCTTAATTACAAAAATGGGCGAATTTAGGTGAAGTAGATTTAATTATATGGCCTTTATCAAACTGTTTTTGTACTAAAAGGTTAATGGGGAGGCTGGGAATCAAACTCAGGCCTCCTGTATGGCAGGCAAGAATTTTACTACTGAGCAACCAATGTTTTACTAGACATAGCATCTAAAATTGCCATTGTAAAAGAGGCAATGGGACCGTACTGTGCGCAAGCTTCTTTGATTTTTTTTTTGTTTGTTTTTATTGAAAAGGCCTCCATTCTCTAAACACATTTTTTTTTGTCTGGTCAAGCCTTTCAAAAACAGGATATACTCCAAATTGTTTTAAAGACTCTTTTTGCTTATGAGTCTCTTTGCAAGCCCATTGAAGAGGGGAGCGCACAACAGAATCTGATCCTGGTTTAACTTAATTTGGCGGGGGGGTCTTTACCCCGAGGATCCCACTGATTTCTTAAAGAAATCTGGGGACCCAGAGGACAATTTTCTTTACTCACAGCAACTTTAAGCTCTACTAATTGTCTCTGAATCATCTTTATCTGTTCTGTAAGTGTAACTATAGGATTTGCAAGCCGTCTGCTTTTATGAGCTGCAGCCACCACTAAATCTTTCTGATCTTGAGGGTCTAAATCTTCCCAGTGTTTATCTGGAGGTTTTTGGCTAACAGGCTCTTTATTATGCTTAGCAAGTCCCTCTGCATATCTGACTCCTTTCCCCTCCTCTTTCTCCTCTGGAGAGGCGGCAGATGGAAAAGTTTTCTCAGCATAATCAGCCTCCTCCCTTTCTCCCAGCTCTTCCAGTAAAGCGGCAAACGGAAGGGTTTTTTCATTCCCTGCCTGTTTTACTCTTTCCAACTTACAGCCTTCCCTTTTAAGATCTAAGCAATCTCTAGTTAAAGTCCACAATCCAAATGTTTCTACAGGGACCCGCTGAGGTCCTTGGACACTATAATAGCCTTGTAATCGTTCTCCAACCTTTTCCCAAGTCTCCAGGCTGATGGTTCCTTCATCTGGGAACCACGGGCAAACTTCTTTTACAAATTCTAAGAATTTATCTAATTGCTCTTTGCTCACCCTGCTGCCACGGGCGGCAAGAACTTTTTTGAGGCCTCTAACATACAGGTCCTTGCTGCTGGCAAGACCCATTTTTTCTAACGGTCCTAGCTGATAGCGAGACCTACTTCTTTTCAAACGGTCCTTGCTGATAGCGTGACCTACTTCTTTTCAAACGGTCCTTGCTGATAGCGTGACCTATTTCTCTTTTCCCTGACTCGGCCCTTCTTTCACACAAATAATTCAATCAGATGCCCGTCTGGCCGTGCCCCTTATGGGACCAAATCTGTTGTGGCTAAGGCGTGACGGTATAATTCCCCGACCAGGCAGAACCGAAGTTCTGATCGCCGTTATGCCATATGACAGAACCGGAACCTCAGATTAGGGCCCAAACAAGCTCCGTAACACGAAGTCGTGGAGCTATCACTCACTCACACACTCATTCGACCGAGGGGATAGTGTCCTACTCACCGTACCATCAGCGCTCTGTAACTGAGCTGGGCCCAAGCTGTACGGTGTTCCTCACTGAATCCCCCGTTTTCGAGCCCCACGTTGGGCGCCAAATGAGGCTGACCAGCAGCCACAAGTCAACGAAAGGCCCGAAAGGGGGAGTGGGAATGAACAAAGACACTTACACAAATGTTGATGATGCGATCGATCGGTCTCCAGTGATGCTGAAGCACCGGCTTTATTTACCTTCACTACTTATATACCCTAAGAGTACGTGCACAACTACTAGTCAGCAAACAGTGGAATGCATTACATCATTGAACGTAAATTTTTAACTTTAACATTGACACTACAAATCACTAAAAACTCCCCAAACCAATTATCCCATAACAGAGCCTATCAATTATCCTGATAGCCATCAGTGTCTGTTTCCGAGAAACTGGCCATTCTCACCACCTTCCTCAGCAACTTGTAAACATCCACCAGTTGCAGGCAAAGATAACAACTGAGCCAGTTTGCAAGGCTTCAGAATAACAGGAAATTATGGCTCCCCACAAAGGGATCAATACAACAGGAGGTTATAACCCCTGTAAACATTTATGCACCCAACATAGGAGAACCTAAATATATAAAGCAAATATTGACTGACATAAAGTGAGAGATTGACAGTAATACAGTCACAACAAGGGACTTCAACACCTTATTGACACCAATGGACAGATCTTTGAGAGAGAAAACTAACAATCAAACAATGGCCTTAAATGACCCATTAGACTAGATGGATTTAATTGACGTTTTTAGAGCACTTCACACCAGAGCAGCAGAATATACATTCTTTTCAAGTGCACATGGAACATTTTCCAACATAGACCACTTGTTAGGCCACAGAAAATATCTCAATAAATTCAAGAAGATTGAAATCACGTCAAGGGTCTTCTCTGACCACAATGGTGTAAAACTTGAAATCAATCACAGGAAGAAAACTGAAAAACACACAAACACATGGAGGCTAAATAACATGCTAGTGAACAATGAATGGACTAAGAATGACATCATAGAAGAAATCAAAAGGTACCTTGAGACAAATGAAAATGAAAGCACAATGACCCAAAATCTATGGGACAGTGACAGCAGTCCTAAAAGGGAAACATAGCAATACAGGCCTTTCTCAAGAAACAAGAGAAATCTCAAATAAACAATTTAACCTTACACTTAAAGGAACTAGAAAAAGAACAACAAACAAAGCCAAAAATGAGTAGAAGAAAGGAAATAATAAATATTATAGTGGAAATAAGTGTAATAGAGTCTAAAAAATTGATAAAAATGGTTAATAAAACCAAGAGCTGACACTTTGAAAAGATAAACTAAACATTTAATCAGACTCATCAAGAAAAGAGAGAAGATCCAAAAAAAAAAAAAAAAAATCAGAAATGAAATAGTAGAAGTGACAACTGATACCACAGAATTACAAAAAAATTATAAGGAAATACTATGAACAATTATATGCTAACAAATTGGACAATCTGGAAGAAATGGATAAATTCCCATAAACATACAATCTTCCAAAACTGAAAGAAAAACAAACAGAGATCTGAATATACCAATTACGACTAATGAAATCAAATCAGTCATCAAAAAACTCCCAACAGACAAAAGTCCTGAATCAGATGGCTTCACAGGTGAATTTTAAGAAACATTCAAAGAAGAATTAACACCTCTTCTCCTCAAACTGTTCCAAAATTTTCAAGAAGGAAGACTCCCAAGCTCAATCTGCAAGGCCAGCATCACACTGAATCCAAAACTGACAAAGGCATTACAGAAAAAGAAAATTATATCTCTGATGAATATCGATGCAAAAATCCTCAACAAAATATTAGCAAACTGAATTCAGAAGTACATTAAAAAGATTATACACCATGGTCAAGAGAGATTTATTCTTAGATGTAAGGTGGTTCAATATCCACAAATCAATTAACATATTACACCACGTGAACAAAATCAAGGATAAAAATCATATGATCTTATCAATAGATGCAGAAAAGGTTTTTGACAAAATCCAGCATCCATGTATGATTAAAAACTCTCAGCACAGTGGGGATAGAGCTATCATACTGCAACATAACAAAGGCCATATACAACAAACCCATAGCTAACATCACACTCAATGGGGAAAAGCTAAAAATGTTTTTCTTAAGATCAGGGACAAGACAAGGGTCTTCACTTTCACCACTTTTATTCAACATAGTATTGGAAGTCCTAGCCACAGCAATCAGTCAAGAAAAGAAATAAAACGCATTCAAATTGGAAAGGAAGAAGTAAAGCTGTCATTATGTACAGATGACATGATACTATACATAAGGAACCCTAAAGATTACACCAAAAAAAAAATTATTAGAACTGACAAATGAATCCAGTAAAGTAGCAGGATACAAAATTAATATGCAGAAATCAGTTGCATTTTTATAAACCAATAATCAGAAAAGGAAATTAGGAACACAATCCCATTTACTCATAAAATTGTATTAAAAAAATACTTAGGAATCAATTAAACAAAAAAGTGAAAGACTCGTACTAGGAATATTATAGGACTTTGAAGAAAAAAATAGAAAAAGATATAAATAAATGGAAACATATACCTTGCTCATGAACAGGAAGAACTAACATCCTTAAAATGTCCATATTGCCCAAAGCAATCGATAGAGTAAATGCAATCCCTATCAAAATATTGATGGCATTTTTCATAGAACTAAAACAAATAAATCTAAAATTTATATGGAACCACAAAAAACCCCAAATAGCCAAAGCAATGTTGAGAAAGAACAAAGTTGAAGGTATCACAATGCCTGATATCAAACTATACCTCAAGGCCATAGTACTCAAAACAGCATGTTACTGGCTTAAAAAAAGACCCATGGATCAAAGGAACGGAGTAGAGAGTCCAGAAAAAAACCAATGACTAGATGGTCAAGTAATCTATGGCAAAGGAGGCAAGAATATACAATGGGGTAATGACAGTCTATTCAATAAGTTTTATTGAGAAAACTGGACAGATACATGCAAAAAAAAGTGAAACTAGACCATTTTCTTACACCATTTACAAGAATAAAATTAAAATGAATTAAAGACTTAAATGTAAGACCCAAACTATAAAATTCCTAGAAGAAACCATAGGCAATAATCTCTGACATTGCTCTTTGTAGTATTTTTTGGATATATCCTCTCAGGTAAGGAGAAACAAAAGAAAAAATAAACAAATGGGAATACATCAAACCAAAAAGGTTTTGCACAGCATAGGATATATATCATCAACAAAATGAAAAGACAGCCTACTGAATGAGAGGAGATATTTGCTAATGATACATCCAATAATGACTTAATATTCAAAATTAATAAAGAACTCATACACCTCAACATCAAAAAACAAACAATCCAATTAAAAAATGGGCAGAGGACCTGAATCGACACTTCTCAAAAGAAGACAGATGGCCAATAGACATATGAAAAGAAGCTCAATGTCACTAATCAGAGAAATGCACATTAAAACTACAATGAGATGCCACCTCACACCGTTCAGAATGGCCATCATCAGTAATCAACAAATAACAAGTTTTAGCAAGGATGTGGAGAAAAGGGAACCCTTGTGCACTGTTGGTGGGACTGCAAATTGGTACAGCCAGTATGGTAAACACGGAGGTTCCTCAAAAAATTAAAAACAAAACCATCTTATAACCCAGCAATTCCACTTCTGGTCAGTTAGCTGGAAAAATCCAAAACACTAATTTAAAAAGGTATATGCATCTATATGTTCACTGCAGCGTTATTTACAATAGCCAAGATATGGAAGCAACTTAAGTGCCCATCAATAGATAAATGGATAAAGAAGAGGTGATACACACACACACACACAATGGAACATTACTCAGCCATAAGAAAGAAACCATACCAATGGACCTAGAGGGTATTATGCTGAGTGAAATAAGTCAGACGGAGAAAGACAAATACCATATGATCTCACTTATAAGTGGAATTTAAAGAATAAAATAAATGAACAAACAAAACAGAAACAGACTCATAGATACAGAGAACAAACTGATGGTTACCAGATGGGAGGTTGTTGGGAGGCCGGGTGAAAAAGATGAAGAGATTAAGAAGTAAAAATTGGTAGTTAAAAACATTTCTGGGTATGTAAAGTACAGCATAGGGAATAATGTGAATAATATTTTAATAACTATGCATGGTACCAGATGGGCACTAGACTTATTGGGGTGATCACCTCATAAATTATATAAATGTCTAACTACTATGGTGTATACCTGAAACTATTATAAAATAATATTGAATGTCAACTGTAATTGAAGAATAACAAAAATTTTTAAGTCAGCCAGGAATTTTTGTCATAAATTTTGAATTATTATATATCTTTAAATATTAAATAAAATGAATACCTTTCACATATGTTGTATAACATAAAAACAGAATTAAGTTCATGTGCCCATTAATTTATTAAAATGTAAGGAAATTCTGTAATTAAGCTTTTCAATGGTTAACATTGAACAAAATTTTAAATGTATTTTAGGATAATATGTATTCATTTAACATATACTCATTCAAGAACATTTGAAATTAAAAAGGATGGGAGAAATAAAAAGCATCTGTGCACAAGTATTCATACATTTCCTCTGAAGGCTTTTTGAAAATATTCCTTTAATTAAGTTTTTAAAATCGCTTTTAATCATTGTCCATGCAATTTTTATATTTGTTCACTTGTTTTTTCGTTCTTTTTATTTATCTTAAAACCCAACATTTTAAATAGGTGCACAGTAATCCTCATGAGGGGATACCACTTGTTGCCTCTTGTTGGATGTTTGTTTCCAGTTTATTTTTTCTTTTCTAAGTAGTGCAATAGTGAACAGTGATGCAGGCAGCATTTTTTTAGATTTTAGAATTGTTTTGTTTTTATGATCACAAAAATAATATTATATTTCCATTTGCTCACAGGAAAAGGTGAATTTGATTATTATCTTATGTGGATAATATATGAAAGTGCTTATTGTCTCCCTCTATTTCACATAAGGAAAATAATTTTTCTTGGTTTCTACTATCCAGAGTGAAGATCTAATGAAGTCTTTTTCATGTTCTGGAGGAAGGACAAGATAAAGAGAGGAATAAAATTTAACATAACACATAATACTAACGGGTTAATTTCTCTGAAATAAAAAAATGATTAAAAAAGAAAGCTATGCATAGAATTTTAGCAGTAAAAGGAAGCAGAGAGCTAGCTCATCTTGTTGTTTATCTGTATGGGGAAACTCAGATAGCAGTGAACACGTGACTCAAAGCCAAGCAGTTTATTACCCAACATAAGTTCCATATTTGAAGGTAATTTGAGATGCTTCACATCAGTATTACTAATAAATCATCACATTGTTTACTTCTTTAGCTCCCAATTGTTTTGAAACTAGTAAAAAATATGATGTCATGAACAATGAAGGCCAGAGAATTTATTTTGCAGAAGAGACAAGTAATTGTTTCCTCCGACACCTCTGTGGACCTTTGAGGCCTTTAACTATGACAATTTACGACTATGTAGGCCGCGATGTCATTACTGTGCATAAAGTTCCAAGATGTAGCTTTTGCTGGAGTAGCTGCTACCTACAAAAGGTTAGTATATATTATTTCTACCACGTGCCTTAGAAAGCATTTGAGTTCCTTCGAAAAAGCCTCAACACTATGCAGTATGTAAAATGAAAACATTGCCTTTGTCTACAAAGAATTGTCTGGAATGAAATATGCCACAGAGAGAATTGTATATTTGTAACACATACCTCCTGCACGGTGAGAATCAAGCACAAAGTGGTAAATACTTTTCAGGTCATTGAAGGTCAAAAAATCTTTATATTTTTAGAAGTTTTCTATTCTATAATGTCATTGTGGTTTTTATTTACATTTCCCTGCATTATTAGCTTATTAATAATGCTAATTAGCTGTTAGCTAATTAGCTATTAGCTATTGAACATCTTTTAGCTATTAGCTATTGAATAAGCTTAGTGCTTATTAGCTATTGAACATCTTTTATGAAGTGATCAAGTCTTGAGTCCATTTAAAAGATGAGTCTGTTTATCTTATTGGTAAGTCATAAGAGTTATTTATGTAGTCTGGATGTAAGTCCTTTGTCAGATGTACGTGTTGCCAATATTATCTGCAGGCTTATGGCTTCACTTTTTATTTTCTTGTCTTTGGAAAAACAGATGTCACAATTTTGATGAAATCGAATTTATCAGGTATATTCTTTTATGGTACATGCTTTTTATGACCTGTTCAAGAAACCTTTGCTGCTGCAAAATGGCAGACTCCTTCTTATGATTTGTCCGTTTCACTTTGAGTTAATTTTATGTAAATGTGAAGTTTGAGATTCATTTTTTAATTCCAATTTGATATCCAATTGTTCTAACACCCTTTTTTGGAAACGACTATCTTTTTCCATCACATTGTTTGTTTATTTTTTTGAAAATATATTGCCACTATAAGTATGTACTTATTTCTGAAATGTACTCTCTCCTGTTGTTCCATTGATTGATCAATATAGATAGATAGATAGATAGATGATAGATAGATAGATAGATAGATAGATAGATAGATAGACAGACAGACAGACAGACAGACAGACAGATATCCTTATGCCAATACTACAGTGTCTTGACTGCCTACCTTTAGAATAACTTAATATCAAGAAATTTTGGTTTACTTTTTAAAAATTGTTTGGCTCCATTAAGTACTTTGCATTTTCATATATATATTGTAGAAGAATCTTCTGTATTACTTTATAATTCCTGCTGAGATGTTAATTTGGATGACATTGAACCTATTTGTTAATTTTAGGAAGAATTGATATCTTACTAATACTGTATCTTCTATATCTTCTCAATGACCATGGATATTTCTCGTTGTATTTAGGTCTCTTTAATAATTCCCAGTAATGGTTAGTTTGTTTTCAGTGCTTAGTCTTGCAAATATTCTATTAGGAATATATTTATCTATTTCATGTTTTCAGATACAATTAAAAATATCTTTAAGTTAAATATTCCATTGTTGTTGCCCATATATAGAAAAACAATTAATCATTGTATGTTGACCCTCTACCCTTGATTTTGCCAAAAATCACTTTGAATTTTAATAGGTTTTATAGATTCCCTAAGGTGTTCTACAATTATATAATATAAAGTTTTACTTCTTTTACCATCTGTATGCTTTTTATTTATATGCTTATATGTATAAATGTTGTATTTCTTTATTGATATTTTGTTCCACTTTGGAACTCTAATATAATGTTGAGTAGAAGTAGGAGAGATGATAGACTTGCTTTTATCCTGATTTGAAGAAAGGTATTTAATCTTTATCATTAAGTATGAGGTTAGCTGTAATGTTTTGTTTTTTTTTTTTAAGAGGTCCTTTACCAGGTTGAGGAAGATCCCATTTACTCTTAATTTTCTGAGTTTATATCACAAATAAATTGTATATTTTATCAAATATTTTCCCATATCTATTTATTTAACTATATATTTTTTCTCTTCTAATCTGTAAATATGGGAATTGCATCAATTGATTTTTTTTAATTGTTAAGCCAACCTTTCTTTTTTTTTTTTTTTTTTTTTTAAGATTTTATTGGGGAAGGGGAACAGGACTTTATTGGGTAACAGTGTGTACTTCCAGGCCTTTTTCCCAAGTCAAGTTGTTGTCCTTTCAGTCTTAGTTGTGGAGGGCGCAGCTCAGCTCCAGGTCCAGTAGCCATTTCTAGTTGCAGGGGGCACAGCCCACCATCCGTTGCGGGACTCGAGGAATTGAACAGGCAACCTTATGGTTAAGAGCCCTTGCTCCAACCAACTGAGCCATCCGGGAGGCAGCTCAGCTCAGGGTGCCCTGTTCAATCTTAGTTGCAGGGGGCAGAGCCCACCATCCCTTGTGGGACTCGAGGAGTTGAACCAGAAACCTTGTGGTTGAGAGCCCCCTGGCCCATGTGGGAATTGAACCGACAGCCTTCAGAGTTAGGAGAATGGAACTCTAACCGCCTGAGCACCGGGCCGGCCCCAACCTATCATTTTTGAGATTAACCCATTTGGACATATATGTTATTCTTTTTAAATATTGCTGTATTCACTTTGCTAAGATTTTTTGGTCTACATTTATAAAATGTAGGTCTGTAGTATTCCTTTAAATTGGTATCAGGATAATGTTGGTTTCGAGAGTTGAGAAGGGTTCCTTATTCTTTTCTGAAAGAGTTTGTGTATGATTAGTATTATATATATTTACATTTAAATAGATTTATATATATTTATTAACATATATAAATATATATATTTAAATGTATTTAAATATGTGATTTTATTTATCAGTGCATCTGTTTCAGCCTGGAGTAATGTGTGTATAAGGATTTTAGGTTTAAATTCAAAACCTTTAATAGATACAGGAATATTCAAGTTTTCTTTTTCTTCTTGAGTAATTTTTATAATTTGTGTCTTTCAAAGTATTTCTCTAAGTTGAATTAATTATGATAAAGTTAACATCTATTTTTAGTTTTAAGTTTGCATATTATATAGTAATAGCCCCCTTTTCATTTCTGACATTAGTAATTTGTGTTTTCTTTCTTTTCATGTTTAGCTTAGGGTATTTTATTGATCTTTTTCAAGAATTAGCTTTTGGTTTCATTGTTTTCTCTCTCTCTCTCTCTCTCTCTCTCTCTCTCTCTCTCTCTCTCTCTCTCTCTGGTCCATTTCCTATTTCACTGATTTCCCCCCACTAATCTTTATTATTTCTTTCCTTCTACAATATTTACTAGCTCCTTAAAATGGAAACTTTCATCAAAAAGTTTCCACAACCCCATGCCGCACTGACAGGTGCCAGTCGTCAAATACAAAGGCACAGATTCAAGGAACTCAACCAGTGCCATTTCCTTTTTCTAACCTGAGAACACATCCAGCTTTTGTTTGCAGATCATTTTAGGTGATTGTCACAGGAGGGTGAAAACCTAGGGATTTCTCTTCAATTTTGCTGTGAAATGTTAGAAAGCTGGCTCTTAGTTATTTTTGAGATTTGCCTTCTCTGTATACCTCCTCCACCTTTACCTGAACTTCTTTCTTTAATCCCGGGTCTTCCTGTTATGCTCAGTTTTGATTCTACTCCCAGTAATTTCTTGTCAGTATAAGAATTTATCATGAAAGGAGTCTTGGATGGGTGATGTTTTAAAGAGTTCTTATGCCTAGATGACTTCAGCACCATTCTGTCTTCTTACAGTCTTCTTGTACTACCAACAAATGAGGGAATGTGAAGTTCCATCCTTTTCAGATATCTTTCTCAGACTGGTCCTTGAGCTTTTACTCTGAGTGGGATCCCTTTCTTTTTTTGTGTGATGAATACTTGTTAGTGATGTCTGGATTCCATGGATCTCAGAAATATCTTGTTGCTGTCACTTGTTTCACTACACCTACTTGTATTTTGAGATGTGGAGCTATAAGTTTTCCACTTACTTTTGAAAAAGATTTTGACAGTGCTTTGGCTTTGTTTAGTTATCATATGTATTCTGTTTTTTTTTTTTCTATGAGGATGTTGAGAAGATTCACAAACTACACTACTGCCACCATCTTGACTTAGTAGTCTTCATTTATTTTTTGAATGAGTAATACTTATATTGGTAAAGGAAGGAAGGAAGGAAGGAAGGAAGGAAGGAAGGAAGGAAGGAAGGAAGGAAGGAAGGAAAAAAGGAAGGAAGGAAGGAAGGAGAGAAAGATGAAGGAAGGAAAGAAGGGAGGGAGCGAGGGAGGAAGTAAATGGAAGAAAGAAAGAAAAATGGAAAGCTAGTTAACAGAAGTATATTCAGGAAAAACAATGCCTCTCAAACTCCTATTTCCTAAGCTTCCAGAATTATTTTATGAATATGTATGTAATCTATACTGACAAACTGTACTTTAAATCACAATGTGCACAGAGAATTTCAATGAATTCATAATTGCATTGGCATAAAGGTACAAAAATCCTTGGCATATTGGGTAATAAACAGTTTTTGGTGTTTAAGGTATATCTCATGGACATGGCAATTAAAAAAAATGATCCTCATAAGCACATAAAGAAGGTTGTTATTATCCCTCCTTTGCAGATGAAAAATGAATTTTATAGAGTTCCGTGTCTTGTCCACATTTTATATGGTTAGTGAGAAGCAGCATCAGGCCTCAATTCAGGAGTTTCAACATCTAAATCCTGGATTTTTTTCATGTCCAAGTCCATTCCCAAAATATAGGGCATTCCTAAACACTGAAAGTTTTATTCACGTATGTAAAAAGTTAAGTTAAAAGGTAGCACAAGACTAAATACAGTGTTATTTACAAATCAAACATATCTGATTTAATCAGTATTATATTTTTCAATATTTTGTAGCTAAAAGTTGAGGCCCCTCCTGGTGAAACAATTGGATATGTTTATCAATACTTTCACCCTTTTTTGCCAAAGTTTAAAATAAAAAATGAGAATAAGGAGGATGTAATGAAAATCAGAGGGCCATGTGTGGTTTCCAGACGTTTCAAGGATCTAAATTTTCATGTGAGTATTTCATTATGTTTTAAGATTATCATATTCAAGTTAGTTATTTGGTTGTTTTCTAATACATATAATTAATAAATGTGATTAAAAGAAAATAAAAACGTATTATTATGGTGTCACTCTATTTGCCTATTTTTTTAAATTGAATTTGTAATTCATAGTTTCCTTGCTTCAACCCCACATGTTTACGCAGCTTATAGGGCGTCTTTTTAAGCTAGATTTTAAGTATACAGTTATCAAACAATAACTTTGGTATGTAATTTTTCAAGGAATATTTAAAGAGAAAATTAAATGTTATTAAAACATACAATGACATAATCTGGCATTAATTATAAGTAATAGATTTATGCTAATTTTTATAAAATTCTGAAACTGGTATGATGCAATTTTGTTAAATTTTTATGTGCTTATTGACTTATTTCTCAGATTATGGCCAACATTCAGATAATAACGGGGGGAGATAACTATTAAACACTATATTAAATATAGTTAATAAAACTAAACAATCTGAAGATTCCTAAGCAACAGAAAATATTATCTTGGTTTGATAGATACTCAATTTGAAAGAAGTACCAATTCTCATTCTTTCCCCAAGGACATGTTTCATTATTTTTTTAAGTATCTAAAATGTCTAGTCAGTAAAATTGATTTTTTTTTCTTCTCAAGAATTATGTCAATTTAGTTCAGTGACACTGACTCTGATTGGAACCCACATGTACTGGTTAAGTAAAACACACATAAGGAAATTAATTGTAACAATATGTGTAGTTTGGAAAAATTTAATAAAATGAGCACACAGGACTCTAGTCTCCTCTATTTCAAGTTGGAAACCAATGGAACAGTGTGATGTATGTATGTGGAAGCCAAAGCCACCTTGGCTCATTTTTAATGGCACCGAAAACCAAAGTGCTTTTTGTGCATTCTATTATATCTCACATTATTATACAATAAATCCTACTTTATTCTAGTATCTTCAGAACTTTCTTTATGGTATATGAAATACTTCCCATTTCTTCTAAGTTTGAAGCAAAACCATTTTAAAGCTGGCACACTTGGGTAAGCTCCCAGGAAGGGAGATTATGATTCTGTGAAAAAGTCATCGTGTGCACTAACGTGGACAATCCTTTCCATACTTTTGGCTAGGAAGAATGGGAGAGAGAGAACGGAGAAGCCAGTTACAGGGCCAGGAATCGGGCGAGGCAAATAAGGCATCTATCGCAGGTACAAGACAGAAGGGAGCACCAAAACACTTAGTAATTAAGTAAATGATATTGAATATAATATTTGTAAAATCTAAATGAATGCAAAAAAAATTATGAAAAGTACCAAAAATGTAAGCAAAGACAGAAGCTGACTATGCAATCACATGACCTATACCACTGCCTTGCCCTAATCCTGTTCCTGGCTCTATGGGGCTCAGGGTAAACAGGAAGGTGTTGTAATGAAAGGGATGTCCTTAGTACGTTTTGATTTTAAAGGAAAGGAGCCAAATGGGAAGGAAAGTGTGGAGAAACAGCAGAGGATGAATATTGAACACTATCTCTTACGTGGTAGGGAACCTAAAGCACCTATAGGGAACAAGCCTCAAAGAGGCGTAGAGATGGCCCATTCATCATAACAGTAAGGAAGTAGATAGAGTGTTGGCATGGATACAATAACTTTCTAGGCTTGGTGTCGGGGAGTTTAGTAAGTTCTGTCTAGTAGCTTCTATTGTCTCTGCAATGTAAAATACGTTTTGCTGAGGATGAGGTAGAATAGTATGTTCAGAGTTCAGAAAAAACTGGAGAAATTTTGACATAATTATGTAAAAACTCTTCCATATTTCTCTTTCCCCAAATTCCTTAACATTACATACGAGGCTATGTATGACCTAGCCCTGCATGCCTCTCTTTTCTCACTCATTTTTTTGCCCCCAGCCCCTCACTCACTTCACTCCAGCCATGCTCCCTCCGTCCTCAGGGCCTTGCACATGTTGATGGCCCTCTCTGGGATGTTATCATCCTCCTCCTTCTCTGCTCACTAATTCCTAACGATCCTCTAAGTCTCGGCTTAAATTGTGCTTTGCCTCAGAGGCTTTCTCTAAAACCATCCCCCACCCCCATTCTTTCAGCTTGCCTATTACCTCTCTATTGTACCCCATCGTATCACCCTACATTTTCCTTTATGGAATTCATTACAAAAGAGTAGTAGGGTTTATCACAGATTTATTGCTTTATATTTAAATGAGTATCCCATGTTGGGAAATGAATATTACGTAGTAGGAGAAGTGTTGCTCTAGGGAGTCTAGATGAGTAAGGGAGAAAAGAGGATGAGGAAAAGATAGAGGGATCCAGAAAATTAAGATCTCTCATGAAAGAGTTAACTATGTAAAGGACCTGAAAAGCTAGTGGTTTTCATTTTGTAATTAAATTGACTATCAGATAAAATTTAAGCAAATTGTATATATTAAGCATATAGAAATATAATTTATATATAATATATTTATATATTTTGTATTATATATTTCAATTTATATAGATTTTTTACTTTATATAAATTATAAATAAATTGTATATAATCAGTTTAAAAATCTCCTTTTAGGTATAAATTGTCTGTACATGTTTTTCCGGCTACTATGTTCCCAGTTGCACATTCCTTTTATTTTTTGCAGGGTACAATCAATATGATTATAATTCATATGGGTCATATTTAATTAGTAAAATTGTAACATTGATGTAGGAATACCTAATTCTTTTATTTCAGAGATTTTATCTGTTTGCTTTTTTTTTCAATGTAGTTATTGTCTATGGATGAAGAAATGGTTATTGGTAAGATTTCAAAACAGTGGGCTGGATTTATGAGGGAACTCTTTACCAATGCTGATAAATTTGGGATCCAGTTTCCATTTGATCTTGATGTTAAAATAAAAGCATTGCTACTTGGAACAAGTTTCCTCATTGTGAGTCTATTTTGATTCTATTTAGCTAAAAATTACATTTTCTGAGATTATCACTGCAGCTTTACTAATACATCTCCTCAAATCATCTAGATCAATTGCAAATTATGCCTTTTTGGTATAGTCTTCAGTCCCCAAATCACATCATGGATTCAATGTTCACATTATAACCGAAGGAAAATCTAGAGTATCCTGGAAAGTTGAAATTGTTTCCCTTGAAGAAAAATAAGACCAAGTCACTGACAACAGGAACAAAATGGCTCATTCAATGTAACTTACTGTTATTTCCCACAATTTAAAATTTCATAAATATGTTTTGTACATTTTATTTAAAATTAATGCACTGTTAAATTGCAAACTATAGATTGTAAAAATTTTAAAAAGGAAAAATGTCACTTTTGATTATAGTTGGGTCTTAGGGGCAAAATGAACATAAGCAACTACTTTCATTCTCCAAATTATTATGAAATGAACGAAAATGCCAAGAGAAGTATGCAGGAATGGGTCATACATAGCCTGCAAGTAGTATTAAGGAATTTGGAGAAACAGAATAATAAACAGTTTAAATACCATGTTGGACATAGCTGAGGAAAAAAACTTAGTGAACTGAGAGATATAGTTGAGGAAATTATTCATAATTCAGTACAGAGAGACAAATATGAAAGCCAAGAGTTCCAGATAATACCTGGACAGAGAATAGGTAACTGCTAAACAATTTCCAGAACCAAGAAACAATAATACAGTAATTCAGAAAGGACAATATCTCCTATTTAATGTAATTAAAAATTAACACCTATATAAATCAAAGTGAAGTAACAGAAAAGCAAAAAATATATATATAAAATAAAATAAAGAAGGAAGGAAGGAAGAAAGGAAGGAAGGAAGGAAGGAAGAAAGGAAGGAAGGAAGGAAGGAAATTAACAAAAAAAAACCAAAAATGTAACCAGGAAAAAGACCAATCACCAGATCATCCACAAGCAATTAGACTGAAAACTGACTTTTCAATAGAAACAGTGGAAGCCAGAAGAATATCTTAAAAGTACTGATAAACAAAAAACAATCTTGACTCTCAAATTTTATTTTCTTCAAAACTGTAACTCCGGAATGAGAGTAAAATAAATAAATATGTATATATATATTTTAAAACCCAGAGTTTTACAACACAAGATCTTTTGCAAAGGAGATACTTCACAGAAGAAGAAACATGATCTGAGAAGAATAATCTGAGGTCCAATAACATTCATGAGCAAATAAAATGCTAACATAGTTATGAACATTAACATGTTTTTAAAAGTAAAATAATAGCAAATGTCTAATTTTGGAGGTAAAAAACAAGCAAAACTAAAATACTAGTCAACAAGGGTATATAAGTTGTGAGGAAGTAATTAGAATTAAAGTATTCTAAGGTTATTTGTATTGTTCAATAGATGAGTTAAATGTGATGTTAGAATTTTATGGATAACTACTAAAACAGCAGAAAGACTATATAAATTTCAAACTAATAGAGACGAAAATGGGAATAAAATACAATCAAGCAAACAAACAAAACCCCATTAGGAAAAAAAAAAAAGAGAAAATAGCATAGAGAAAGTGGGACAAACAGAAATAGAAAATTAAAATGGTAGAAAATATCTACATAGTTAGCTATATCAAGATGTCAATTAATATTATTTATACAATAACCACAATAAATATAAATGGGCAAAACTTGCAAGTTAAAAGGAAGAAACTGTTAAATCCTATTTTTATAGTATTCATAGGCTTTTTATAGGAGACACACTTAATGACAAAAATTTGGAAAGGAAGAGAATATGGGTAAAAGTATAACAGAAATAATAACTATAAGAAAACTTGTCTCAATGAATTTCAGAAATTAATATTAATTGGATTTTGGTGTCTGAGCAAAAAGAACTAAATTAGAAGTTGATAAAGATACATATTTTTAAATATTTTGTACATTTGGAAATGTGTAGATAACTCAGGGATTAAAAAGTAATGCATAATGAACAAAATGTTAAATCCATAAAATTGTATAAGAAATGAAATATTACATATCAAAAGTTTTGGGATGCTACTAAAGATATTAAAGAAAATATATAGCTGTAAATACTTACTGAAGAGAAAAGAAAAATTAATGAGCTAAGTATCCATCTCTAAAAAGTTAGTAAAAGAACAGAACAAATCTAAAAGAAGCATAAGAAGGAGATATTGAATTATTGATCAAAGATATAAGAACAAAGAGCATCCTCACCTGGTCTCTAGCTGGAAAAGAACTTTCAAAGCAAATTAATTACAATGTAGCAGGCAGCTAAATTTGTGTATCTTAAACTTCTATATCTCAAAACAAATCATAATATGATATATTCAAAAGCCAACAATAAAGTAAGGAAAATATATACTTCAAATATAACCAAGGAATAATATCCTTATATTAATAAAAATTTTATTTAAATAAGGAGAAAAATATCAGACTCCCAGTGGAAATGAACAAAGAATATGAAATAGTAATTCATACAATGATTAAAAATGGAATACAAATAACGAATAACCATAAGAGATTTTCAAAAACTTATAATGAGAACCTAAAAAGAAAAAAATGAAATATTCTTTTTCATTTATGATATAATGAACATTTTTTTCTAGTGATGAACTCTCAATGCTGGTGAAGATTTGGGTAATCAGGAACTCATGAGCTACAGATACAACTAATGGGGAATAAACTGAACATATCAATCAAAAATTGTAATGTTCATAGCCTTTCATGTATTAGTTTCTTCCAAAAAAAAATAGAGATGCAGACAAATAATTATGTATAATCTAGGAAATAGCAATGTATGCTCTATATAGCAACTTTCACTCTAATAAATAGAAAAAAGTTAAAACAACCCAAAATTTAAAGTATGAAATATATTAAGCACATTATGAGTTATCTCTAAAAAAGAATGTTAATGTTAAAGACTCAAATGTTCAGTAAGTGAACTTTAATGACACGGATACTCAGGATATATTATGCAGTGAAAAATCAGGATATAGGCATATTATTAATATAATACCAATTGTGTGTGTCTGGAAGGAATTTGAGCCAAAATATTAATGGTAGATTTGGGAAGGATTTAAAATATAACTTTTTCCCTTCTTTATTGCTATACTTTTCTTTACTGCATATATATGAATGAAAAAAATATATAGAGAGAAATAAAATGAGGTGGAATTAGCTTTTTCCTCTAAGGATCTTTATATTCAAAATTGTTGTCGCCCTCGTGACCAGGAGGGCTCTGCCTGAGGGGGAAGGGTGAGGAGATTGGGAAAAGACACAGAGACAGGAAAGCTGGGATGGGGAGGTCCACCATCCACGGATGGCGGAGCAGTGGTGCAGTCTTTATTTCACACACAGTTTTAATACCGTCTTAGAATAGCTATCTATACAAACAGGTATTAGCAGAACAAGCAGGTATTATTAGAACATTTTGTTTTGTGTATCGGCCAGTTTGTATGTCTATGACTGCATTAGTGTTATCTTGTACTTTCTGGGAAGATGCTGAGGTGAGGCTTCCCATGGGAATGACCTTGCAGCTGCGAGGCCCTTGTCAGCTCACAGCCCGCTCCCCACACAAAATTATCATTGGGGGGCATTTAAGAATAGGAAAATAATCATTCTCACACCCTTAGAAGTTGGTTGCTTATAGGTCCGATCCTCAGAATTCCGTTTTAATATGTTTTATAATCATGGTATTACAAACAAGACTCAAAAAACACTCTCAAATCTAAGGTCTGTACCTGTTTGTACTATCAAGCCAATCTAATTATATTTATTTTTTCATTTCCATTCTAGGACTACATGTATTTTGAACTCTGGCCGTAAGAATCAGCCTAAAAGAGTAGGCCAGAAGTTACTGGCATTAAGTTTTGCCAACTCCCAGCAAAATCAACAACTTTCACTGAGACTATTTAAATAAAATTTAATTTACTAAAACTATTTGTATCATTTTTCCTTTATAATAAAGTACACAAAAATTTAGGGACTTAAAATGATCATTTTATTTAGATAAGGATTCGGCTGTATAGTTCTCCTGGTCAGACCTGGATCACTCATGCATGTGTGGTCAGTTAATGATTTACTGGGGACTGTCTCATCCCAAATGGCCTCATTCATATGTCTGGCTGTTTCTGTCTGAGGCAACAGGGGCAACAGGCCACATATCTTTCATCATCTAGGAGGTTAGTCAAAGCTTTTACGTATGATGACTATGTTACAAAAGCAGCAAGAAAATGAGTTCAAATGTTCAAGCTCATTTCAACCCTCTGCTTCTATTTATTAATGTCCCATTGGCCAAAGTCACATAACCAAGTCCAGATTCAAGAAGTGGAAAAACAGACTCAATTTCTTTATGGGAGTTGCTGCAAAATATTATGGCCTTTTCGTCCCTCCCCCCACCAATCTACCGTTGTCCACCGTCTGGTCACAATTATTTCATTCTCCCCACTTGCAAAATAGCCTCAACCCTCCCTCGACTCTCCAAAGTCTCTTTTTCAATTATGGCACTTGGCTCAAGTCCAGGGTTACGTGATCTTCATCTTTTGTGAATGCAAGTGAGGATACTTGGATGCAGCGCCACTTGATTCAGAGATTTCAAAAATAAAAAGACACGGCCAACGTTCAATACTGAGCCAAGGTCGAAATAACCACAATAAACAAATGAAATCCTCATAGCAGTCACTGGTCAATAGCAATTTCAGAACTGAGATGGGTACATATGCCTCTTACTCTGGGGACAGGGAATATTCTGCCCTCTGACAGTGGCCTCTCTACTCCATTGTTCTCATGGCTGTGCCTTCTGGGATTTCGGCTCTGCCTTCTGAGACATTTTACATTTTCTGAATGAAATGGCTATGTTTTTAGCTGAGTAGTTTTTGCAGCCTTCTTCTTACCCACGGAAAGTTGGAGACACAAGTCCCTTGTCATTTTAAACTACACTGATTTACCTCCCTTAAAAACTGTGTGGCTTCCCATGTATCAGATTTAGTCTATTCCACTTTAAAAAGCCACATCTACTCTTCTTTTTAAGATAGGCTCTGTCTCTGGACTTATTTGTAGCTAACCTAACTTGTTTACATGATGGCTTGGTTCCAAAAGCAGCCAGAAAACATCTTCATGCACAAGCACCTTTTAAGATTCTGCTTACATCAATTTTGTTAATGTTCCACTGGCCAATTCAAGTCATGTGGCTAACTCCACACTCAAGGGATGTTGAACGAGATCCCTCTCCTTGATGGGAGATGTTGTAAAATATTGTGGATATTTTTCTTCACAATCTATCACATTATTTAAAGGTGATTTTTCTTTATTTGCATAGGCTATAGACTGAATGTTTATGTCTCCCCAAATTCATAGATTGAAACCTAATGCCCAGTGAGATAGCATTTGGAGGTGGGGCCTTTGGCAGATGATTAAATCAGGAGAGTGGAGCCCTCATGAAGGGATTGATGCCCTTAGAAAAGAGGCCCTAGAGAGCTCCTTTGCTCCTTTCACATTTGAAATTATAGCAAGAAGACAGCTAACTAGGCATCAGGAGGTGGATCCTCACCCAATACCTAATTTACCAGCAACTTGATCTTGGACTTCCAGCCTCCAGACTGTGAGAAATAACTTTCTGTTGTTTATAAGCCACTCAGTCTATGGCGCTGTGTTATCACAGTCCAAACACTAAGGCAGTGTTACCTATAGCTTTTACTATTGGATTTTATGTTTCAATTCTATCTCATTGTGTAATTAACTAACCGATAATTACTCACGATGATTCTTAGATATGGTTGGTTTCCATGAGAGATAAGGTCCAAAGAACAGGTCATCCTACATCAGAACTAGAAAAACACTGTCCTAAGGGGAGCAAAAGAGATAAAGACTCAGGAGAATATAATAAAACAAGTCCTGAATATTTCTACACAAAGCCTACTGTTCCTTCTTACAAAGGAGTCTGGGTAGAGCAGCCGTTGTCATGCAAGGGCTGCCATTTCATGTTCTGGATAAATCGTATCCTGGTGGGAAGGATTTCTGTCCACAGAAGAAAATAGCACGGTTTTGTTTGCAAAAGCTCCTGCTTGGAGTGGGTATGACCTAGATCATACTAGAAAGATAGAATATAACAATGTGAAGGGGTCAAAAGTGGCTTATCTAAAGAGACAGGGATAGCTTGAGGGGTACGGCGCCCAGGAATAAGGACTGGTTGCCTACTGCCCTTGAGTGATCCAGAGCTCAATGGAGCCACACCTATGCCAAAGGTGTATACTGGGTGCTGTGGCCTGGAAATGCACGTAAAAAACCCAAGTTCTGGCCTCGTCAGGAGAAAGTGAAGGTTCCTGTCTTCCAAAGGACTGTAGGCCCTTGGCCTGTGAACTTCTCCTGAATTGTCTACACTTTGTAACGTTCCTTAGGAGTCTTTTATGACCTTTTATTAGAAAGACAGCATACACATCCTCAAAAAGTATGTGAGACTGAATCTTACTGCATTGGTGAGAAGAGACGTGGAACCAAAGTAAAGTAAAGAAAATATTCTTAATATGACTTTTTTGCTCCCAAATTTTGTGGAACAATTTCATTTCCAAATTATCTGTCTCATTCACAGTTCCTTCTATGAAATGTGTCTGCCACAAACCCTGGAAAACACATCTACTTTTCCCTTTCCATCCAGATCTGATCAAATCAAGGTTGGGCACCGTTGGGGCAAGGTACTCAGGCCCTGTAAACTTGGTGTCTGGTAATAGTATCTACTTAAAGCATTGTCTGGAATATGAAATTAGACAATTTTTAGCACAGTGCATGGTACGTATTGAATGCTTAATATATATTAGACAATATTATTAAAACCATATATAAATAATTGAATGTTGATAGTTCAGATATTCATATACCCACAGTGAAATATTGGTATGTGAAAAATGTTGGAACTTGTTCACCAGTATCTTGTATGTTTGCCTCCATTTACCGTGTTTCCCCGAAAATAAGACCTAGCCGTACAATCAGCTCTAATGCATTTTTTGGAGCAAAAAATAATATAAGACCCAGTCTTATTTTACTATTTTACTATAATATAAGACCGGTCTTTATAATATAATATAATATAATATAGCATAACATGACATAAGACTGGGTCTTATTTTACTATAACATGAGACCTGGTATAATATAATATAATATAATATAATATAATATAATATAATATAATATAATATAAAATAATACCGGGTCTTATATTAATTTTTGCTCCAAAAGATGCATTAGAGCTGATTGTCTGGCTAGGTCTTATTTTCGGGGAAACACAGTATATAGATATGGACACTTTTTTGGAGGATAAAGGAGTTTTGTTTGAAGTTGTTAACAGGATGTTGAAATAGAATCTTTTTTTGCTTTTGTTTTGGTCAGGCTTCCAAAGGCTAAGCACAAAACATTAAGATTTCAATGCTCACATTCCTGAACAAGGTTTTAAAGTATTGACGTGGGATATGTAAGAAAAAATAAACTTGTCTTCAGCACACAACTTGTCAAATACATCTCACGCAATAAAATAGTTACAGGAGGAAGAGAAAGATGAAATATAGGCTCTGGTGTCTCTTTCCACTTTCGTTCGTTGTGATTTGGGCATTGAAGGTCAGAAGTTGGTAAAATCGATGAAGAAGAGAACATGTAGGCATTTCGACACAAGAGAAATTGTTTTGGGGACAATGGTTAGCCCTACCTCTATAAATGATGTGGCACCCTTACAGCACACTCAGGATTGGCAGCTCTGACAGCAGCTGTACCCAATGTCCTTGGTATGATTATTGACATTTTCAAAGCAGGTCAAGACACAGGTGAGATTTCTTCAGGTGACATTGGAGATGGATAAGTGGGAGCAAGAGCACAAAAAGCAGAGAAAAGCAAGCAATGGGAAACTAACAGAGATTGACTGGCTTTGGAAAACACATGAAGTACCCTTAAAGTATCCTCTCTGTTACTAACAATTGTCACCCCAATAAATTAAAAATAAATAAATAATAAAAAAAAGTATCCTCTCTGGTATGACTTGGTGAGCTATGATGGTGGGGCTGGAGAGTGGGGAGGCCCTGCTAATATCTAGTAGGAAACTATTGAGCCAGTGAGTATTTGGGTAAAGTTGTAATTGTTGTCATTGTTAATACTCTAAAGAAGATTTGATTTCTATCAGTTATCAAAGATAACTTAGCTACATGAACCAGAATGGATTTTGTTGTCGTTTTGTGTGTTGTTTTCTGAATGTAAAACTGCCAAGCAACAGCATTAACCTTGGGGGCCTCATTTTCTTTGTTATTGAGTATGTGAATATGTGGGATTCACATATGCTCGCCAAATTACCAGCTAGTGAATACATTTGATAGGGAGTAAATGAGATTTTCAATTATCTTACAAAACCAATCCAATAGAATTTTAGAGCAAGCTAACTGGAATTTTAAAATGCACTTCAAAACAAGATGTTATTGTATATGAAAATATATTACCTGTTAGTCTCACCAGCTATGTCTGTGAATATGTCACCCTGTCATTCTCTGAGAAAAGTAGATTATGCTAGAAAATGCTTTCCAAATCATCCCCCAAAATAATTCACTAACAGATGGGTGCTGACATTTTTGAGAAACTCCAGGGTTCTCAGTTTTTAATTCTGGGGCATTCACTGAAATGCTAGTATTCAAATTTTAGCATGCATCAGGATCACCTGGACGGATTTTTTTAAACACAGATTGCTGCACCCTCATCCCCAGATTATATGACTCAGTAGGTCTAGGGTGGGGCCCGATAATTTGCATTCTAATAAGTCCCCAGGTAAAGCGACTGCTACTGCTGATGGGGACCACACTTTGAGAACCTTGCCACTAGAATAAATCCTCAGATTTCAGCCAGAATTTGGAGACGTGCTGAAGGAACCAAGTTGAGCAAATAATGATAACTTTTTAGAGAATCACTGAAATCATTCCTATTGCCCCATCTTCAAACATCATGGTTGGGGATCTTCAGGTATACCTACATAATGTTTCATTGATTTAATGAAATTGTAACTTGTCAACTCACAGGAATTGCCACTGGGAACTTCCTCATCTCCACCAAGAACTTTGGTGTTCATTGCCTTTGAATGTTCATGTGGGATGTCAACTTTACTGACTACTGTTCCAGACCATATGTAGGAATCGTCATTCCTATTGCAACTAGCTATACAGTTAGACCAGTTGGCATCTGTTCCACATGCAAAGCCTGCAGGATTATTTTGGACATTTATCAGTATTCAAACAACTGGATAACTGGAGGAGTTTTTGGTTTGAATTAGTTTAGTTTAGATTGGATTCCATAACCCAAATATCTATTGAATGACTGTCCAAAGATAATCCTACATCTAAGCGAAAGAGTCACTTTGTTTTTGTGCAGATATTGGAGACACTGGTAGTGCAGCATGTTTTTATTGGTTTTCATGTGAGAAAACAAATGCTAGAATCGATATGGTTACAACTGTACCCACTTCTTGGGCTAATATGAGTAGGTTCTAATTACACATGTAAATGTAACCAGGATGTAGCTGTCTGGAATTTAATTCTGTGACCACATAATTGTCAATTATTACTTCATTACTATGTATGTGTCAATACATGTAACAATTCTACACTAACAGTACTAGCCTAAAATCCTTGAAGTCATCACAGCAGACCTTCCTTAACTTCCTGTGAGTTTACCAACAAGCTTACTTGAATTCATATTCATACTTTATTTTTTTCCTCCTTGGCACCAAGGAAGAGGCATCTGCCTTTTCTCCCATCAAAAAGGCAACCAAAGCACTGGTGCTCTAGATGTTTCCGTCCTCACAAAACACCTTGCCCAATTGTTTTCTTTCTTGCCTTTATCTTCATTTCTCCTCCGTAGAGCAGAGTATTACTCAAAGTGTAGTCTTTGACTCAGCAACACAAACATAATCTGGGGGCTTTTTAAAAAGTTAAATTCGTGGGCCTCACGCTAGAGCTACTGAATCGAAAACTCGGGATGAGGCCCAGCAACCTGTGTTTTAACAAACACTCAAGGTAATTCTAATTGTCACTAAAGAAAGAGAAGCTCTAGAATAGTGCAGTGGTTCTCAGATGGATCTGCACATTGGGATCACCTGGGAGCTTTGAAAAACTATTGATAATTTTGTCCTATCCCCAGTAATGAATTTCATTCATCCAAGGTACCACCTGGGCACCGGATTTTTTTCTTTTGAGCCACCGTATTTCATTTTATTTTATTTATTTTATTCCCATCCCCCTGCTTCCCTCCTCTTTGGCAACCATCAGCTTGTTCTCCGTATCTATGGGTCTGTTTCTGTTTTGTTTATTATTTGTTTTGCTTTTTTAGATTCCATGTATAAGTGATATCATACAATATTTGTCTTTGTCTGACTTATTTCACTGCACATAATACTTTCTAGGTCTATTCATGCAACAAATGGCAAGATTTATTCTTTTTAATTGTTGAATAACATTCAAATATGTATATATGTACATCACATCTTCTTTATCCATTCATCTATTGATGGTCATCTAGGGTGCTTCCATATCTTAGCTGTAACTAGTAATGCGGCAATCAACATAGGCGTGCACGTGGGTTTTGTTTTAATGGACTTCATTTAAGAGGAGTTTTAGATTCATAACAGAGATTTCCCATATACCCTCTACCCCCACTACACGCAGGCCCTGGTATTTTTTTTAAGCTCTCCAGGTGATTCTCACGTGCAAACAAGTTTGTGAACCACTCCCAAGAATGTTTTCCTTATCAGTGTTTAAACATGCTCAGGATTCTCTTATTTTTCCTCAAATATCCTTCAATCATATATCTACCTCTACCTTTACATTTTATTGTTATTCTTTCATAGCTAAGTTTGACTTTTTCTTTCTCCAGTTGCTCACCTCCTATTTATTAATACCACCGAGGTCACTGTGATTTCTCTTCCCTCTGCGCTGCCACCATTCCTTTATTTTCACCAAGGGATCACTTTAAACTGTATCTTATTTGACTTCTCTAGGGCATTTGGTGGTGTTGACAATTGCTTCCTGAACACTTCTCTTTCGCTGGTTTCCAGACATCCATTCTCTGGGGCTGATTCTCTTCTTCCCACTTATTCTCAGTCTCTATTAGATGTCTCCTATGCCTGTGGGGACAGAGCCCCAAAAAGCAGTTTCCAGGCTCTCGGCCTCACATAGAAGGGTGCTGGCTCAGGTAGTAAATGGCCATCGACTGTGATCAAATGGCCAGCAGCTGTGGCTAGTTGGCCGTCAGCTGTAACCAGTGAGCCATTAGCCATGAATATAACTGCCGTGGCTAGGCTAGGAGAAGAGGCTAACAAAGAGAAAAAAGAAAAGCGGGGAGCTAGCAAGAAGATGGTGGCTGAGTCTGCAAGCGGCACAGTGAGGGTTGAGAATTGTGTTGCTCCTGGTTCCTGTGTCTCCAACCCAGCCGCCAGCGAGAGCATAGTGGTGTGACTCCCCTATCTATGGCTCCGTGGGTGTTCCTTTTTGGCCTCACCATATCCTGCGTTCTTGTGTGGGGAGCGGGACCAGAGACCCCGCCTGACACCCCGCACGACACATGGCGAAGTCGGCAGGATCCCCTGCAGTACACATGGCGCAGCGAGCAGGGTATGGTGTCGGCCAAAGCTCTCCGAAGGGCAGTGGAGCAGTTTGTGCATATGAACACTCAGTTGCAGGAAGACCACCAGGAGGAGCAGCTGCCTGAGAGCTGGAACCCCATGGAGGGGTGGGAAGACGTGGACGGTTCCCCAACCAGCAGAGGCCGGAGAAAGCGAAGGTCCTTGCGGCCCGGTGGGCTGGGAAGTGCTTGCTGAGGCAGCCCGGATGCAGGACTTGTAGTTCCAGGAGGAAAGGCTTGCTGAGTCCTTTGGGAGTTGAGGGTGAGGTCAAGGTCATCCCTCACCCCCAGGACAGCCCTGGTGAATGACTAAGGACTATGGGGAATTGCCTTCCATCCCTAATTTAATGGACAGCTTGACTGTTTGGGAACATAAATGGACAGCTTGACTGTTTGGGAACATACCACCATGTAGTGGAACTGGGGGATGTTTGCTTTTGTGTCTTGACCGGCCACCATTGAGAATCCAGTACGGTACCCTGAGAGGCCCTCGTGTGCCCAGAGAGAGTGGCAGTGCCCTGAGAGGCCCTGGCTGTGTCCAGGAAGCCGGGCTGTGCCCAGAGAGAGTGGCAGTGCCCTGAGAGGCCCTGGCTGTGTCCAGGAAGCCGGGCTGTGCCCAGAGAGAGTGGCGGTGCCCTGAGAGGCCCTGGCTGTGTCCAGGAAGCCGGGCTGTGCCCAGAGAGAGTGGCGGTGCCCTGAGAGGCCCTGGCTGTGTCCAGGAAGCCGGGCTGTGCCCAGAGGGAGTGGCGGTGCCCTGAGAGGCCCTGGCTGTGTCCAGGAAGCCGGGCTGTGCCCAGAGAGAGTGGCGGTGCCCTGAGAGGCCCTGGCTGTGTCCAGGAAGCCGGGCTGTGCCGAGAGAGAGAGTGGCGGTGCCCTGAGAGGCCCTCGTGTGGCCGGGTAGACTAGTGGTACCCTAAGAAGTCCAGGAAGTCTGGCTGTGCCCAGAAGTACTGGTGGTGCCCTGAGAAACCCTGGCTGTGACCAGAGAGCTTGGCTGTGTCCAGGAAATAGCATTCACCTCCAGGTTCCTCGCACAGGGCCCCTCGCGGAAGACGCTTGTCGCGTAGATTGTGAGGCGAGAGCCTGTAGGGGTGGAGTGTGGGGACAGAGCCCCAAAAAGCAGTTTCCAGGCTCTCGGCCTCACATAGAAGGGTGCTGGCTCAGGTAGTAAATGGCCATCGACTGTGATCAAATGGCCAGCAGCTGTGGCTAGTTGGCCGTCAGCTGTAACCAGTGAGCCATTAGCCATGAATATAACTGCCGTGGCTAGGCTAGGAGAAGAGGCTAGCAAAGAGAAAAAAGAAAAGCGGGGAGCTAGCAAGAAGATGGTGGCTGAGCCTGCAAGCGGCACAGTGAGGGTTGAGAATTGTGTTGCTCCTGGTTCCTGTGTCTCCAACCCAGCCGCCAGCGAGAGCATAGTGGTGTGACTCCCCTACCTATGGCTCCGTGGGTGTTCCTTTTTGGCCTCACCATATCCTGCGTTCTTGTGTGGGGAGCGGGACCAGAGACCCCGCCTGACACCCCGCACGACACATGGCGAAGTCGGCAGGATCCCCTGCAGTACAATGCCCATCCCTTAAATGTGGCTGTTCCTCAAGTTTTCATCTTAGGTTCTCTTCTGCACTATCTAGCTTGTCACATATCAGTAACAGGAAAATTGGAAGCACGTGGACAATTTTTTTTTAATTAACTTATTTATTAATGACTAGCATGTGAATAATCTAAAAAGCCAAACTCTGCTAAAAGACTTAGGAAACAAAACAAAACAAAATACTTGCTGGGATTTTTATTTAGAATTGAGCCCATAGATCAATTTGTGGAGAATTGACATTTTAACAATACTGAAACATTCAATCTGAGAACATGGTATATCTCTCTTTTGTATAGATCTTTAATTTCTGTCATCTAAGTTTTATAGTTAACACAGTAGAGGTCTTACTCATTTTTAATTACCTTTTGTTTTTTTTTACTAGATATTTGATGTTTTGATGCTGCCGTACATACATCTTTTAAATTATATTTTATAATTTTTGTTCTAGTATATGGAAATACAATTGACTTGTGCACATTGACTATGTGTACATATGACTTGTGCACATACTATGACCTGATAAATTTACTTATTAGTTCTAGTCATTTGTAGAGTCATTTGCTAATAAAAATAATTATACTTTACACTTTTCAAGCTTTATGGATTTTCTTTCTTTTTCTTGTTTTTCTTTTATTTTAGTTGAATAGGACCTCCATTATAATGGTGAATAAAAGTTACACCTGAAACTAATATGAATGAATGGATAAATAAATAAATACATAAAGGTGAATAAAAGTATTAATAGTAGACATCTTTGCTTTGTTCCCAACTTTCTTCAAGGAAAAAATCTTTTGCTATTTCACTCTTATATAGGTTGTTAACTCTAGTTTTTTAATAGGTATGCTTAATCAGACTGAAGAAGTTTAATTCTGTTCCTAAATGGCTGAAATTTTTTACCAATTTTAATTTAAGGAATTTTATGCATCTGGTAATAAAGTCATATTTTTTTTCCTTATTCTTCTAATAAGTTGGTGAACTACATCAATTGATTTTGGATTATTTAACTAACTTTGAATTCCTAAAATATAAATCATATTTCCATATCCCACTTGATCATCTTTTATTTGTTTTCACTGGGTTGTAATAGTTGATGTTCCGTTGAAGATATTTACATCTATGTTAATAAGTGATTTTAGTCTATAACTTTCTCTTCTTGTAATATCGTTGATGAGTTATGGAATCAGGGCTAACCTACCTCAGTGATGTGCTGGTACACATTAAATCCTTGTCTTTCCAGGGGAATAAAAGGCTTTGATTTATAGTGATTAATCATTACCTTGGTGAATAAACTCCCATTGCAGTTGATTTCGATCTCCCAATGTGATATCACTGAATGCAGAGTTAGGAAGAGATGCTCACAACTGGCTCTTCCTGCTTTGTGCAAACTGGTTCCAGAGTATTACTGTTCTGACTTAAACAAAGGGGGAAATTGTTCTATCATGCTTTGTATTCTGAAAGAATTGGTGTAATGTTAGTATTTCTACTTCTGCTTTAAATTTTTGTTAGCATTCACAGGGTTTTAATTAATGAATTTGAACATTAATCCTATCACTTCTGAAATTGATATATATAGTTTTTCTTTTTATTAATGTAAAAGTATTTCCTTCTCCTACAAAGAACATGTCCACAGTTGCACCGTGTCTTTCAAGAGAAACTCTTATTTAATATGTGTCGTGCGGGGTGGCCTGCGGGGTCTCCGCTCCCGCTCCCCACATAAGAACGCAGGACATGGTGAGGCCAAAAAGGAACACCCACGGAGCCATAGGTAGGGGAGTCATACCACTAAGGTCTCACTGGAGGCTGGGTTCACATGACGTGCGACCTGCTGTCTGCTTTGCTGCCAACCGACCGACTCTCCTCCACTCTCTTTCACTCTCCTCCACTCGCCTCCACGCTCCTCCACTCACCTCGACTTCCCTCCGTAGCCGCGGCAGTTATATTAGTGGCCAATGGCTCAATGGTTATAGCCGATGGCCAACCAGCCACAGCTGATGGCTATCTACGACTTGAGCCAGCACCTTTCCACATGAGGCCGAGAGCCTGGAAACTGCTCTCAGGGGCTCTGTCCCCACAATATGTAAGTACCATATTGTCATACTCCAGGAAAAAGAAAATCAAATAAAAGAAGGCAAAAAGAACCTCATGATCCTACTGCCTGACAAGTACATTTGTAGCTGGCTAAATAATTAGCAGTTTCTGTCAAATGTTATTGAAGAAAATTTATGCTAATTAATGATGAACTCTGTCTTATGCTAAGATTAGTTTCATCGGTGGCTCACTTTTTCTTTAGCTAAAACATTAGCTAAATCACATTGGGAAAATAAAACCCAGAGGCAGAAAATAAAAACCAATGTTTGCTACTTGGAAACATTGCTTTTAGGTTATGAAGCATTTACACATCAATTTTGGGGATTCATTAAGCTTTAGTTTGGGCAAGTTTTTACATAAATTACTTGAAAAATGCATAACTGACTGAGATATATAATTGCCAAAATCTGAATAAAAGAAGAAGTTCGCATTTCATTTCACCAAATATTCCATCAAAAATCTGACTAAATTTTAGCACTCCACAGATAAAAAAAGATAAACAAAGCTCTATTCCATTATTTAAGGAGCCTAGTAACACATTCAAACCAATAACAACTCTACCAGGTGATAAGGACAATTAAAGAGATTTATACAAAGTGCTATAGAAACACAAGAAGAGAGCAATCCATTCTTCCTAGGTGGAATACAACATCTATTGACAGCATTATAGCCTTCCTCTCCCTCACGCTCTCCCTCTTCTTTTCCCTTTCCCTCTCCTTCTCCTTCCCCTTCTCATTCTCACTCTCACTCTTCCTCCTTTTCCCCTCACATAGATTTATTATTTCAAAGATAAATTTAAAGAAGGGTTGTGGGGACAGAGCCCCAGAAAGCAGTTTCCAGGCTCTCGGCCCCATGTGGAAAGGTGCTGGCTCAGGTAGTAGATGGCCATCAGCTGTGGCTGGTTGGCTGTCAGCTGTAACCATTGAGCCATTGGCCACTAATATAACTGCCGCGGCTACGGAGGGAAGTCGAGGAGAGAGGAGGAGATTGAAGGAGAGTGGAGGAGAGTGGAGGAGAGTCGGTTGGTTGGCAGCAAAGAGGACAGCAGGTCACACGTCGTGTAAACCCAGCCTCCAGTGAGACCATAGTGGTATGACTCCCCTACCTATGGCTCCATGGGTGTTCCTTTTTGGCCTAGCCATATCCTGCGTTCTTGTGTGGGCAGTGGGACCAGAGACCCCGCAGGGTCCCCTGCATGCATGACAAGTGTCAAAGTATCTCTTTAGTAAACTAGAGAAAATCACTTTTATTCCAAGTCCTGTGGTTTGCTAAGAGTTTTGCTCAACCTAAATGAAGGAGCATTCATTCCCAGTGGGAACACCCCCTCCTTTGGAGAACTCCAGAAGCCTCCCCATGGGTGGACAGCACTTCAGCAACAAGAGCAAATTCAGGGTCAATGAGTACCATTCTCATAGAATGAGAAAACTGATATTCCAGAGGTGAAGCTGTTTTAATAATGATGAAGAAGAGTGGATCAGTCCCAAAATTGTCCAAGAACAATCTTGTTTGTTGACTAAGATATGTTTTATCATATCTTTAAACATGAAGACTGTTAAAAGAGCAGTTGAGACATTTTCCAGAAGCAGGGACAGCGACATAATTTGTGGTGCCCAGTGCAAACTGAAAATGCAGTACCATTTGTTCAAATATGATTAAAATTTCAAGATGGTAACAGAAGCACATTAAACCAAGCATGGGACCTTTTTGACTGCACAGCTCCCAGGACCATGAAGCCAGCCATGACCGGAAGGCAGTATAACTTTATATATTAAAGAAGCTAAATCTTTCTCATTTGGTCTTAACTGAGAAAACATAAGCTTTGAAATACAGGAAATACAAGTTGGAATCCTACCTCCGTCACCTTCTAGATGTTAGACAAGTTATGAAATTTTCCATTTCCTCACTGAAATGTGGCCATACAAATTCAAACTACCATTGCAAGCTCCAGTAATGTATACATAAATAGATGTAAATTTTCTTCTAGCGAATTTACAAAAAAATGGAGTGTATAGTAAAAAAAAGAGTTTGTACAAATTAGTGGCTTTATAATATTGCTGTTGGTTTTAGAACAATTATTATGTTAAATGAAAACAATCTTTTGATTTCTTTTTTCCCAGTTTTGTTGTCCATTGACGGCATCCCTCATCTCAGTTGTGAACTACCAATCACAAGTTTGATTCAAAGATGATTTTAAGATCAGATTTAAAAAAATATATATTTAAATAAAAGTTACATATTTAAGATTAAGAACATAATGTCCTGTGCATTATATATTCTGCATGTTATATTCTTTATTATAATATTTCACCATTACTTTGAAGTATTCATAGATAGGTTACTTTCGTTTACATTGTCTTTAATAATTTTAAAAAATCACTTATTAAAACAGTATGGTATTGTTACAAAAACAGACGCATAGAGAAGTGGAACAGAGAGCCCAGAAATAAACCCACACATAATATGATCAACTAATTCCCAACAAAGGAGCCGATAATATACAATGGGGAAAGAACAGTCCCCTCAATAAATACTGTTAGGAAAACTGGGCAGCCACATGCAAAAACATGAAACTGGACTACTACTATCTTACATCATACACAAAAGTTAACTCAAGATAGATTAAAGATTTGAAGATAAGACCTAAAACCATAAAACACCTAGAAGAAAACATAGATGGTAAACTGACATCCGTCTTGATGATGGGTTTTTGGATTAGACACTAAAAGCAAAGGAGTAAAAACAAAAATAAAAATGTGAAACTCCATCAAACTAAAAAGACTCTGCATAGCAAAAGAAACCAACACAAAATAATAAGGCAACTTACTGAATAGAAGAAAATATTTGCAAATCATATATCTGGTAAAGGGTTAATATCTGAAACATATAAAGAACTCAGACAACTCAAAGGTAAAAAACAAACAAACAATCTGATTAAAAATGGGTAAAGGATCTGTCTGAGTGGGTAGAAGTCCTGAGGTAAGGGGTCCGCAGCTCTGGGAGCTGGAAGAAGATGTGTGGAGCCGTAGGCAAAGAAGACATACTTTATTCAGGCTTATTGGGCATAATCAGCCCCATCATTGGTTGCAGCCAGCAGCCCCCGTCATATCTCAGCAGCTCCCCTTGTAAAATGGCTGGGCACCTTTATACCATACAGAGACAAAGGTAGCTCACAGCCAGGGTGCTTACATAAGAGTGTCTACAGTATATCTGCAAGATGGACGGTGCCCCTGCTGTGTTCCATAGTATCGGACCGGCAGGTCGCCGGGTCAGGGCCAGCAGCTGGCCAGGGAGGGAGCCTGACTGACTCCATTTTCCCTACAGGATCTGAATAGACATTTTTCAAAAAAAGATATTCAGATGGCTAACAGGTACATAAAATGATGTGCAACATCACTAATCATCAGGAAAATGCAAATCAAAACTAAAACAAGATATCACCTCATGCCAGTTAGAATGACTCTATCAAAAATACAAATAATAATAAGTATTGTTGAGGATGTGGGTAAAAGAGAACCCTTGTGCACTGTTGATAAGAATGTAAATTGGTGCAGACACTATGAAAAATAGTATGAGTTCCTGAAAAAAATAAAATAGAGCTACCATATGATCCAACAATTCCATTTCTACCGTGTTTCCCCGTAAATAAGACCTAGCCAGACAATCATCTCTAATGTGTCTTTTGGAGCAAAAATTAATATAAGATCTGATCTTATTTTACTATAACATATGACCCAGTCTTATTTCATTATAATATAAGACCGGGTCTTACATAATGTATAATATAATATAATATAATATAATATAATATAATACCTAGTCTTTAATATAACATAATTAATGTAATATAATATAATACCAGGTCTTACATTAATTTTTGCTCCAAAAGATGCATTAGAGTTGATTGTCTGGCTAGGTCTTATTTTCAGGGAAACAAGGTAGGTATTTATCTGAATAAAACAAAAATATTAACTCCAAAAGATATATGAACCTTCACAATCATTGCAGAATTATTTATAATAGCCAAGATATGGAACCAAACCACATGTCCATCAATGGATAAAGAAAATGTTATACATTTATTAGAATATTATTCAGTCATAACATATAATGAAACTTTGCCATTTGTGACAACATAGTTGAACTTGAGGGCATTATGCTGAATGAAGTAACTCAGACAGAGAAAGACAAATATATGATCTGATTCATATGTGGAATAAAAAAAAATGAGCTCATAGATACAGAGAACAGATAAGTGGTTGGGGTCAGAGGGAAGGGGCAAAATGGCAGAAAGGTGTCAAAGGGTACAAATTTTTAGTCATGAAATAAATAAATCCTAGGGATATAACCTACAGTATGGTGACTACAATAAATAATACTATATTGCATATTTGAAAATTGCTTAAAATTTACCACACACACAAAAATTGTAACTATCTATGGTGACTGATGTTATTTAGACTTATTGTAGTGATCATTTCACAACATATACAAATATCCAATCATTATGTCGAACACCTGAAACTAATATAATATGATATGGCAATTATACCTCAATAAGAAAACGAACCACAAAATAATTACTATCTACTTATATTTTGTCTTTCATTCTTGTACCAAAAAAACAGGAGTGCTGGCTCTTGACTGTGAACTGCTTGCTCTTGGTGGTCTGACAACTTCCCTCACTAACTCCTGGTAGGTATCAGACATCTGGCTTTTTCCCAGCACATCATTAAAAAAACTGGAAGCACAAGTATCTTTCCTCTAAACAAGATCACTGTATCTCCCCATTAAAAAGAGAAAGCAGCAGTGGACAGAGAACCTTGGCCGGCACCCAGCCCCATAGTCTAAGCGTATCTCTCTAGGAAACTGCAATAACAGGGGACTTGTGCTGCTGCTGAAAATCGTGTGATGCTTGCTGCTGTGTGCCCGAGCCTTTGCAAGACAGCCCTTATGAAGTCACTGTGGGATGACAGGGCAGAAATAATTCATCGCCTTTTACTACTGAGAAATATAAAGTCAGATGAATGACGTGAAATACACACAGTCACAAATCTAGTAGTCAGCATTCATGTGGCATTTGACCTCCCTATTCCAAGAGAAACATCAGTGATATAGGCTTCCAAATAAAATAGGTAATATATTACTCTGCGTCAGATTCTTGCACAAACATTTATTGACATTTAATATTGCAACAAACCTCTAGAACAGGTAATACTATTGCTCCCTTTTAGAGTGGAAGAAGCTGAGGCAAAAAGAAATTCAGTGATTTTTCTCAAAGACATCTTAACTATTAGCAAGTTGCAAAGCTTGAGTTTAAACCCAGGTGGTCTGGGTCCAGAGTTCATGTACTTACTTTCGCGATGTATTTGAACTTCCATGCTTGCTCAGGAACCCTTTCCCATTGAAGGGAGAGCTGCCCACTTGTGTCTGTTCCCAGGTCACATAACCAGTTTATCCTGAAGAGAGGGAACCGAAGTTCAGGCTGGTGTGCAGGGAAATCCAGGAAACCTGTATCCCAGCGAGTTTTTGTATTTCGAAGTTCTATTTGGAATTAATTGAGAGTTGACTATACACTTAAAACAAATACTTCAGTTGTAAGACAGACTGTGCACCTGGCACTCCCAAATCCTTAAATGTTAACAGAACATCTTTGTGGATATACAGAACCCACAGTACAGTAGCAGCTCCCAGCCATAGATACTAGCACAACCAGAAGTCTGAGATCCAGGCAGCAGAGATCTGACATAGGAGCAGACGCATTACACAAGTTTTCCTGGTCTGAAAAGCATAATGTTAATACCTTTGGCTTCTGAAAGTAAGGAGTATATTTTCTATCCTGATGTATTCAGAGTCACTAGAAATACCAAAGATATAGTCTAAAAATTCATATTTTTACAAATTTAATAAGGTTTTATAAAACATTTCCTTTAAGTCAGTATAAAATGTTCGTTTATAATTAATTTTAAACACATGTATTTTGTAGCTTTCATACTTCCCCACTATTTTCTTACCAGCATGAAGTTCAGTCACCTCCCGATTTACTCAAACAAGTGACTTTTAAGACTTGGTGAGGCCTTGCACAACACAGGTAAATATTCAAAAGGAAAACAAATACCGTGTAATGGATATTGTCAAGTCAAAGCTGAAACTCGGTCTAATTTTGCGATACATGCAATAACATTGCTCATATTTTTCCTGTGTCCAAGAACATTCTTATTTTGTGGAGCCCCCTTGAAGATACGTGAAAAGGAACCTTATCTTTGGATGATTATTGTGGCAGAAAAGAGAAAATTATCCCTACCAACTGACATAGAAACACTTAACAAAGATACATTCAGTGTATTTTTAGTCTTCAGCATGCATTTTAAATGGTTCTTCATTTTAATATAATTAAAATGAAGTGAAAATCAGAAAAATGGAACAAACAATATGTCTTTGGCCACAGTGCCTGTGCTACTGTGTCAGCCCCTCCCTGGGCCTCTAGCCTACTGCTTACCCTGCATGTTTGGGGCGTGCCAGCCTGTACAGTCACCTGAGCCAATTGCTTACAATGAACCAGTTGTGATAGGTAGGTGATTAGATAGATAGATAGATAGATAGATAGATAGATAGATAGATAGATAGATAGATAGATGAAAGATAGATAGGAGATAGATAGATAGATGATAGATGAAAGATAAGAGATAGACAGAGAGATAAGATAGATACATGATAGATAGATAGATAGATAGATAGATAGATAGATAGATAGATAGATAGATACATAGATAGATACATAGATAGATACATAGATAGATACATAGATACATAGATACATAGATACATAGATACATAGATACATAGATACATAGATACATAGATACATAGATACATAGATAGATAACCTATTGGGCCTGTTTCTCTGGAGAACCCTGATTAATTCACATTATAATGGAACAAGAATCAATGGGTTATGGAAGTTGAAGAAAAACATGTGACTAATGAATAAGAAATGGATAAATTTTCTTTCTTTGTAACATTAACTAAATCCACAGGTAACATATGCTAAATCTGAAAAAATATATCCCAAAATGGAAAGGAACCAACCTCTACAAATTCACTGGTAATAAACATTTTTCAAAATACTCTATCATTTTCACTCTTTATTTCTAGAGCCTATAGATGAACAATTTCTAGCGGTCGTATGTTCCCCGAATTGAAAACATATAACCATATAATTATGACAGAACGAGATACACTAAGAGGATTGAATAAGCAAAAGTATAAAATAGATTATCAAAACTTAACAATTGTCATATATTTGTGAGCATTGAGCACTGAGCCACTAGCAGGGAAGTTACACTCTGCAAGTCAAGGAGTATGCACTGAAAAAATCATTTCTTATGAGGAAACACTGTTGTATAAAATATTCAATGATCCCATTACTTTAAAATATCATGTAAATTATATTTCTAACATTTTTCTTGTCTATTTTGGGGTACTTATTTTCCTCACAATTTGAACATTATTTTAGGCAATTTTTTAGAATCTTGTGATTTTTTGCATATCAATGCATTAATTTTTAGTAAATTGTATTGTTATCCCATCCAAGAGCATTTTCTACGTTTTACAACATTCATTAAAATTTTAGTCTTTCTCATGAATATTTATACCTTTCTTTTAAAATTTATTCTTAAATCCTAAATTTGTCTATATTGCACATGGATTTAAAAAAATATTTTAGGGGTCAAATATATGGTGATGGAAGGAGATGTGACTTTGGGTGGCGAGTACACAATGTGACATATATAGATGATGGATTATACATCATCTATTGTACACTTGAATTGTACACTTGAGACCTAAGTAATTTTACTAACCATTGTCACCTCAATAAATTTAATTTTTAAAAATTCTAAAATATATATATTTTTTTACTTTTCTAAAACTACTGCAGCTCGTATTCCTTGGGGAAGCAGAATATAAATTTAATGAATATATTAATAAACTAAACAAATTGTAAATAAGTAAAATAAATATATAGTATTTGACAAAACAATAAGTACAAGTATTTGAAAAATTAATAAATGCATTTTCAAAAGATCAAGGAATTGGGATAAAAAGTATACCATGGGGTTACAATTTTAAATAGAATAATCAGGAAAAGCTTCATATTTATGGAAAGATTTGAGGGGGTCAGAGAGCAAAACATGTGGCTCTCTGGGAAAGAACATTCCAGTCAGAGGTCGCAGCATTTGCAAAGATCCTGATGTGGGAGTGTGCCTTAGATGTTCAAAAATCAGAAAGAGGCCAGGGTTTTTGAGTAAAAGCAAGAGTGAGAAAGCAACAAGAGATGAGGTTGAACTGCCAGATTGTACACATCATTATAAGGACTTTGGTATATATTTTGTGTGGACTGGTGGGATAAAAGTAGGCAAGTCACAGGGCGTTAGCTCAGTTGGTGAGAGTGCGTGCTCTTAATGACAAGGCTGCCAGTTTGATTCCCATGTGGGATGGTGAGCTGCGACCCCTGCAACTAAGATTGAAGGACAACAACTTGTTTTGGAGCTGATGGGTCCTGGAAGAAACAGTTACGCAATTAAAAAAAAATAGTTTAAAATATTAAAAAAGAAAAAAAAAGTAGGCAAGTCACCTGTGTTTCTCTGAGGCAGCTGGAGGAAGACTCTCAACATTCAAATCTACTAGAGTTCTCCTAGACAGAGGGGCATGAAGGTCAGGTTCTTACTGGTGATGCTATGTGAGTCCTAGCTTTCAGGAACCGTCAAGCCCAAATGTACATGATTCTCCATAATTTAATATTATCACTATCATCTTCATGATATTTGTAGAGAAGTTCCATGATTCAAGTGTTGTGTATGATCACTCGTGCTAAGAAGTGAACCTCTCTTCTCAGGTTAAATTGCTGGGGGCTGGGCAGGGAACATGCATGACTGGAATTTTCTATATGATACACTTGCCAGAAGGCCCTTTGTGGCTGCAAGTGAGGTAACTCTTTAAAGCTTTTATAATGATTAGGAAGTGACATCTTACACCAAGTGAAAATCTGTTGTTCGTCCCTGAAAATTATTTTCTGTGTTTTCAACTCTAACACACTGAGATGCAAAGACACTTCTAAGAGATTTTTCAAATGCTTCAGGACAATGATCCCACTCATCCTCTACTTTAAACCTTCCTTTTTCTGGGCTACGTTTCCCTGAATTTAGCTGTTTTTCAAATGAAGCCATTGCCTGCTGCTCTCTTACTCTGATGGCTATTCTTAAAGTCATTCTCACCTCCCTTAACCCCATTTGAAATGAGGCACCAAGAACTAAACATGATATTCCCACTACATTCTCATCTGTGCGGTGTACCAATTTATTAACATAGATTATGTTGGCATCAATCTCTTTGGCAGTTATATGAGATGGCTGACTTGTTTGTTTATTTCCATTTCAATTACTGAATTTCTATTACTCACATATAAATATGTAACTTACATGACTGGTTCTTGGAAATTATGGCTACCTTTGGAACAAGAACTAAAGCATCATAAAGTTCTGGACACAACCCCAAACTAGTAGATAATTTAATTATTTATTTAAAAAGATCCCTTAATATTTCCACAGCTGTTTTGTACATTACTTTATCAATGCTGCTTATGGTCAGAAACGCAACTAGAGAATTTCCATCCTCCAGGAATTCTCTCCTGACTGTCACTGAATGCAGTTGGTAAGGGCTGCTTTTGATTTCAGCCATAAGAGATGACAAGATTTGCATTAGCCAACTAATGTTTTTAAGCTAAAGTCTGAGCACCCTTGAGACGGTTGAGATCATAGACTGATACGCTGCTTTGGATACATTTCCCACTGAAAATGAACTATTTCTCAGCCGAAACTGAAGACGAAACCATATAAACTCAGCCAGGCTCACTTGCTCAGGGTCAACAATAGCCTTTTAAAAAGAAAGACATAAACGTAAGACAAAAGCCCAGGGTGCTGCAGGTCCCACTGGGTTTATTCTGTCCCAGTACACTCCTCACCTTTAAGCCTCAAGACTCCCATTTCATTCATTGAAAATTCACTAGCACCCTTGAAGTTTTAGTCATAAACAGTATAATGCTGGGTTTTAGGATATGCAATATTCATAAAATAGTTGTGTTTTATCCTATTTGGATCTCACAATATAATAAAGTGGATAAAGAAAGTATCGTTTTCTCCACTGTAAAGACAAAAACACTGAGCATAAGAGAAGTGACTTGATTCAGGTCACACAGCTGGTCAATAGTGGACCAAGAACCCAGGCCCAGGTTTTAACATTTTCTTTTTTTTTAATTAAAATGTATTGGGGTGACAAAGGATAGTAAAATTACATATGTTTCAAGTGTACAATTCTGTAAAACATCACCTATATATCAAGTTGTGTGTTCACCACCCAGAGTTAGTTCTCCTTCCATCACCATGTATTTGACCCCAGTTTTAACGTTTTCTAACACCTGTTAATCACTATAAAAGAGAAGGAATGGAGCAGTGGTTCTTAACACAACTGCACATAAGAATTACCCGGGGAACTTCTTTAAAAAGTACTCATTTCTGGGCCCCATCTCCTGAGATTCTGTCATTTTTTCTGCAGCCCTAACATCAGTAGTGATGAAAAACTCCTCAGGTGTTTCTAAGGCCCATCACAAAGGACAAATGATGGGCTGTGCAGTGAGGCCGCAGGCTTCAGATCCTGGCCCTCCCAGGGATACCATGTGATCGCGGGTAGCCTAGTAACCTCTCTGTACTTTGATTCACCCGTTTGTAAATTGGGTGTCATAAGAGAGCCTACTTAATTTCAGTCCTGGGAAGATAAAATGTAATAATCCATTATTCAGGGACTCACTTAGAACAATGAATAACAAATGGTAACCACTAATAAATATGAACATCCCTGCTGTTATTGTGGTGTGTAGTTCTTAAAAGGTTTTCATGACCATTATTCCATGTATTTCTTGAAACAACACTGTGAACTATGAGTTTCAGGTTTAAAATCGGAAGACTGAAGCTCAAAGATAGTTATGGACTAGGGAGACCAACTGTCTGGTTTGTAGGGAGACCAACTGTCTGGTTTGCCTGGGGCTGGCAGGTTTCCTAGTCAGAAAGTCCTGGGAAATCCCAATTTGACTTGAAATTTGAGCCCTTTCTAGAATGCCATCCTTCTGAGTAGTGTTGGGAACAGATCAAGAGCAGAGATCATGCCTTGATCTGGCTGTTTCTTCACTAAGTACTCTGCCCAACCTCCACTAAAATCTTACTCATTTTCTGAAGAATTATTAACTGAATGATTATTTAACTAACTGGTAGATGAAAACTAATGAATATATAATGAAAATGATGCACGGAATATAGATATTTGCAGATATGTAATTCCCTCCTGCTAACATTAAATCATTCATATATGAATGATCTGTTAGTGTTCAGACTTTCTTACTGTCCTGACCTTATCCCTAGTTTTCCTTGTCTTCAAGGTTGTATCATACAGTGAAATGCAAGTAGCTGACTGCTTCAGCTCTGCCTAATCCTGGGCAAGTGTATCTTCTCCAAGCTTTGGCTTTCTGATCAATAAAATTGGAATAATAAGGCCTACATTATGTGCTTGTTTAAGCATTAAATGAGGTGAGAAATGCAAAGCACCTGGCATACGGCAGTACCCAACAGCTTAGTGTGCAATTTGTAGACAGATTCATGCATTACATCTGTGTTTGCTTGAATGTAACTGCACATCCAGGGGTAAGAAGAAAGAAATCACTGCCCTATGCCAGTCACCTCCTTGCTCCTTCTGTCCCACCACATCCAGGGGTGGCTAATTTGATTTGTCTAATTTCAAAGTGCTATTTGGGTCACATTCAGTGGTTGGTGGAGTCAATATGTTATAAATATCACATATATAGGTGTGCTATTTTTCTCCTCTTTGTCTCTCTGTGTGTTTAGATAAATAAACTAGCCACCCTGCTCATGAACTGATGGTAGGTTTGGGCTAAGAGGAAAGGAGAGGCTTCTAGCCAAATTATCTAATGAATTCAGAGTTAGTGGTTATGGTAACAAGTGTGAATAACAATAAAGTGTTAACATTAAAATGATACATGTTTTGTTGATCTGTGGACCTGGGACTCCCCTCTCCAACTGGGAGCTACCAAGGCTGGCAGGCAGAAGTGGCAACTGGGACTCAGCCACAAGAAGCCTGGCCCCAGAAACCTCCTTCATCCTGTTGGCCTGAGACTCCTTCCCGGTCTGGCTGACACCTGGCAGCCCAGCAGCCCAGCCGGGGGTTACCTCTACTTCACCCTCAAGGAGTGTGAACACAGACGAGGTGACTCCATCAGCACCGGGTCAATTAAGCAAAGAAAAGTAACACCCCAAAGTTTCTGAATCTTAAATGATTATTAGAACCACAGTCCAAAACAGTAGGCCAGGACCTACTTGCCAAAACTAAACAGGGTGATTGTCTGCTAAACATAAAATATTTAAATAAGGCCTAGAGTCCCACATACCTCAGTCGGCAACTGAGAGAATTACTACACATAAAATCTGCAAGGATGTAAATGACCTGAAGAACACAACCAACAGGCCACAATTAACTTACAAAGAACACTCAGGCAAATGACAGCAAAGCTAGTGTTTTTTCAAGTGCATGGAATACACATCAAGATAGATGGTATCTTTGATCAGAAAAAACTCAAAAAATTAAAAAGAGTTTGAAATCATACATAATGTGTTCTTTGATCATAATGGAATCAAACTAGAAATCAGAAACTGAAAGACAAGAGGAAAACCTGTAAACACATAGAAATTGAAAAACAAACTTCTAACTAACCCGTGGGTGAAAGATAGCATAAAGAGGATACACAGAAATTAATGAAAATAAAAATACAATATATCAGAATATGGGGGTGCAGCTAAAGCAGTGCTGAGAAGAAATTTTATAGCATTGAATTCTTACACTACAAAAGAGGAAAGATTTCATGTCAATAATCTAAATTTCTAACTCAAGAAATCAGAGGCTAAATAAGCTCAATGAAAACAGAAGGAAGGAAGAGGGCGAAAATGGAAGCTACAGAGAGGGAGAAAACATTTGCAAACCACATATCCAACAAAGAAGCATAGACTATAAAAGAATTCTCAAAACTCCCTTCACATATCACCACCCACTCCATCAGAACAACTAAGTGAAGTTCAAGAACATGATAGCTGCCACCAAGTGGCAGACACATCTGCACAACAGAAGAAAAAAACCTGTTCATGAAAACCAATAAACACAGAATTGAGTCAGTTTAAAGGAAACATAATCTCATTATTAAAAATTCACTTTACCTATCAAAGTGCAGATACTTCAATCAAAAAAATTATAAGAAAATGTAGCTAGAGAAGTTTTGTTGCAATGTTCTATTTCCCATGTCATCTGGGGAAAGAGAAGCAAAAGCTCTAGGTAATCCCTGTATAAGTGGACACGATTATATTTCCTGCTCCGGTACTCTTTTTCTGGAAACTGGACATCTACCAAGAACCACGTTTCATCTAGAGGTTCCTGCAGAAGTAACCAAGCTCTTATAAAATGACCTTCCCCTCTCTTCATAGTCAATTGGTTTAGGGACCATTTTCTGCCATGCGAACTCTGCGGCAGAAAAAGTCAGCCTGTAATTAGATAATAAATAGAACAGAGAGAAGCAGAGGAAAGAGACAGAGAGGAGATATACTGGCTCCACCAAAGTACAATAGCTGGAAGCAGGACTTGGTTTCTGAGCCCTGCATCAGAGCAATGAAGTCAGAGTCTCTGTGGATGGAACCGGGATTTTTAAAAATACCCCAGATTAAGGGGCAGCCAGGTTTGAGAATCGTGTTTCTAGACAGATGCTGAGGCTCAAATGCATCTCCCATATGGAGCTTGAAAGATACCCCAGTAGCCATCCAATAAATTACTCTTAATTAATATAATTTCCCTTCCAAAATTTTAGAGTGCTGCAGAGAGAGATAGCAAAGCAAACAGCAAATATATATACCATTTTTTTTTGAAGGGGGACAGGATTTTATTGGGGAACTGTGTGTACTTCCAGGACTTTTCCAAGTCAAGTGGTTGTCCTTTCAGTCTTAGTTGTGGAGGGCGCAGCTCAGCTCCAGGTCCAGTTGCTGTTGTTAGTTGCAGGGGGTACAGCCCACCATCCCTTGGTGGAAGTCAAGGAGTTGAACCAGCAACCTTGTGGTTGAGAGCTCCAGCTCCAACCAACTGAGCCATCTGGCCACCCGGGAGCTGAGTTGCTGCTCATTGACTTCATTCTAGTTGCGGAGGGCGCAGCTCGCTGGCCCCTGTGGGAATCGAACAGGCAGGCAGCCCGTTGCCCAGAGCTCGTGCTCTAACCAACTGAGCCACCCGTCTGCCCCATATATATACCATTTTAATGCAATGTTACATTTTGTAAGTTGGTTCAAAAAGAAATTTGTCATAAACCTACAGTGTATCTTTTGACCAAGGGTTTTAAAACACAGGGAAAAGACCTAGTAGTTCTATATGAACACAAAAAATATACATAGTTGAATTGGTTTAGTAGGAGTCTGAGTTTCAGGCCCAAGGCATGATAAACCTCATTCTATAAAAAACTTGCCTGAGTTCAGAATATATTAATAAGTTAACGGCACAGTCCTAACAGAAAACCCTCTTTACATGCTTGGTGGCTATAAAGAGAAAGTAGTTGGGGGACGTGTTATATTATCTTTAGCGTACATTTTTATCTGCTTTCTTATTCACTGTCCACATTGTCTTAGAGATAAAGTTAGATGAGGAAAGAACAAAGAGGGGAATACAAGAAGAAAATAAATATTCTCTTTGATCCTTATTAGCTCAGCAGAGAATTCAACTTCAGGTTAATGTTCAATGAATCCAAATCTGTGTAGGCTCAATACATTTCTAAAATACATTCATATATACTATTTCATCTGATCCTAATGCTTTCATAGCAAAGCATTTGTATATCTTTTCATTTAAATATATTTACAATATATGGGATCTTAAATCTATTTTTCCTTTTATCCTCCATCCTTTGCATCATCCTTATCTAGTTGTTATTTTCAGCTTTGAATATATATTTTTTCTCATTAATCAGAGCATCTATCCCAATGGAATTTCAACATAGATAAGAGATTTCCAGGTTCTTCCTCCATCAATTTACTTCTGCCCCCTCCAGGAGTATAAGACAATACAGTAATTCCCAGGCGTACTTCTCCGGAGAACAAAGCCAGCAGTTACTTCCTAAGCACTATTAGTTTTCTTGATGAAACTGATATGTTCATCAAATTTACTTGCTCTGTATGTGGGAACCCCATATACTCTGATAGGGTACACTCTCTGGGAAAAATGAACATTATAAAATTATTTTTAAATTTACCCTTTTTCTTTCTTTTTCCTGGAAAGAACCATCTTCCAAGTGTTGATTTTGTTAGATTTGCTTGAAAATTTCTTTTGGCTTGTTTTCCCCCCTTTCAAGGTTTAGACTAAATTTTTATCTTTTTTATTCTTTGATGAGCTGTTATATTTTTTTTCCTGGCATTTGCTTTCGTGTTTGGTATACACCAGAGGATTTAACCAGTTTTGACAGTTTCTTTTTATCTTATTTTTATAATCTCCTTCTATTTACCATATTTTGCTGTGTATAATGCGTACTTTTTTGCCCAAATTTGTGAGGGGAAAAAAAGGATGTGCTTTATACATGGGTAGTACTAATTCCATAGCTATATGAATGTTTTTAATTCTTTTATTTATGCTTATGAGTTAAAAGTGTAACTCTAGAAATCAATAACAATATCATATACAAAATAATACCCTGGAATACGATAATCAGTTTTGTTGAACTTATGACAAACTTGCAACAATGAAGAGCTCTTGGCCTTCTATGATGCGTAAATATCGTAAATTTGTTATCGATACATAAAATATCTTGTACCTTGTATCTGTTCTTGTGTTTTGTAATTATTTATTACATAACCTTTCTTGTACCATAATATGTTAAAAAATAAATGCTAAAATTCCTTTATAATAAAAAACCAAGTACCTAAATGTAAACAAATAAAAAATTGAATTAAAAGAATTAAAATGAAAGATTTTTTCCCCTGAAAGTTTGGGCCAAAAATGTGGGTGCGCATTATATGTGGCAAAAGATGGTAACTTGTTTCAGAATTCTCTCCATCGAAAGTAGGAAGGAGCATTACTGCATCACTCACATTGTTAAATACATCATTGCCTCTCTTCCCCCTCTGCTGGGTAAGGGTTGCAGTTACATGTGCAAAGGGCATCTGCACATACTTAGATCATGCCTGTGCCCACCAATCTGCTTGGTCATGAAGATAATCACACTGGTGTAGTCAGTCACCCCAACGTTTCCTTAATCCAAATGATAAAAAATATCACAATGTCTCCATTCTCCAATGAGTGTGTTCTTTTTTCTCACATTAATACAGAAACCAGGTACGTTGTCTTTCAAGATCCTCTCTGGCTATGTAGCTGTCCATCAGAATAACACCTTTTACTACAAACACATTGTATGTTCAAATCAGAGTCATCACAGTTAGTTGTTCTTTCTTGAAATATAATTATTGTATGTTTTGTTTAGTTGGTAGGTTTCTTTTCTCTTCGTTTCGTTTTATGTACATTTCATTTCTCTAGAATCTGCCATAAAAAACAGCAAAGAACATTTGTTCTCAGTTCTCAAGATTGTTTCGAACACCATAGTGGGTTTATGCAACATTTTACTTTTCTCATGAAAAATTATTTGTCATAGACCACCATTGCTTTTCAGTTTTGCTATTATTTTTTTCATTGCCTCATTCTAATAGTTTGTACTCCAGAATTAATCCCACTACCTCTCCTCCCCCGCCCCCTTCTTAAATCTGTCCTGATTTTCCAAGAACTACAATTTCTCTCCTGATGCAGTTTTAATGTGTCAGAAACTTTATGGGCTTCTGCAAACCTTTATTTGCTTATTTTCGAAGACTAGAGAAGTAAACATGACAGAATTCTTTCATCTTCTTGATGAAAGAAGATGAGCAGGTAATCTAAACAAGTAAAACACAAAAGTAATCAAACTGGCAACCTACAAAGATCCAAAAGAGAAGTGTTCTTTCCAATGTTACTTTAAAAAGCCTTCATTGGAATAACCATTCAATTAATTATGAAATATTGAACAAGTACTTATTAATCACCTCCTGGGCCAGGACTGTACTAATCCCTGGACACAGATGTGAAGAAGCTATTGGTAGGAGCCTTGCAGCATTTTCTCTTTTAATCTTCACAAGGATTCTTTGAAACCTGAGGTTTGGCATTATTATGTCAATAATAGATACAAATAAATATTCAATGCCATTGTAGTCAGAGTCAAACTGGAATATTCTTTTTTTGAAGTTTTCCAATATATAACAATGCAAATTTACTGTAATTTTTAAAAATCTTGATGTCAAGATACCAAGAATAAATAAAGAAAGACAATACAAGAAATGGAACCATTTGTTTTGGTTCTTTTTATCCTCTGAATTAATGTAACTTGGTTGCTTATTTTGAAACAACATCTTCTCTAAGCAAGCTACCTACCCATTGCTTCCTAGATGGATTCATTCCTTTATTCTACAAATAAGTTAGTGGCAGATACGTACCATATACTATTCTTGGCTTCACTTCAACTTCTTCCAAGATAATGAAAGAGCCAGCAAAGACTTTCTAGAACCTGACAGGATATTCGTTTCACTAAATCCTTCTTTCTCTGTTTTCATCTCTTGTTGCATCTAAGAGTTACATTCCATTATAATTAAGCTGAATGTCATGAGCTCTTGTCTTGTGGGGTGTCAGGTGGGGTCTCTGGTACCCCTCCCCACATAAGAACGCAGGACATGGTGAGGCCAAACAGGAACACCCACGGAGCCATAGGTAGGGGAGTCATACCACTATACTCTCACTGGCGGCTGGGTTGGAGAAACAGGAACCAGGAGCAACACAATTCTCAACCCTCACTGTGCCGCTTGCAGGCTCAGCCACCATCTTCTTGCTAGCTCCCCCTTTCTTTGCTAGCCTAGCCACGGCAGTTATATTAGTGCCCAATGGCTCACTGGTTACAGCTGACGGCCAACTAGCCACAGCTGATGGCCATTTGATCACAGTCGATGGCCATTTACTACCTGAGCCAGCACCTTTCTATGTGAGGCCGAGAGCCTGGAAACTGCTTTTTGGGGCTCTGTCCCCACAGCTCTGTTCATTTACCTTTATAAAGCTGTAGTGTCCCTGCTTCTGTGGCATTGTCAAACGACTTCTCACGCATTAAGAGATATCTCCACGCTTTGGCCCAATATAAGCATGTTATCTCCTCTCCACTATAAAATTGTTACCCATCCACTTCATATAATGTCATGAACATGTCAAAATGCCCACTTGAGATTTGTTTTTATGAAGTTGAATTCCATATTTACATTTTTATGACTGAATTACTTTTGCGCCTTCCACGACATTTTAAGATTCCTAAAGAAAGGATTTGATTTCCTCATTAGAATGCTTTCTACGTGCTTATTACATACATTACTATGGGTCCTGTAGACACATAACAACTGTACATTTCCAGATGAACTTTAACACTTTCAGGCTACCCTGTCTTACATTGCCTCTCCATTCCCTGACCTCCTTCCTTTCTTCTCTACCCACAATATGTGACAAAATTGAAGTGCAACTGAAAAATAGAAGGTAACAATAATCACAATTCTTTTATTTTTCCTTTCATATGTCAAGAATTTCTTTTTATATTTTTGTTTCTATAGACGATGTGTTCATCCTGTAGCTGGGTATGTAGGTGGAACGTACTTATATGGAACAGATGTGAAAATAGAAGCTGATACTGAGAGTGGAAAGATCTTGGAACATCAAGGTGCAGTGGTGACAAAGATTGTCTCCTTGACCAAACTAGTCAGGTTCCTCTAAGTCCACTTCATGACTAGGCCTTAACCTTAACCTATAAAGCCTTGATCAAAACACTAACATAATTTCTAACAGACCAAAGTCATATTCCTGGGATGATTCTAACCCCCCACCCCTGCTTTAAAGTACCTACCTGAAAAAACTCAAGACTGCCATAAGAATTTACTGTTTGTTCCAGCCAACACCTGAAGATAGGACCCCGTCTCCAGCCTCTTTGAGAGGGCAGAAGCCTCATTTTAAAAAACAAATACAGAGAGGTTTCACATGGACAATTTCCCCCCTCCCTGCTTTTTGTAATTTTGTTACTTTCCTGACTCTACTGAGTCCCCACACATCCCCTCTTCCTATTCCCTCATATGCCGTTTAAAATACCAGTCACCTCTATACAAATTGAAGTTAAGGTTACCCTGAAATCGTTTCCCTATTGCGGTGGTATATTACTAATTAAAATCTGATCTTACCATTTTAACTAGTGTGTCCGGCCTTGTGTATCTTTAAGAGAGGAGTAGGTGGTGGCTATCAGGAGGGAGGTGGGAAGCAATTGTTGCTTATAGAGTGTGTATCACTTGTACCCAGCCCAGCGCCTCTATAACTCAGATCTTCACACGTGTAAGACAGCAATCACATGCTACCGAGCCAGGTTTGTTATTTATGTTTTATCACAAAATATTTTTTTAAGTCTATGCTTTCAAAAGGAAGTGCTATTTCACTATTCATCCTTATTTCAATATCCAAGAAACCCAAATATATGGCTCATAGGAGACACTCAAAAATATCTAGTTAATGAAATTATATCAGAATAGATACCTGATGGGCTTCAGTTTCCTTGTTCCATTAGTGCTTATCTAAAAACTGAATTTATTAACTCCAAATTCTGAGATCTAGCTGATATTCTTAACTGTATAAATTGAGCTCTGAACCTTGTACAACTTTATTAGTTTCTAGTTCTAGATTCTTCCTCTTTGCAAAATACCCTACATACTCAATTGAAACAATTTTTATCTGTCCCCTGGGTAATATGTTTAGATTGTATACAGTAAAACATACATAGGTGAAATATATGATGTGTATGAAATAAAGCACTCCAGGTTAAATTTAAAACCTAAATATAAAGACCGTATTCAGAAAAATAATCTGCAGAACAGAATGTCATCCTAGATATATCTAAGTCCACACTTTATTCTGAGGGTAAACACAGGAGAAAGGGGGCTAGTCAGGAAGTTGCCTGGAGAAAGCCAAAAAATGGAATGAATTTGTTAAATGAACAATAAAGAGGTGAAAAAGTAGACCACAACTATAGTGAAACACAGCATTTGCTTTTGATGACTTGTCACTGATAACTTTTTGTTATTTGATATAGTTATGTTCTGTTTGAAATACCAAAACCAAACAAGACATGGCACATACTTTAAAAGGAATAAGTGATTTACTATCTTATTAAAGTTGTAAGTCTTCTAACATGATTCCAAGAAATTTTCTGGTTCAAGACATGGAAAAAGAAAATGAAAGGGAGAATAAGAATTATGAAAAAGTGAAAAAATGTTCTACGATTTTCTTCTAACTATACTTAGTTTGATAAACTGTTCAGAAAGTATGTATTTTCAGATTAATAAAAGTTGAATTTATTGCCAGATCTGCACTTCCAAAGCTATCCAAAAGGAAATTTTTCAGTCTGAAGGGCAGTGACACTATATAAAACTGGAATGTCCAAGAAAGAATTGTGTATATGTAGGTATACAGAAAAGCTACATATTTTTTCATTCTCTTAATTTCTGTAAAAGACAACCGATTGTTTAAGTCAAAATTATAATATGACAATATATATGGAGTTTATATATCATGGACACGTAAGATGTTACAACAGTGGAACAAAAGATTGAGAAACTGAAATGTACTATTGCAAATTTCTTAATTTTATACTAAATGATATAATAGTGACTCTAGTGGACTGTGGCACCATAAGCACAACCAGTTAAAAATAATAATAAAAATTTGAAAAGATGTAGCTGAAAAGCATGAAGACATGCAAAATAGAATACTTTGGGGGGAAAAAGTAATGCGGTTATCATCACCTGACTTATTCAAGGTGGAAAATCACCAGATCATTAAGTCTTGTGTTTGGCTCACTATAGCTTTGGTACCTGTTTTTTTCTTTCATACTTTAACACACTATTTCTACATTTGAGAAATGTCCTGTGCAACTTCTAATAAAAAATACAATATGATTTTAAAATTCAATTGTCACACACACACTGACAAATAGCATGCATACACAGGAAAATGGGTGGGAGATCCAAAAAGGCAGAGTAGATAAACACTGTGCTTGCCTCATCCCATGAACACATAAAAATTACAGCAAAATTATGGAACAATCAACCTGGAGAACCATCTGAAGTCCAGCTGAACAGAAGTTTTATAACTAAAGATATAAAGAAGAACCAACATTGAGGTGGGTAAGCAGGCCAAAGATGAGAAACAAGCTGACCCTAAACCTCCATGTGGTAGTTGAAAATCGGGAGCGATATCTCAGGCACAGAGGTTCCCCATGAAGGAGTGAGGGACCCACACCAGGCTCCCCACCCTGGAGCACTGTTGCTGGGAAGAAGAGCTCCCCCAACATCTGGCTGTGAAACACAATGTGGATTCCAATCATCTGGGTGGGACAGAAGGCTGTGGGAAACACAAACATCCTCTTAAAGGGCCCACACAGGCACTTACCCTAGGCTCTGGCAGAGGGACAATGGCTCTGGGGACATTGGAGACATATGAGTTATGTAACTTTGGGATGAGGACTGAAGGCACAGTCCCCATTTACCCTGTGTGGGGCCCTTCTCTCATTCAGCTGGCAGGTGGGTGCCATCTTTCCGGTGTTGAGCCCTCCCCCACAGGCCAAATCTGAATCTGATTGGCCTGGTGAGCTCTGCTATTCCACCCTGCTGACACACTGAGACTCTGCCTCACCCCCAAGAGGCTTTATCAGCCTCTGAACCTTATGGAAGCCAGCAGGCCTTGGAATGTCCTGGCTTTTTGTGGAACTACCCCAGAACCGGTGGTGGCGGCCTCTCCCACGTGCCTCCAGGTATAACAAAGGCAGCGACCATCTGTGGATCACTTTGTAGCTTCTACCAGGTACTCCCCGGCTGGTCACAGGATGGGGCTGACCTGGGCCTACATCAGAGCCCCTCCCAAGAGGCCCCAGAATCAACATACTTGGAGGTGGGCTTCAGACAATAGCAGAGGACCACCCAATTAGCTCCACTAGTGGCACACACAAAGGGTGATTGTAACAAGCATCAAAGCACACTGGGGTGAATCCCGCTCCATGGGTTAGCTCCCCACACAGCAGCCCATAAGCTGTGGATGTGGCCAAACCCCACAGCCAGTAAGCCTGAGGGTCAATACCTCCCACTGACATGGCAACAGTGATCAAGGCTCACCTACAACAAGAGGGCCCCCACAACCCACATTAGGGACACTCTTGGAGAGCCCAGCTTAGGTGACCAGGGAGACTGTGCCACTGGGCGCAACAGAGCACCTACTACATAAGGCCACCTGGCAAGACTGGGAGACATAGCAGCCCTACCTAATACATAGAAACAAACACAGAGAGGCAGCCAACATAAGGAAACAAAGAAATACATCCAAAATAAAAGAACAGGAGAAAACTCCAAAAAAATAACTAAACAAAATGGAGGCAGGCAACCTACAAGAGACAGAGTTCAAAACACTGGTTACAAGGATACTCAAGGAACTTAGTGAGAACTTCAACAAAGAGATAACAAGCATATAAAAGGACATAGAAACCATAAAAAGAGCCAGTCAGAAGTGAAGAATACAATAATTGAAATGAAGAATGCACTAGAAGGAATCACGAACAGAGTAGATGAAGCAGAGGATCAAATCAGCAATTTGGAAGACAAGGTAGCAGAAAACACCCAATCAAAACAGTGAAAATAATCCAAATAAATGAGGTGAGTTTAACAGACCTCTGGGACAATATCAAGGGTAAGAACATTTGCATCACAGGGGTAAAAGACAGAGAAGAGAGAAAGCAACTGATTGAGAACCTATTTGAAGAAATAATGACTGAAAATTTTCCTAACCTGGCAATGGAAATAGACATACAAGCCCAGGAAGTGCAGAGAGTCCCAAACAAGATGAACCCAAACAGGCCCACACTAAGACACATTATAATTAAAATGGCAAAGGTTAAAGACAAAGAGAGAATCCTAAAAGCAGCAAGAGAAGGGCAACTAGTAACTTATAAGGGAGCTGCCATAAAAATGTCAGCTGATTTCTTGACAGAAACTTTGTGGGCCAGAAAGGACTGGCACAAAATATTCAAAGTGATGAAAAGTAAGGACCTACAGCCAAGATTATTCTACCCAGCAAAGCTATCATTTAAAAATCAAAGGACAGATAAAGATCTTCCCAGATAAGAAAAAACTGAAGGAGTTCATCACTACCAAACTAGTGTTACAAGAAATGTTAGAGGGTCTTTTTTTAAGATGGAAAAAAAATATGAATAATAAAATGACAATAGCTACATATCTATCAACAATTGCTTTCAATGTAAGTGAGTTAAATGCTCCAATAAAAAAGATAGGGTTGCTGAACAGATAACAAAACAAGACACTTACAGATGCTTGCCTACAAGAGACTCAATTCAGATCAAAAGACACACAGACTGAAAGTAAAGGGATGGAAAAAGTTATTTCATGAAAATGGAAACAAACAAACAAACAAAAAGCTGGGGTACCAATAACTTATACCAGACAAAACAGACTTTAAGCAAAGACTATAACAAGAGACAAAGAAGGAGCTAGTAATCCCACTTCTGGGTATTTTTCTGAAGAAATCCAAATGCTACGTCGAAGAAACATGTACTTCCATATACTTATTGCAGCCTTGTTTACAATGGCCAAGATGTGGAGGTAACCTTGATGTCTATCGATGGATGAACGGATAAAGAGGTGATGATATATATATGCACAATGGAATATCGCTTGGCCATGGAATATAATGGGTTCTTGCCATCTGCGGTGACATGGATGGACTTGGATGGTATTGTGCTGAGTAGAGTATGTCAGAAAGTGGAAGACAGATGCAATGTGATTTTGCTTATATGTGGAATCTAAAGAACAAAATAAACAAACAAAACAGAAACAGACTGATAGATACAAAGAACATTTTGATGGTTGCCAGATGGGAAGGGGCTTGGGGTGGTGGGTGAAAAAGGGAAAGGGTTAAAGAGGTACAAATTGGTAGTTACAGAATAGTCATGGGGATGTAAAGTACAGCATAAAGAATATAGTCATAATATTGTAATAATTATGTATAGTGCCAGTTTGGTACTAGATTAGTCAGGGAGAGTCACTTCTTAAATTATATAAATGTCCAACCATACGCTGTAGACCTGACATTAATACAAAGTAATACTGAATGTTAACTGGAACTGAAAAATTAAAAGGAGCGGGAATGTGAAGGGCAATAAGTGGCCCAAATTTCCAGGTATAAAACAAATAAGTCATGGGGATGTAATGTACAGCATGGGGAATATAGTCAATAATACTGTGATAGCGTGGTACTGTGTCAGATGGTTGCGGGACTTATCATGGTGATCACTTCGTTAGGTATATAAATGTTGAATAACTATGGTGTACACCTGAAATTAATACAATATTGTATGCTATGTTTTAAATAAAGATCTTTAAAAAAAAAAAAGGAAAACTGAAAAATTCCAGAACTCTTCTCCAAATTTCCCCATCCAAACTTCTCCCATAGTGGGGCACTTCCAAGCACTCTTCAGAGCTTAATCTAATTTACTTCAGTCCCATTCCGATTCTTTATAATAAGGTCTGGCACATTTAGATTCTCCCAGTTCCTGTCAGTGGATCAGTGCTCCTCCCGGTGGACCACAGACCTGAACCCCATTAGTTTGAAAAAGGGTTTAGTGCCTAACGAGGGTAATTAACAAATGGCATTTTTGTTCCAATGTCAGAGAGCACAAAGACCTGCTGGTCTCCCCTCTTTCCTGTTCCCCCCTCCCACCCTCCCTCAGCAAACTGGCCTCCCCCAATGCTGTGGAATAGGAAACAAAATGCCTGGGTCCCCGCGCCTGAGTGTCTCCGAGCAGCATTGCTTCGCCAGGGTCCATTCCCCAAGCCAAGAGGGTGGGGTGGGAGCAGATGCAAGTGAACCAGCTCTTGCGAAAGACTGGTTTTTTCGCTTCGTTTTCGTGCTCAGTAATCCCCTTAGCACAGCTCTGGAAACTGCCTCTCCCTGATTAGAGGCAACTGTCGACTTGCTCTTTTTCTGTCACCTCTCCTTAGAGCCCTGACAACTTGTTAGCTTTATTTGCCCCTCCCTCTCGATTTCTATTTGGAATCCACCCAGAGCGGTGCTCACAGCCGTACCCCCGCCCCCAGGACCACCGATCCGCCCATTCCCAGCGTGGGGGGCGGAGTCCGAGGCCGGGGACCCTCCGCCCGGGGGAGTGTCCGCGCCAGGGCCACGCCCCTGAGTCTGAGCCCCGCACCGCCCCCTCCCCTCCGCGCCCTCCTTTGTTTTTAATTGGAAACATCCTCCTTTTTCTCTCTCCTTTGCCGCCCCCGCTTCCCGCTCCTGCGTGGATCAGCTCAGCGCCGAGGCCGGGCGTCGCGGGAGCCGAGCCGACGGCGGGCCGGGCGGTGAGTGGGGGCGGGCGGCCGGCGACTCGGGCAGAGGCCGGAGGCGGGTGGCCGCGGGGGGCGCGCGGCGTCTGGCCCCGCAATGCCCGGTCCGCGGCGCCGCATCCTCAGGTGGTCGCGGACGTTTCGAGGCTCCCGGCGCGCGTCTGTCTGCAGGGGGGACGCGTCCAGTCTGGGTTGGGGACCGGGGCCCCTGGGTATTAACGCCTGCGGCAGTGGCTCCTGGACGAAGGCTGTCTGCTGGGGAGCCCGTTGGGCCGGAGAGAAAGGCGCTCTGGGGGGCTGGCTGCGCTCCCGGCCGCCCTGCCCCCCTCCGGCTTCTCCGGCGGGAAGGCGCGCCGGGCGCGGCCGTCCTCGCCACCCGCCCGCCTCTGTCCGCGGGCTGGCTCCGCTGGTGGGCTCCGCCTGCGTCTCGCAGACATCCCCTCGGTGCAGCTCTCTTGGGCTGTAGCCCGGCCGATTGACAGGTCAAAGGGTTTCTCGTAACTTCTTTACCTACTGGAGGGCGGAGGGGCGGGGTTGCAGGAGAGATCAGTCACACTTTAGCCATGAGGGCACGCTGGGGAGATGTGATTTATTCAGGGTGTACTTGACTTGTTTCTGTAAAATAAAACGTATGTATTTCAAGACTTAGATTTTTTCTTTCATTTATTTTCTGGTCTTGTTTATATTCTCTTAGGATCTAGAATTTAATTGAGTTTTTGATTTTGTATTGCATGTTTCAAATGTAGCCACCCCAACCATAACGCACTAAGGTTGATTTCCCACCTCCTTAAAAGGATATAGATTCAGTATTTTAAATTGGGTTTTGCTACATTAGGAATAGAAAGATGACCTCCATCTATCATGGTTAATCTGGAAACAGCAGCATTATTTCCATTATATCTGGAAAAGCCAAGACCGCTCATCATCACTTTCTGTGCCATTGTTGTGAATTAGGCAGAAGAGGACATTAACATTCTCTTTAGCAAAAAAGACCGAATGATCACTTGAACCCATAATGTGATTGTATACCTTGAATGTCTACAGGAAAGAACTGCAAGTCTCATAGGAAAAAAAATAAGAATTTGATCGTGTCCAATTGCTTCTAACCGTAATTTACAGATCTCAATAGGTGTTACATACATAAACCAGAAAATGCAATAGAACAAAGTAAACTGTTCAATTTGGCATGAAATAACAGAAAATTGAAAAACGTATTTAAAAAAGATATAAAACTCGGGACATATGAAAATACATCAAATATATATATGAGTGTGTATAGGTAAAAATACAATAAAATACATTTTTATAGGTAACGATATCATTTCTCTACAAGAATGTATAAATTAATTGAATTCCTCACCATTTTTGTTTGTTTTCAAAGCAACTCTTTAGCGCATGTTGATTTTAGTTAAAAGAAGAATATTCAAATATGTGGGAAATTCACTGCATAATAAAAGGTATTATAAAGCTATAGTGATTAAAAGGCAATGGAAGAGGGAATAGATCTACTGCTAGACAAATCAGTGAAACTGAAGAGCCATATTTAAGAATAATAGGAAAGCTGACATTTGATTAGCATACATTTTAAATGAGGGGGTGGGGAAGAAATAATATGTAATTGATTAGGGTTGGCCAATAAGGTATTTCTTTGGGAAAACTAATAATAAAACTGGAACTTTCTCCCACTCTAAACACACAAATGTAATCTAGATGATTTACTAATTTAAGTATATGAAACCTAAAAGTAAAAGAAGAAAACCTGAATGCATATGTGTGAGCATGGCATGTGAGAAAAGCATTTCTGAAGTTGATACCAAAACCTGAAGCAAGTCAATTCATAGCAAGAGAAATGCAAATGGCCAGCAGTATGAAGTCTCTCAGTCACACTAATTATCAGAAAAATGCAATTAAAGTGAGACACCATTTTCCTGTTTTGGTAATTTTGAAAGTCTGATCATACTTGGTATTGTTAATGTGAGAAGAGAAATGCATTCTTACAAACTCTTTGTGGAATGTATTGGTAGAACTTTTATAGGGTGATAACTATCGTATTTTGCTGTGTATAATGCTCTCCCGTGTGTAATGGGCACCCACATTTTTGGCCCAAACTTTCAGGGGAAAAAATTGTTTCGTTTTAATTTTTTAATTCAAATTTTTATTTGTTTACATTTAGGTACTTGTTTTTTGTATTATAAAGGAATTTTAGCATTTATTTTTTAACATATGGTACAAGAAATTTTACGTAACAAATAATTATAAAACATGAACAGATACAAAGTGCAAGAAATTTTATGCACTGATAACAAATTTACGGTATTTACACATCATAGAAGGCCAAGAACTATTCGTTTTTGCAGGTTCATCGTTAAGTTCAACAAAACCGATGATCGTATTTTATATACAGGTATCGTTATTGATTTCTAGAGTTACGCTTTTAATTCATAAGCATAAATAAAATAATTAAAAACACTCATATAGATATGGAATTAGTACTACCCATGTAAAATGTGCATCCTTATTTTTGCCTCACAAATTTGGGCAAAAAAGTGTACATAGCAAAATATGGTATTAAATTTTTTGAATATTCATTCATTTACTGGTATTTATCATGTTTCTAAGTGTACAAATAAAAATCTATGTCAAAGATGTTCACAGTACGATTTTTGGTAACATAGTAACTTGGAAACAATTCTATAAGTATTGATTGAGATTTGGTTATATAATTTATGGTACATTCAAAGGTGGAAAAATACTCGTATGTAGTTTAAAACGCTTGATAGCTCTAAATGTAACTTGGAAGTATGTCCAAAGTACATTATAAGTTGTAACAAACACACAAAAACCAAGCTTAAACAGTATATAAATGTTTTATATAAACGTACATACTGTTTGTATAAAACATACAGTAACAATACTTTTGTAAAAAAGACTGAATTATGTATATATGTTCTGTTACATAATTCTATAATGTATGCATGTTATAAGGAAAAAAATGATGTTATAATAGGAAAAGTAATAATAAAGACCCTGAGAGTATAATTAGTAATTTATACAGAACAGTTCCTTTCTGGATGTATTAGTTGTCATTAACTGTAGAAGAAATATATTCACAAAGCTTTCATATTGTTCTTTTCATTTACTTTTTTTTTAAGTGTCGTTTTTCAGCTTCTTCCTTTGAAAATACCTCCATCTCCTCCCTTAATATGATTGCTGTGATGTTTCTCTTGGGCACACAGTTGAAAAGTTTTGCCTGAGGGATTTCACAATCTGTTAACTGCAAATGCAGAATAGTTCATACTCTATATTTTAGCAGCATTGTACTAAAATTCACCTTTTAAGTACGCATTCTTGAGGATGAGAGAAAGATGCCATTATCCTTTAAAAAGGAGAACATCTAAAACGATTAAAAAAAATAAAGAATGCATAGTGAAAATGCAGTAAAAATAAATGACGTTTGAAAAGAATTCTTAAAGTTCTGATACCATTCATATAAAGAATACAAAAAGGAAATTAAAAAGCTAGCAGAAAAGTGGACAGATGACAAACAGGTAATTCACAGAAATGGAGATACACCTGATGAAATGTAATAAAAACTCAACTTTTTCATTATAAGATGTGGAAAATATAACATGTATTTACCTTTCAGATTGGCAATTACAAAAGTTTTGATAAAACATCACAGTAGTGTAACACATTTTTGTCTGGCATGTGAATTGATTCAAATGTTTTGGAGTACAGTTTGACAATATATGTCAAAATAAAAATGCACAAAATTTTGATCCAGCAGTTCTGCTTCCAGGAATTTAATACTTAGGTATATAAAGAAGTATATGTTAATTTCAGCATTGTTTGTAGCAGCATACATTCAGGAACAACTTAAATTTTCATCATTAAGCAGACAGTTAAATAAATTGGGGTGCAGCTATTAAAAAAAGAATTAGGTTATGTAAACTGAAATGTGATCAGCATCAAGAGGAGATACAGAAAATGTAATCAATGTCAAACCGAGATAAAAGTGTGTAGAAAACTGCAATTTGTATTGAAAGGCATATATATATATCTGTCTGGTTGTCTTTTGAGATGGAAAATGGGGATCTAGGTAGGAGGCCATCTTTTTTGTGGTATAAATGTATGTACTGTTCTACTGATTTATTCCAGTGTTTGCAGATACTAACACCTATTTAAAGATATCTGTTTTTATAAATGTAAGGTTTCTTATCCAAATGATTTAATTGTAGGTCACATGACGTCCTGTTTTGCCAGTTTTTAATACTAGAAGACTAGCCAGAAAATGACACAATAAGGCATTATCTGGCAACCTTCCAGATATCATAATTGGCATGGTGATGTTTCCTTAAGTGTATTATAGGAACATCATGATAATAATATTTTGATAATTTTTGAGACTCCAAGTAACAATAACATTTTCCCCCTTGAAAGCTAGCATGGAGAGATCTGATGTTCTCTTTAAACAATTTAAACTAATGCATTATGTTTAAAAAAGTTATCTATGAACTGTGGGTATCAGTTTGCTACCATTTAATCTCATTCTTTTATTTTAAAATAGATCCAAATAACCAACTTCCAAAATTCGTAACATTTGTTGAAAAGAAGGAGAGAGCCAACCATAGACCTTTTGTTTGGAAGAAATGGTGTGACTAAAATAAGAAATATGTTTATATAGGTTATAAAAGCATCACAATACCAGTTGAATAGGTTTTGCCAACATTTTCATTTGTTCATAGTGAAAATCTGTTTCTCTCAAGTTTCTTGTGGGATTGATTTCATGCAAAGATACAATTAAATACATATTCCACGTATAGTTCTAATGAAAGATCCTGGATATCTGGGACATTTCTGTATATTTTATCCCAAAGTAACAGACCTAGGTTTATCTTGTTAGTGCAAGCCTCTCTAATTGCTTTTTGAAGTAAGATGGTTTCTTAATTCCACCCTTTGTGACAGCAACCTATTAAGTTGCCAAGGGGAGAAACAGGAATGACTGAAATCCTTCACAGTCGTTGTACTTTAATCCGTTCATCTTGAGCCCACTCAACTCTCCAGTTCCCTGGTAACCAAGAAATCCATAAAACTACTCAACACAGTACACCATAGGAACCAAGATTTTGGCTTAAAGCTTATAAAAAGAATTGTACTTATAATGGTGTGTGAAACAGTTCATCTTTGATGAACCCAGGGTCTTTTTAGTCACAGATCCACTGCAAGAGAGAGTGCCAGTTCTATTTATTACTGTTTATTTTTTCAAATCAGACTATAAAATATATACATTTTGGTACAACATTTGAAGAGAAAGCATTGTTTATATTTTAGCATATTCTCTAAGTTTTAAGTACTTTTTAACAAAATACATTATAATTATCCAGATTATTGTAAGCATTTTAATGATTTTTACAAAACTATAACCATATTTTTAAAGAAATATGATTTGTAAGGTTTTACTGTAATGTGTGTTCTTAACTATTGTGCTAGATATTTATGTAGTTTACAATTATTACTGTTCCTATTCTCTATTCCTTTTATGAGAATGAGAATGTATCATTTGAGAGTCTTACAACATATTTTGGATTTCTTTTGAACTTGAGAGGAAATTCACTTGGTTTTACAAATGAGGTTTGAGGGAAAATTTAGGTATTTTATTAGTAAATTGAAGATTTAATTGAGTTTATTAAAATATGATTCCTTTAGAAGATGGACTTTTATTTGAATGGAGAAGGGATGTCACAGATCTGTAATTGTGGGGGTAGTGGGTGGTGGTGAAGGGTATTTCAAAATTCCTTGGGAAATGGTTTCAAACCTCATACACTTAGGGAAAGAAGTCCCCTTCATTAGTGGTTCTCGAAGTGTGACCGTGAGTCAGCACCATCAGCATTACCTGGTCTGATACGGTCCAAGGCACATGTGGAAAGGTTCCAAATTTCTGTTATACGCCTTCCACCCTCTTACTTGAGAATCATTGTACTTGATTGCTGAGCAGGAAGGAACTTTGGAAATACGCGTAAATTAGTTTGAACTTTCATACTTACATACTTGACACATACTTGTCCGCCTTCTGTATGTGATTGCAGCTCTCTCTATGAAACATTTACATAGGTTTCCTTTAGTTTTATTTGACACAATGAAAAATTTGTGATTTTTACACTGTCGCAGGAACAAACTCAAACGTATTATTTAATACTATATTAAGCAAATTTGACTTTGTATTCTTAAATATTCTTGATAATATCAGAGTGTTTAGGAAGGCAGATAAGTGTACATTCATTTTGGAAATATTAACATCAAATGGTGAGCTAATATTTGGAAAATCCTTGTAAGAAAATTGCATATTCTATTCATTATGCTTTAAAAAATTTCTACTATGTCAGGTACCTTCAAATAGCTTTTTAAAAAAATATTAGTTTTAGGTGTACAAAACAGTGTAATAGACATTTACACCCCTCACAAAGTGATAATTCCCCTCCCTTAATCTATTACTCCTTGACATCGTATATAGCTGTTACAATTCCATTGACTCTATTCCCTATGCTGTACTCTATATCCTGTGATACTATGTATATTAAATTATAGTTGACACACAGATGGCCAACAGACATGAAAAATGCTCAATCTCACTAATCATTAGAGAAATGCAAATAGAAACCACAATGAGATGCCACCTCACTCCGGTCAGAACGGCTATCATCAGTAAATCAACAAACAACAAGTGCTGGCGAGGTTGTGGAGAAAAGGGAACCCTGGTGCACTGTTGGTGGGATTGCAGACTGGTGCAGCCACTGTGGAAATCAGTATGGAGGTGTCTTAAAAAACTGGAAATGGAACTACCTTCTGACTTAGCAATTTCACTCCTGAGCATCTATCCAGAGAAATCCAAAACGCTAATTCGAAAAAAATATGTGTACCCCTATGTTTATTGCAGCCCTATTCACAATAGTCAAATAGCCTTTTTAACAAAAGTTAAAAAAAAAAACAACCAAACATACACTTGATTTAATATCATAGTCAAAGGATATTTCCTTTAAAAATATCTTAGCTACTCGGCCCAATTTAAAACTCTACACTTTCAGATTTGGCTACCAAAGGTGTTAATTTTTATTTTCTCAATTGTTTTTATATTGTTTTAATGTTGCAGGCTTATGTACTCATAAAAGTTTTAAGTTTTCCCAGTAGAACAGTTCTGAAATTTGATCACATTCCAGATTTTTTGAATCGTTTTCTTAGTTTATAATGTACATAAATATTATATGTTTCTGTATTTGAATACTTAAATATGCACAGTAGCATTGATACTTAATTACTTAAAAAAATACTTTCTTCCCCGACTGGGTTTTGGTGGTTGTGACAGGCCCTTATCCAAGGAAGGAATAATAGGATGTATTTAAACAGGTGATGACTTTAACGAAAAGTGACGAGGCAGATTTTTCTGGGTTCATGATGCTTTATGATTCATATGGAAAGTCCTTAATGTAAACTATGTGTGCAGTATGTTTGCAGCAGATTTCATCATTGTGAGAAGAATTGACCCCACACAGTTGCCCTCTAATATATGTGATAATTGCAATAGCTAAATCCCAGAAAGCTATTGATTTGGTAAACTTACATGATACAATCACCTTTTTTAAGAAGAGACGGAAATCTTCTGTTTATATTTTAATGGTTCTCTAAAATTAAATGAACAACATAAATCATGGACAACATAAATCAATTAGTTTGCAAGTAGAGAATAAAAGATGGTTCTGGTAAGATTTCAGCTATATAGGAAGTTACATTAACAGTTGGAATCCAGTATTATGATAAGGTCAGTGTTGCGGAAATTGTTTTATGAATTCCTTTGAGTTTATACGATCCTTGGAAAAGATACATACTCTGGAGAGTTCACCACATTTATGACCTGTTTTCATTCAGTTCAAATAGTTTCTTAATTTTCTTGAGACATCTTCTGACTGAATTATTTAGAAGTGTGTTGTTTCTAAGTGGTTGGAGATTTGCCTGTTATTGTTCAGTTAGTGATTCCTAGCGATATTACATTATCGTCGGAGAACAAACTTTGATTTTAGCTTTTTGTGATTTTTAAAGATTTGTTTTATGATCCAGAATATGGTCTTGTTGGGTGAAGTTTGCATGCATTGAAAGAATAGGTATTCTGAGGTTGTCGAGTGGAATGTTCTACAGATGTGAATGTTGGTTGATGATGTTCTAGTTCTTTAGTGTAATTTCTGATTTTCTCCTTTTCTGTGGATTACTGAAAGAGATGTTCAAGTCTCCAACTATAATTGTGGACTTGTTTCTTCTTTCAGTTCTGTCAGTTTTTGCTTCATGTATTTTGATGGTCATGTTAGAGGTACAATTACATTTAGGATTGCTATGTCTCATTGGTGTCTTGATTCCCACTTTTAAATGATGGACCTCTTATCTGTGGTAATTTTCTTTGCTCTGAAGTATACTTGTGGAGTGTTAATATCCCCCTCTCTCCCTCCTTCCCACCTCCTTCCTTTCCTCCTTCCCTTCTCTCTTTCTTTCAATACATTTATGAAGATAGACTTCACATATAAAATCCATCCATTTAAAGTTTATTGAGTTTTTCTTTATTCACAGTTCGGCTGCCATCACTACAATCTAATACTAATTCCAAAAAGAAAAAAGACCGATGCCCGTCAGCAGTCATTTCACATCACTGTCGCCGTTCCTCCAGCTCCTTGCAACCACTAACTTATTTTATATCTTTAGAGACCTGCCTATTCTGGATAGTTCATATAAAGAGAATCATTACAAAGTACGATCTTTTGTGACTGACTTCTTTCACTTAAAGTTTTCAAGGTTCATTCAGGTTGTAGTATGTATCAGTACTTCATTACCTTTTATGGCTGAATAATAATGAGGTGTGATCAACAAATACAGTGAATTTAAAAAATTACAGTAAAAGACACATTGCCATTAATCCCCCTCGCTTTGAACACATTTATCCCATCGTTCTTGCCACTTTCTGAGGCAGTTCTGGAAGTCCTCTTTCGTGAGTGTCTTTAGTTGCACTGTCATGGCTGCTTACATGTCCTGAATCATTTTAACCTTGGGGAAGAACCAGAAGTTACATGGTGCCAGATCCGGTGAATAATGTGGATGAAGACACACTGTAATATTTTTATTTGACAGAAATTGTTGTACAAGAAGTGATGTGTGACATAGAGCATTGTCGTGATGGAGGATGATTTACGGCACACTTTAAAATACACTTTCTCTCAACCATAGCTCACACCCAACTGACTGCACCAAACAAGTTGTCACACATTGTTACTAAGGTTCAATGCACCGCTTTCCATATTGAAGATCCCTGCCTTTCTGTTGGATGGCACTCGGCAGCAGTAGTCACCTGCTAGTAGTATTTTGTGAACACAACGGAAAGGCTCCGTGTCACACATCACTTATGTTACGGCAATTTCCGTCAAATAAAAACATACGGTGTGCCCTCATCCACCTTATTCACTGGATCTGGCACCGTGCGACTTCTGGCTCTTCCCCAAAGTCAAAATGACCATGAAAGGAAAACGTTTTGAATCCATTCAGGACTTCTAGGCAGCCATGACTGTGCAACTAAAGACACTCATGAAAGAGGACTTCCAGCACTGCTTCAGAAAGTGGCAATAAAAGTGGGATAAGTGTGTTCGAAGCGAGGGGGAGTATTTTGAGGGGGATTAATAGCAATGTGTCTTTTACTTATTTTTTTTTAATATAAACATTCACCATAGTTGATCACACCTATTCCATTGTAGGGATATATCAATTGAAAAATTTATCCATTCATTATTGGTGGACATTTGAATTGTTTTTACTTTTTGGCTATTTTGAATAATGCTGCTATGAACATGTTTTTATGACAATGTTCATTTCTCTTGAATATGTACTGACAAATACAATTGCTGGGTAATATGTTTAATTGTATTAACCGTATTAAACTCTGTGTTTAATCTTTCAAGGAACGGCCAGACTTTTCCAGAGCAGCTATACCAGCAATGTTGGAGGGTTTCAGTATCTCCACATATTTGCTAACACTTGTTATTGTCTATCTTTTTCATTATAGCCATCCTAATAAGTGTGAAAAGTAACTAATTGTAGTTTTGATTTGTATGTCTTTTAATGACTGATAACGTTAAGAATCTTTTTATGTCTTTATTGGCCATTCGTATAGCTTCTTTGGGGAAGTGTCCAAATCCTTTTGCTATTTTTCAGTTGGGTTGTCTTTATTATTGACTTCTGGGTTTGTTTGTTTATATACATATTCTCAATAAAAGTCCCTCACCAGACATATGATTTGCAAATATTTTATCCTATGCTGAGGTTTTTTCTTTCTTTTTCTTGATGGTATTCTTTGCACTATAAACTTTTTAATTTTGGTGAAGTCCGGTGTATTGATTTCTTTTTCATTTCTTCCACTTGGTATCATATCTGTAAAACCATTGGCTAACCCAAAGTCATGAAGATTTACTCCTGTATTTTCTTCTAGGATTTCTTAGTTTTATATTTTACAAAAATGGTCCATTTTGACTTAATTAGTTTGTGTGGGATGCTTTAACGGTCCAACTTCATTCTTTTGTATGTGGATATACAGTTTTCCCAGTACTGTTGAAAAGATTATTCCTTCCTATTGAATAATGTTGGTACCAAATTCTGTTCCATTGGTCTATATGTCTATTTTAGGCCAGTACTACACTGGGTTACTGGAACTTTGTAGTAACTTTTGAAGTCAGAAAGTGTGAGTCGTCCATCTCTTTTCTTTGTTTTCAGGATAATTTTGGCTCTTAAAGTTTCGTTTTGTTTCCATATGAATTTTATGTTTAGGTTGTCAATTTCTAGAATAAGGCAATTTGAATTTTGATAAGGATTATGTTGAATCTATAGATCAGTTTGGGGAATATTGCCATCTTAATATTAAGTTGTCTGATCCATGAACTTGGGATGTCTTTCTTTTTATTTAAATCTTCAATTTCTTTCAGTATTGTTTCATAGTCTTTAATGTACAAGTCTTACACTTTTTTTGTTAAATTTATTCCTACGTATTATTTTTTAATATTCTTATAAATGGAATTGGTTTCTTACATTGTTCATTGCCAGTCTATAGAACACAATTGACTTTTGCATATTGATTCTGTGTCCTGCCACATTACCGAACTAGTTTCTTACTTTGAATAATTTTTAGTGGATTCCTTAGGAACTTCTATATACAAGATAGGTCGCACTTCTTTATTTCCAATCTGGATGGATGCATCTGTGCCTAGGATCTCTGTTATTTTGATTACTAATTCAATCTCTAATTATTGTATTTGGGTTTTCTATTTTTTTTTTTTCAGTCAGTTTTGGTAGTTTATGTCTTTCTAGTAATTTGATCATTTCATCTAATTTAACTGATTTTTTGGCATATGATGGTTTATATTATTCCCTTCTAATTCTTTTTTTTTTTCCCAGTGCAAGTTTGATATTAGCATGCTTCCTTTTGTTTATGATTTTAGTAATTTGGGTATTCTCTTTTTTTCTTCATTAGTCTAGTTAAAACTTTGTGTTGCTCTTTTCAAAGCAGCAACTTTTGTTTTTTTTGATTTTTCTCTATTTTTTTTCTATTCTTTATTTTATTTATTTCTACTCTAATCTTTACTATTTCTCCTGTTTGCTTTGGTTTTAATCTGTTCTTTTTTATTTTCTTAAGATGGAAGTTAGGGTTACTGATTTGAGAGCCATGTTTTCAAGAACATGTGTGTTTACAATTGTAAATATGTTTCTAAGCATTGCGTTAGTTGCAACTGATAAGTTCTTTGGCATTTTGTCTTTTCATTTTCATTCATCTCAAAGTATTTTCTAATTATCCTGGTGATTTTTTTTGCTAGACTATTGCTTATTTAGAAAGTTGTTATTTAATTTCCAAATATTGTAAATTCACCAAATTTTGCTCTGCTGTTGATTTCTAAATTTAATTCCATTGTTTTCAGAGAACGTTTTATGATTTCAGTCTTTTAAAATTTGTTGAGGTTTGTTTTATGGACTGATAACATGATCTATCTTAGAGACTGTTCCATGTGCACTTGAGAAAAATACATTCTTCTACTAGTGGGTGCAGTGTTATATAAATAGGTGACTGTTAGTTTTAGGTGGTTATGAAAATGTTCAAGTCTTTTATTTCCTCATCGATTTCCTGCTTGGTGAGTCATCTATTTTTGAAAATGGGATATTGACGTCTCAAACTGATATTTTTGAATTGCCTATTTCTCTCCTCAATTCTGTCTAGTTTTGTTAGTGTATATTGGGACACTATTGTTATGTGCACATATCTGTATAATTGTTTCATTTTTCTGATGACTGCCCTTTTATCTTTATGAAAATATCCTTCTTTGTCTTCTGTAATAGTTTTTGTCCTAAAATGATTTTCTCTGAGATTACTATAGCCACTGCACTTTTTGGTTACCGTTTGCATGGTATATACCTTTTTGATTCTTTTACTTTCAACGTGTTTGACTTCTAATCTAAATTGTGTTTCTTGTACACAGCATATAGTTGGATTATGTTTTTTATTTTCTTTTTAAATCTATTCTTCCAATCTCTGACTTTTTATTGAATTATTTAATCCATACTTTTTAAAGCAATTATTAATAACAAGGTAGTATTTATGTCAGAATTTTGCTACTTGTTTTCTATATGTCTTAAAATCCAGATTTTTTAAACATATTTACTTGGTATATCTTTTCCATCTTTTCCCCCTTAGTCCACTTTATCATTACATTTGTAGTAAGTTTCTTTTAGAGAGCATGTAATTGGGTCATTAAAAAAAATATATCCACTTAAATATATGGCGATGGAAGAACTGACTCTGGGTGGTGAACACACAATGTGATTTATAGATGATATAATGCCAAATTGTACACCTGAAATCTATGTAACTGTACTAACAATTGTCACCCCAATAAACTTTAATTAAAAAAAGAAATACCCACTTACTCATTCTATCTGTACCTCTTCATTGATATGTTAATACATTACTTTTATTGTAAATATTGATATGTTTGAGTTTATACGTGCTTGTTCTTTTTTTCAGTTTTCTGCCTCTCATTTCCTGTCTTCTTTAGGGTTATTTTAATCTTTCTGTACTGTTTAGTCTGTTACAGTGTTTTGAATTCCATTTTTGTGAGTCGTGTTTTTAGTGGTGGCTCCTGGGGGTTTAGTACATGCACTTAACTTTTCACAGTTCTCTCATACTTCATATTTTACCACTACAAGTGGAATGCAAAAATAATTATCATCGTGTAGGTCCCTTTACACCTATCAATTTATGTAGTTGTTCATGTCTTAAACCTACATACTTCCTTTAGACAATATTATAATTTTTTGCTTTCAATTGTCAAACCTATTTTAAAGAATTTAAGAAGAGAAGATCAGCATTTGATTTATGCAGATGTTTACTGTTTCTGTTCATCCTCCTTCAATTCAGATATTCCAAGTTTCCTTCTGCTATTTCATTTTCCTTATAAATGAAAATTTCCTTTATGAATTCCTCCGCAGGTGTGGTGGCAATGAATTCCTTCATTTTTTTCTTTATGGTTGAATGTTTTTATTTCTCATTGTAAAGGACATTTTTCCTGAAATAGAATTCTGGATTGATAGTTGTTTTCTTTCAGTACTTAAAAAATATTCTTCTGCTCTTCATGATTTTCTGATGAGAAATCCACAATCATTGTAATTGTTATTCTCTTAATTAATGTATTGTTTTTCTCTGGCTGCTTTCAGGATTTTTTTATTTGTCTTTTTAGTTCCCAGCAGTTTGTTTATGATGTGTCTAGGAGTGGATATCTTTACTTTATTCTGTCTGGGATTCATTGAGTGCATGGGTAGGTTTATGATTTTTACAATATTATTACAATATTATTGACTGTATTCTCTATGTAGTACTTTACATCTCTGTGACTATTTTGTGACTACCAGTTTGCACATCTCAATCCCTTCACTTTTTTCACCTCCCCTTTAGTCTGATATCAGTTTGTTCTCTGTATGTTTGAATCTGTTCCTGTTTTCGTGCTTTTGTTTATTTTGTTCTTTAGATTCCACATTACTGAGATCATATGTAGGTTTATGGGTGTTTTGTTGTTTTTTGACCAAATTTGGAAACTTTTCACTATTATTTTTTCAAAAAATGTTTTCTGCACTACACTGTTTATCCTATTCTTCTGAGACTCTGATGCCATGACTAGTAGACCCTTTGGTATTGTTCCACAGATCCCTAAAGTTTTGCTGATTTTTTCCCCATAATTTTTCTGTTTTTCAGAATGGATAGTTTCTATTGACCTGTCTTCAAGCTCAGTAACTTTTGCCACGTAATCTCCATTTTTCTATTGAGCCCATCTAGTAAATTTTTTAAAATTTATTTTCTAAAATTTTCATTTGCTTCTTTACATCTATTTCTTTGCAGAGACTTAATTTTTCCACTTTTTTTTCCTTCTTGGAGCATTTTTTAAATAGCTGCTTTAATTTTTGTCAGGTTAACTGCAACATCTGTGTCATCTTGGCATTGGCTTGTTTTGATTTCTTTTCCCCCCCATAAGTTGAGACTTTTCTGGTTCTTTGTATGCAAAGTAAGCTTGTACTTTATCCTGGACATTTTCAATATCATGTTATGAGATTCTGAATCTTATTTAGATGCTATGGAGGAAAATAATTTTCTTACTGTTTTAGCTGGCAATGACCCAGTTGGGTTCAGGCCACAAGTTCTGACCAGCCTTCTGTGTGTTGTGATTTCAGTGTCAATTTCATGTCGAAGTCTTTGCCAGGCTCTTCACATCTCTCTTGTATGTATGCAACCCAATGGCCAGTCAGACCGGGGCAGTAGTCTCCTTTACTTCAGTTCTCAAAGACTTTATTAGAATCAGATGTTTAGGATCAGATCCATGCATGCACTACTCAGAGATGAACCTGGAAGTTCATAAATAACTTTACTGAGACACTTTCTTCTCCACAATCTCCGTACCAATACTCCGGGTGTCTCCTTTTCAGTTCTCGAGCTAGAAAAATTAGGTTTGCTTTACCTTATTTTTGCTGTGTACTTTCACAAATTCACTTACCTTCAAGGAGGGCAGAGAGAAAAAAAATCAAGGGGGTGGGAGATGGGTTTCACCCCCATCCTCTTGGAACCACAGCACCTTGTATCCAGGGAAAGATTTCCTTCCCTTAGTATTCTAGGCACTTGTGAGCCTTTTTTTTTCCTTAAATGTAATTACTCATTTCTCCACGGTGGCATTGCCAGGATCTGGAACATGAGGGAATGGAGTAAAAGAAAAAAAATATATTGGGGAGTTCTTCACCTCCTGAATTTTAGGAATTCTGCTTTCCCCCTGCTCAGGCAAGAACCAGAGGTCTTCTCCTGGAGCTCTCCTGGCACATGGCACCTCCTACTGTGTTTTAGGCTGCCTTGAAATAGTATCAGGCCAGGGGTAGCAGAGAAAAATCAGAAAAGTGATTCTGGCTTGATGTACTTCCGATTCTGGTCTTCTCCCATGTTCTTGCTGCTGTTAAATTTCCAGGGTATTCAGATAGCTGTCCAGTTGTTCTGTCTGGGTTTATTAACTGCATTCATTGGGAAAGACAGGGTGGTATAGGTTTACTATAGCTTACCCAGAACTGGAACTTGTGATCTATTATGATTTTTACTTTTTTCTGGGTTTATAGATAATTTCTTTCTAAATTAGGCATATATTTCAAAAACCTTACAAAATGGAACTTAGAAGGGAGCTCAAAAGAAAGGCCTGATTTCATAATCTAGGGTATAATAGTAAAGAGAACGGAATAATTGGAAAGCAATATGAGGAAGTTGGGATAGCAGAGAGAGGGCAGCAAGGATGCAGAAGGTAATTTTCACTAGGGTTTAGCATTGTAATCTGGCTTGTGATGATGGCATTTTGAACTGTAGTTTCCCCAGTTTATAAAACTGTGACCTTGAACAGTTTATTTAAACTTTGTGAGCTTCTCTTTCCTTACCCGTGTAATGAAAATCATAATGTCCATTTCATTCAAAATATAAAAAGTTTCTAGCACCTTGCAGATAATTAGTAATATCTAAAACTGAAACCCAATAAAAAGAGTGTTTTTTAAGCATGTCATATCAGTACATTTGAGGTCTGAATCAGTAGGTAAAATCTTAAAATTTTTACTTAAAAGAATCATGGTTTCTATTTGGCCTCATTCAAGTTAGTTTTAAATTGAAATATAACAACAGTTATCTCTTGGAGAATGTAGAAATTTGACTGGTTTGCCTATTGTTTCCAGCCCTGTGGTTTAGTGTTGAGATATGATCCCTCTATTCCCAGTTTCTTAATGGTTTTTATCATAAATGGCTGTTGGATTTTATCAAATGCTTTTTCTGCATCTATTGATATGATCATGTGATTTTTATTTTTCATTTTGTTAACGTGGTGTATCACATTAATTGATTTGCGGATGTTGAACCATCCTTGCATACCAGGGATGAATCCCACTTGATCATGGTGTATGATCTTTTTAATGTATTGCTGAATTCTGTTCACTAATATTTTGTTGAGGATTTTTGCATCTATGTTCATTAGAGATATCGGCCTGTAGTTTTCTTTTTTTGTGGTGTCTTTGTCTGATTTTGGGATCAGGGTGATAGCGGTTTTGTAAAAAGTGTTTGGGAGTCTTCCCTCCTTCTGGATCATTTGGAAGAGCTTGAGGAGAATAGGTGATAATTCTTTTTTGAACGTTTTGTAAAATTCACCTGTAAAGCCATCTGGTCCAGGACTTTCGTTTGTTGGGAGATTGTTGATTACTGATTCAATTTCCCTGGTGGTAATCAGTCTATTCAGGTTTTCTGTTTCTTCTTGAGTTAGCCTTGGAAGGTTGTACACCTCTAGAAAATTGTCCATTTCTTTCAGATTGTTAAATTTGTTGGCATATAGTTGCTCATAGTAATTTCTTAAAATTTTTGTATTTCTGCAGTGTCTATTGTCACTTCTCTTTCATTTCTGATTTTATTAATTTGGGTCCTCTCTCTCTTTTTTTTTTAATGAGTCTGGCTAAAGGTTTGTCAATTTTGTTTATCTTCTCTAAGAACCAACTCTTGGATTCATTGATCTTTTGTATTGTTTTTCTGGTTTCTATTTCATTTATTTCTGCTCTGATCTTTATTATCTCCTTTCTTGTACTCCGTTTGGGCTTATTTTGCTGTTCTTTCTCCAGATCCCTTAAGTGTGAAGATAAACTGTTGATTAGTGATGTTTCTTGATTCTTTAGGTAGGCCTGCAACGCTATGAATTTCCCTCTTAGGACTGCTTTCGCGGCATCCCATAGATTTTGGGTCGTCGTGTTTTCATTTTTGTTTGTCTCGAGATATCTTTTGATTTCTTCCTTGATCTCCTGGTTGACCCATTCATTATTTAGTAACATGTTATTCAGCCTCCATTAATTGGTTTGTCTTCCAGTTTTTTTCCTGTAGTTCATTTCTAATTTCATAGCACTGTGATCAGAGAAGACAATTGGTACAATTTCAATTTTCTTAAATTTATCAAGACTTGTTTTGTGGCCTAACATATGGTTTATCTTGGAAAATGTTCCATGTGTGCTTGAGAAGAATGTGTATTCTGCAGCTTTGGGGTGAAATGCTCTGAAAATATCGATTAAATCCAAGTGGTCCAATGTGTCATTTAAGGCTGTTGTTTCCATATTGATTTTCCGTCTGGAAGAGCTGTCCCTTGTTGTCAGAAGTGTGTTGAAGTCCCCTACCATGATAGTGTTACTGTTGATCTCTTTTTATGTCAGTCAATATCTATTTTATATATTTAGGTGCTCCTATGTTGGGTGCATAGATGTTTACTAGGGTTATGTCCTCTTGTCGGATCGATCCCTTTATTGTTATATAGTGTCCATCTTTGTCTTTTAATATGTTCTTCATTTTAAAGTCTATTTTGTCAGATATAAGTATTGCAACTCCAGCTTTTTTCTCATTCCATTTGCATGAAATATCTTACTCCAACCCTTCACTTTCAGCCTGTGTGTGTCTTTTGATCTGAGGTGAGTCTCTTGTATACAGCATATACAAGGGTCTTGCTTTCTTATCCACTCAGCCACCCTATGTCTCTTGATTGGAACATTTAATCTGTTTACATTTAAAGTGATTATTGATAGGTACATAGTTATTGCCATTTTTAAATTTGTAGTTAGATTGTTTTCATATTTCTTCTATTTACAGAAGTCCTTTTAGTATTTCTTGCAATGCTGGCTTGGTGGTAATAAATTCCTTTAGCTTATTCTTTTCTGGAAAGCTCTTTATCTCATCATCAACTTTAAATGATAGCCTTGCTGGATAAAGCAATCTAGGTTGTAGGCCTTTGTTTTCCATCACTTTGAGTATCTCCTGCCACTCCCTCCTGGCCTTCAATGTTTCTGTAGAAAAGTCATTTGATAGTTTTATGGGAGTCCCCTTGTATGTAACCCTCTGTCTTTCTCTTGCTGCTTTTAGGATTCTCTCTTTGTCTTTAAGCTTTGCCATTTTAACTATAATGTGTCTTGGTGTGGACCTGTTTGGGTTTATCCTGGTTGGAACTCTCTGCACTTCCTGGGCTTGTATGTTGGTTTCCCTCATCAGGTTGGGGAAGTTTTCAGACATTATTACTTCAAATATGTTCTCAATCCCTTGCTTCCTCTCTTCACCTTCTGGTATTCCTATGATGCGCATGTTGTTGCGCTTGATGTTATCCCAGAGGTCTCTTAAGCCATCCTCATTGTTTTTTATTCTTTTTTCTTTCTGTTGTTCTGTGTGGGTGATCTCTGCTAACTTGTCTTCTAAGTTGCTGATTCGATCCTCTGCTTCATCTAACCTGCTGTTAATTCCTTCAAGTGAGTTCTTAATTTCAGTAATTGTGTTCTTTAGTTCTAAGTGGTTGTTCATTGTGATTTCTACATCCTTCTTTATGTTGTCTCTAAGCTCCTTAAACATTCTTATCATCAGTGTTCTGTACTCTGTCTCTGATAGGTTGGTTACCTCTTTCATTTGGTTCCATTTCTGGAGGTTTCTTCTGTTCGTTTATTTGGGACATGTTTGTTTCCCCATTCTGGCTGACTCTCTGTGTTTGCTTCGATGTATTACGTAGATCTCCTAGAGTTCTTAGCTCTTGCTGGGTTATCTTATGTAGTATGTGTCCTTTACATTTGACTTGCACTACTTCGTTCTTCTCCTCTGCGTGTGCTCCAAAGGTGACTCTTGTGTTGTGTATATTGTCCTGTTAAAGAAGATCTTTAATTGCTTTTCGCTTGTGAGTAGGTGGGGTTAACTCCTAGGCTGACTCGTTGTGAGACTTGGCTCTGCCCACTGCAGGGTGTTCTGTGAGGGTTGACCACTTAAATGTGGTTAGGCCTCTATGGGCACTTGTGCCTGTAGAGAATTCCCTCTAGGTGTGTCACTTGTAGGTCAAACCTGGTAGTACTCTGGTTTGGTCTGGAGTTGGCCTTTGGGTATGTTGGATCTTGTGCCTCTTAAGCTGGGCCCTGGTAGGGCAATTTCAGAACAAAGCAAATCACCAAGCACAACAACAACAACAACAACAAAGAAAAAATCAAATACATTCACATGTAAAAACAACCGACAATCCCCACTCAACACAGGCAAAGATATCAAAGATGTAAAGATACAACAAAACAAACCAAAACAAAAAGCAGCACCAGTCTTCTCTTAAACCCACCAAGTAATTTCCAGGTTGTCCTCTGCTGTACCAAAGAGTCCTTTGCATATTGTGCAGGCAGAGCCGGTCACCTGGTGCCCAGAGTGACATTGGAACTGCAGATTTAGATGCATGGGGCTTAGGGATCTGGATGGTAGTTTCTACAAAGTCAGTGCAGTTTCTGCTCTTGCCTGCACATATGCGCACTGAGCGTAGCACCACCAGCCCTGTGTTCAGTTCTCCTGAGTCTTAGGGCACTTCTTCCGTGTGTGTGTGTGTGTGTGTGTGTGTGTGTGTGTGTGTGTGTGGCGGGCGGGAGATTTCTGAGCTGCTGAAAGCCGGGAGCTGCGTCTGCTGCTCACTGCTGATCCCTGGGAGTGTCTTGGCAGTTGCACTTGCCCCGCCCTAGGCAGGCCAGAAAGGGTGGGGGCTGGGGATGGAGGGGTCTTCTCTCTCCCAGCCCAGGCGTGTCACAGTTTTCCTGCAGGCCAGAAAAGGTCGTGGCTTGGGGTGGAGGAGTCTCTTCTCTCCTAGCCCAGCAAAAATCACACTCTTCCCCAGCCTCTTCCCTGGGTCAGAGCTGCATGCCAGCCTTCCCAGAGGCTGAGCACTAAGGCTCCTCTGTAATCTGACACTACGTCTCAGTTCAGGGACCAGTTTAAGTCTCTGGAAGGGCGAGGGTAGGATTGGAAGAGCGGGGGGGGGGTGGGGGGTGGGGCCCAGTTATAGAGTTTGTGTCCTTTGTCCAGCCTAGGGCCCAACTGGAGGTCTCACTGAGGTTATTGCCTCAAATGCTAGATATGCTGCCCCCTCGGCGGGAGAGATCAGCTGTGGGACGCAGGGAAAGAGCCCACCTCCTGGCTTTTGTGTTCTCTGTTCGGTCCTGGGATCCCCTGCGTCTCTGCAGCTGCGGATGCCGGCAGGCCGCGTTTCCACCACCGCAGATGCGGGCCGCATCTCCACAGCCACAGGTGCAGGCCGCGTCTCCACTCCGCTCCCTTCCCTCATCACCTGCTTGCCCAGTTTGCCCACCTTCAAGTAATCCTTGCACGAGTCTCTTAGCTGTTCTGCGTGATGAGCAGAGTCCTTTGATGGGTTATAGATGTCCCTTTTGTGACACGATCCGGAGGAGAACTCAAAAAGTGCGCCCCGCTGCCGCCATCCCTATGACGTCACTCTTCTAAAAAATAATCACATGTCCTTTCTGCCGCTGCCAATTGTCTCAACTCCCCACACAGCTGACTCCTCAAAAAGAGCTGTCTTTGCTTGCTGGCGGCATGGCCTCGCCATCATGTCTTTCCTCCGTCTAACTTTTTCATGCAGCCTTTTCAGCACTTCCAAGTAGTAAACTTGGTTAACTGTTTGTCTAGTTGGTACAAGTTCATACTGAATAATCCCTCCAGTGTCAAAAAAAGGTTAGCAACATCATTGCAACAAGTTCGGGAACTTAATTGTCAGACGTTGTATAGCATATAAATATATATATATATATGTATGTAACAAAATATAGTTAAGTAACGTGTTATAAATAACATATTCAGTTGCTTCTAAGTAGCAGGTTTATAGAAATAGTATGTCAAGAGAATTACACTTTGTAATTTTATGAGCAGAACAGTGTAATATAGACTAATGCAAATGTGACATGTAATTGCAAGGGAACTGCCTCCATGTGAATCAACTAACAATCAAAAAGCTTTTAAATAAATTTTGTTTTATTTTATTTTAAATTTAGTTAGACTACACAATCTCCTATTTGTCCCCCCAGACTAATGGGTGCATGTAAAAGTGCATAAATCCTGTGGTCTGCCATGGTCCAGAATGTGTAGGGAGTTATATTCAGAGGAAACAAAAATATGCCCAGAGACGTGGAAGAGTAATTCAAGCTGTTAGTATAGATTTCCTTAGAGGATGTAGCATAGGATTTTTACATGGTGATAAGCTTCATTTAAACAATATTTACTGGATGCCTGAGCCTACTGCCCAGGTCTCAGACTGGCCACTGGATGTGCAGGTACTGCTCTGTGTACTGAGAATATAGGACTGAAAAAAAAAGTGAAAAATCTTCTTTAGGAAAGTTGCCTCAGTTTCCACCTCTGTTATAGTACCTCTTTTATAAAGCATTTTATGAATTAACATTTGTAAGGTGCCTTTGAAGATGCTTTTAAAGAGTTTTTTTTATATATAATTTAAAGATAAAAAGGGATTATCAGTAGTGGGAGACCAGGGTTTTAACAGGGTGAGCTCAGTCGGCACTGGGTATGAGCTTTCAGCCTCTACATTCTCTCCTGATGGAAGACCTTTTCAAGTTGAATATGCTATGAAGTCCGTGGAAAATGCCGTGTTTCCCCGAAAATAAGACCTAGCCGGACAATCAGCTCTAATGCGTCTTTTAGAGCAAAAATTAATGTAAGATCTGGTATTGTTTATGTTATGTTATATTATGTTATATAATATTAGACTGGGTTCTATATTATATTATATAAGACCCGGTCTTATATTTTAGTAAAATAAGACCCAGTCTTACATTAATTTTTGCTCAAAAAGACGCATTTGAGCTGATTGTCCGTCTAGGTCTTATTTTCGGGGAAACACGGTATTTAGGCCTGTGGATTATTATATACCTACTGACCAATTTTCATTACATTTTTGGCTTGTAACAATTAAAAAAATAATAATGGATAATAATGGGAGACCAGGTTCTGATTTGATATACTAACCACCAGAATAAAAATCTGCTCTTGGGCACCCCAGCCTTTTCCACCCATCAATGTAAAGCTAAGAAATGTAAAAAGAAAGGAAGGAAAAGAACACATAATAAGTGTAGTGAATTTGCTGCAAAAATCTAGTTAAACCCTAAATGTAGAAAATTTGGGAAGCACCAGAGACTATATTCTGGATATCCCTGTCAAACCTGATTTGAACTAGTGTGTACTTTAGCAATGATGTCACAGAGGCTGCCCCTAAAGAATTCTGGAAAGCATTATATTAATGATTAAAGTTTTAGTATAAAGGGTACAAATCAGGACCAACCAAATGGAGAGACACAAAAGGTGAGGTCTGTCAGGATCCCGAATTTGGAACTTTCATGCTTCCTCTCTGTGGAGTCAGAATGTGTCACCCTCCCAATACATCGATGTGTTTGCCAACCAGAAACTCATTCAAGCCTCCGTGGCCAGCGTTTTTATTGGGGTTTCATTACATAGGCATGGTTACTTGGATCAGTGGTGAAGTGATTGAACTGAATCTCCAGCTTCCCTCGTTTCCCCCGTGGCCAGGAGGTGAGTCAAGTCCCGCCCGCATGGCCCAAAGCCTGAGCGCTTAATCCCACCGTGATCTTTCTGGCACCATCAGCTCCCATCCTTTGACATGTTAGCATAAACCCAGGTGTGATCCAAGAGCCTGCCCTTACAAACACAGTCACTCCTGTCACTCAGGTAATTCCAAAGGTTTAGAAGTTTCTCCCATAACCTGGGGCAAAGGCCAAAGCCTTTGTCCTATAACACTAAGATACTTGAAACTACTAGAATTGAGCAGCCATCACTTCCTATGGAGATAGAAGAAAATAATTATTAATAATACATGAGACAGTTTGCAAAGCCTAATAGATATTTCTTTTTTAAGCAAGGTGTATATACATTCCTAGGACTATTAGCACATTAACTTATATTCACCGAGCAGGAATCCTTGTGAAATAAGAGGTTTATAAAATTTGAACATTGGAAAAATACCAACATTTACATTTATTAAGAGTTTTACTAAGGCTTTCAAATGTAATACTAATCACACATATATTATCTCATTTGAATTTTATACATGAAGTACTATACTAATATAGACTTCACTATTCGGTTTCTCATAGTGCAGGATAATTTTTTTTTTTAAATCTCAATACAGGTCTATCTTGTCTTATTGCACTTCACTTTATTGCGCTTAGCAGATACTGCATTTTTTACAAGTTGAAGGTAAGAAAGACCTTCCTGTGGAAAGATTACAACTTGCTGGAGGCTCAGATGATGGTTATTTTTTTTTTAGCAATAAAGTATTTTTTAATTAAAATACATTGGGGTTGTTTTAGACATAATGCTGTTGCACACTTAATCCACACTACAATGTAAACATACCTTTTATATGCACTGGGAAACCAAAAAAGTTTTATGACTCACTTTATTATGATCTTCTGTGTTGCAGTATTCTGGAAACGAACCTGCAGAATCTCCCAAACATGCCTGTGTTTGTATCTTGGAGATGTAATGAACATTATATTCTTCTAGTGTTTAGATGTCTTTAATGCAATTTTAATTGTCTCCTCTTTTTAAAGTCTATTACTAGATAAATCCATCTGAATAATATAATTAATGTCACTATCTTAAACTAAAAGCAAACTGTGTAGACACGTAAGCTGTACTCTAACTCATTTGTCTTTCATTTAGCTACAAAATAAGAAAAAGCCCTCCAGCAGTGTCTTCATTTTCTTTCTCTTCATTCTTTCCATTTTGAAACTCATTACAAACAATGCTTATAAAATCACATCTGCTAAAACTCACTGGTGGTAAAATATGGGAGTTATTGGTGTCAGCTTGGAACCCAGTATAAAGTCTGTGCATTGATTCTCAGCAATACATGTTAAATGACTGAATGGCAGACAGCTCTTTTATGTGCTACATTTGAAGATAGACATTTATTCCTGGTCTCTTCACCAGTTTGTTTTTTTACCTGGTGAAATAGTAGTAATGCATATTTGTTGAGGATTTGCTGTGTGCCAGGAACTGTTTTTTGTTATTTTTGTTTTTCTTAAGGAGGGTGCAGCTCACAGTGACCCATGTGGGGATCAAACTGGCAACCTTGGTGTTATTAGCACCACGCTCTAACCAACTGAGCTAACTGGCCACCCCCTGTGCCAGGCACTGTTTTAAGTGCTATCTAAGTGTAACCATTTTAGTCTTCACAGCAGTTCTGTGAGGTGCATTTAACTGTCACCATGCCCGTGACACAGGGTAACCCAAGAAGAGTGGTCACTCAAGGTCACACAGCTGTCAGGCATACCTGGAATCTGTCTGAACCACTGCCCGTGCTGTCTGCAGTGTGCTGGCATACACCATTTACCAGCCACCAAATCTTCTGCCCTCCTCCAAGTATCGTACCTTCTGTACAAAGGATGTCATCTCTTAATAATTACATGCTGAATCCAAATGGGGGAGTGTGGTAGATGGACTAGCTATTTTTCCTGCCCTTACTAAGAAGCAGAAGGGATTGTACAGGGACCTCTGCTTTCTTTTCTCCTTTCACAGCTTAAGGCACTGGGTTGTAGATTGCATGTGCAGTTTTCTAAGCCTTGTGCCTAGAGAATTGTAAAATTCTCACACCCAGAGGCTCCCTTGTCAAGAGGCCAGGACGGATTCCAGTAAATACTGAACTGCAAAGAGCTAACCGTCATTCTCTGTTTTGTGATTAAGTGTTAAATGTCTGTGGTGTGGCCCTGGAGCTTGTGGTTTCACTGAGCTCCACTAGCATGTCTCTGTTTACAAAGGCAATGTTGAAGAGTGAGCATATAACATAGCTGCAGTGTTGAATACAGCAAAGGTTCTCCATATAAATGCTGCTTTGCTGTAGGATGCTATTTGCGATACCAGGGCTGTTTTGCAAAGCAGCAAATCACAGCTTTACCAACCTCGTGCTGTTCAGCCGGAGTGTCTCCTTTCACTTTTTATATGTTCCCATTGGCTTAGATTCTCCTGTGGGCCCCCTCAGCCCTGAAAATGCCGAGGCCTCTGCAATTAAGAGCTCTCTGGATCATATCATGCTAACCTATTACAGAGGTACATTTCAGTTTTCTACTCTAGTTTCCATGTGATATAAACTCAAAAGTATGGCACCTTTTGCCCTTGCTGAATGATTGGGAAATCTGAAAACAATTCACTGAATAGTAAACTTTTCACTGCGTTAATTGATTTCAAGTTTGTTCTCCAAAATGTGTCAAAAATCCACAGAAAATAATTATAGTATTTATATTTTTAAGTAGATACAGTTAAGGTGCTACATTTTATTAAAATAAATAATTGCTTTAAAGTATAAAAATTTACTAGTATTCATTCTTGAAAAACACAAAAATATAGAAAAATGTACATCTGCTTTGCTAAACCTCCTTTCTGAAACACTGAGCTCATGGGGTAAAGTCGAATGCCGCAGTCAGCAGCACGGAAATACCATTTGGATATGGATGAACGTCGCAGTGAAAATGTTTAAGGAAGGATCAAGTTAACAACATTCAGGCTTGTATTAACTAAATTATCTTATATATAACATTTTGGATAAAACTGTATTGCAAACGTTTCTAAGAAAGGGAAGAGAATTTAGTGTGGTGAAAAAGAAAAACTAGTGGCTCGGAGGAGGAGGGTGGTAAAAAATTCTTCTCGCACCCGCAGCTTATAAGGCAATGTATAGATATATTTTACTTTGTTTAAATTCATTGATACTACTTTTAAAAACATTTTTACTTATTTTAAAATTGTCAAGATTGGTTTGTTTTTTCAAATTGTTATTCAATCACATGAATCAGATTTGAATTCTAATTTCTGCCTGGCGTGATTGACAACTGTTATTTTTCTGTATCAGTCTCAGACATACCTGATCATAAGGATCAGCTGGGACTGTGATAAAAATACAGATTTCCAGGCCTGGACCCCATGTTTGGGTACATGGATTCTGTTATTTTTTCCTTCAAGTTTTTGTTTTGAAAATAAAAAATATTCAGATCTCTGTCTTCACCTAGATTTAGAAATTGTTAAAATTTGCCGCTTTTGCACTATGCTGTACCATTTGCCACTATTGATAATTAAATAGATGGATGGATGGGTGGTTGGATGGTAGGTAATTTGACCCCTTTCACTAAGGCACTTAGCTCTTCTCTAATTAGTTTCCTTATCAGTGCCTTGACAGTATGCAATCCCCAGGTTTAATGTACAAAGCAACAACAGATGTTTAGCTAGAAGGGTTCTTTCCACATAGAACTGTCAAAGGGTTCTATTGTGAAAAAACACTATACATATAAATATGCATATTTAAACATACATATATATACCCTTTAAAGACTAATAACCGATCGCCCCTGTTTCCACCACTCTGAACTAGAACATTAGAAGGAACTTGAAGCCACTCCTGGGCCACTGCTAAACACTTAGCACACATCACTTCTACACATGTGACCATTTCCCTGAATTTTGTGTTATTCCCTAACTTTTCTTCAAGTTTTCCCTCATTTATGTGTCAGGAAAAAAGTGTTTAATTTTCCTGGTTTTGAACATTCTTAAATGGATTCATGTGTATTCTCTGATGACTTGCTTTTAATTTTTTTCAGGGTTGTAATTTTGAGATTCATCCCTATTGATGTGTTCTGCTGTAGTTTGTTTTCCCTACATTAAAGCAGATTCTCAAATAACGTCTTTTCATTCAATGTCATTTTGTGTAATGATGATGAGGTGCTGTAGAACTTAACTCTTGATTATGTCAATTAGCCGAAGGTAAAATTGGCTTTGTTATGAGTCATTTTGCTTAAAGTAGCAGAACCTATATATGACGTTAAGTGGGGACTTACTGTTTACTGTGGTATCATATGAAAGTACCAGAATCCAGTGTACCATTGATGGACATTAGGAATGTTTTCAGTTTCTTTTAATATGAACAGCATGTCAAGAATATTCTTCTATAACCTTTGTGTACATGTGCGAGAGCCACTTCAGGGTATATTCCTCAGAGTGTCCAGAATTTAGACAAAGAAAGGTGGTGTTGTTTTCCTGAATATCAGAAGTTACCATCATTAAAGGATTCAGATCAATGCTTTGAACTCCTTTGGTAGGCCTACAGTTGGGTCTGGCATTTTGGTGTGAAAACTTATTTTACTTTTAAGACACATGGGACACTGTACAACTAACTTCCACTCCAAAAGTGAGTGGAAGCGTCCACGACTGACTGCTGGAATTCTGACCCAGGCTTGTCCAGGCAGCCGTTTGAGCTGGGCGTCCACACACTGGCCAATGCCGTGATGGCGTTCACTGAGTCAGCTCTTCGTCTATATTGACTACACTACTCAGGTGGTGGTCTAATGCTTCTTTGGCACTCCTACTCTATATGGGTGACTTTCTACTCTACTTGAGCAACACAGTGACCATCTTCTGTACTCTGATAAGCAGGATGACACATTGGAAAGAAATGGACTTTGGATTTAGGAGTACTGAGTTTAGCAAGGTTGGCCATTTGAGAAATATTAGAGAAATGCTGTTGTTATTAGAGGTAATATACGAAAAGTGCACCACACTTTGCCTGACATTTGATAAGCATTCAGTAAACTAGTCTTGTTGATGTTGTTCTCCTTGTTATTTGTCATCATTTAGAAACCTGAAATACTGAAATGCCTTTCTCTGGTAACCTTTTTATTTCTTGATTGAATTAATGAAATCCACCCCCTCTTGTTTCAAATCTCAGCTTCTAGTTTACTTCTTTGAGTTATTCTCATACTGTTCAAACACACGTATATATTTTTTTGAACATGGATTCTTTTTTTTTTTTTTTAACATTTATTTTAAGTGTGTTTTTCCAGGACCCATCAGCTCCAAGTCAGGTAGTTGTTTCAATCTAGTTGTGGAGGGTGCAGCTCACACTGGCCCATGTGGGGATCGAACCGGCAACCCTGCTGTTACGAGTATCATGCTCTTACCAAAAGAGCTAACCAGCTGCCCTCCACACACATATTTTTGACTTAAATGTTTAGTATGTCTTCTTTTGGCCTCTTCTTAAACATAACGTACCGATTTGAACCTTTGATTCCTCCCTTCCCTAGTTCCCACCATTTCCCGCACCATCTTCCTCTCTATTCAATTAATGGCATTGCCATCAACTCAGTTACCCTGGCCTAACACTGAGACTTACCCTTGATTCCTCCTCCCTTCTTCTTACGCCGTTAGTAGGTTCTCCTTCTAAATCATGTCATGCATCTGACCACACCTAACCCTCTCGATTGTTAACTCCCCAGTTCAAGCCAGCATCAGCTCTCAGCTCTCAGCGCCATCCTTTGTCACTGTTCCCTGCTTGTACGCTTTCCCCTTAAGATAAAGTAGGAATCTGATCAGATCGCTCCAATGATTTAAGTCCTCCAAAGACTACCCAACTGTAGTCACAACAAATTCCGTTTTGCCACAGCCATTAGGTAAGATCAGGTGCTGTCTCTATTCCTTACCTCGGTTCTCTTCATCCTCTCTGTCCCAATCACACCTGACCTCTTTCTCTCCCATGAATATTTCAGGCTCACTGCCACCCCAGGGTCTTTGACCTTACTTTTCTGGCTTTCTGGAACTCTCTTCCCACATTTTTGGTGTAATGCCTCCTTTTATAGTTCAGATAGCTCAAAGATCACCTCCTGAGAGAAGCTTTCGCTGAGACTCTCGGAACTCTCCCTTCATGTTTTTCTTAAACTTTTTTCTTCATAACTACTATCTAAATTTAATCTTAAATATTTGTTGACATGTTTTTGTATCTCCACTAAAATACAATGTCTAGCAGAGTGTCCATCTGGTTTACTGCTATATTTTCAACATCTGTAATAGTACCTGGTACATAATACATGTTCACTAAATAGTTGTTGAATTAATGAAGAATGAGTGAGAGGTAACTGGAGCCTGAAAGAATCCCAGAATTTGTTACATGTATCACTAAGTAATAATGTAACTATGTATGTATTTTTTAAGGTATGAAATGTTTTATTTTTCAGGATTAATTGGAATTCTTCAAAATGTCAGGTAAGTTTTTATGAATAAATTTTAATGTTTTATTTTCAAATGTGAATTGTGTGATTACTTTCCCTTAAAAAATTGGAGTTTATTTCATTTTGAAGCTTTTTATTGTTCAGTATTTGGAGAATATATACATTCATATGTATATATGTATATACATGTATGTACATGTATGTATATACATATATATGTATCTATATATATACCTTTATACATGTGAACATTCCTGTCTGTCTTTGACAGAAAGGAGTAAAGGGATTCATACTGCCACACATATACTGAAAGATCTAAAGTGAGTGGGCAAGCTTGGGTAAAGTAAGGAAAGTAAGTCTGCAAAGAGAGATGATTGTGATAAAAAGCCTGCGACGACAGCCTGCCTTCATAGAGGAGGGCTCAGAAGTAGCCCCTGCATTTTTAAGCAATGTAGGAGATGATATAAGAAGAGAAACACCACATTTCTGGGATTTGTGGATTTATAAGATAAAAATCAGTCAGTTAAAAGGTTCTGAACTTCTCCTTATAGTGAGTCCAGGGAGAAGGTTCTCTAATTTCAACAAGAGGACAAGGTACAACATCATGAGAAGTGACTCCAGTACTTCCCTTGAAGCAATTACAGTGACTTAGGTTGCTTTTAGGAAGAATACGGTAAAAGTGTGAGTCACTGGAATATAGACTAAACCACCTCAAATTGAGCTGTGTGGTACCACTGGTTTTTAAACCTTTTAGTATTCATCGTGTTCTGTTTTGAATTTAGTATTTACTATGTTACATTTTGGATTTATCTACACAAGCCATTTTCCAAAAAGCATTCAGGAAAAAAATCAGATTCACTCTATGTATGACTTTTTCCTATTACATAATAGGAAAAAGAATATTCGACACTGTGCAAGAAATTTATGGAGGTAGGAATCAGCATCCAGTCAGCTGAACTACTGAAAGCTCGTTGCTTTGATCATGGTATAATTACCGTGTTTTATTTTTTAATCTATATTCAGCCTGAAAATTCATCAAATATATTAGTAGGTTAGTGTAATGCACTTCATGAATTAAGTTTTTTGTAAGAAATATGAATGTATACCATATTGGTTACATTCATGGATGCATACCAACAAAAAAAAATGAATTTATTATCATAGTATCATTTCCATTGTAAACCATGTCACCTCTCTCCAACAAAGGTGTGGTACCCACAGCCCCTGAGCAACCTGCAGATGAAGTGGAAAATCACATAAAGTTGCCTGATGACCCTCCTGACTACAATTCCCACTTTGTACCGGGTAGGTTAAATATTCAGAAAAGATCTTTCCTCTCTCCAGAAAACCATACTAATCATTAAAATTGCTTATAAAATTAATTAATTGAGTGATTGTGAGTAAATATTGAATGCCTACAGGGTGCCACGGAGTTTACTAGAAGTCAATTAGAACGTAATCCCATCTTCATAGGATTTATAGGCTGCTGAGGAAGTAAGCGGCACAAACATTGGTAGCGTTCTCTTTGCTTGATTATGGAAATGTGGAGTGTTGTAGGGGCACAGATGACAGTAACTTGATCTACCAGGGATCTGAGGGAAACCCTAAGTGAGGAAGTCACGTGTTGCTGGCAGGATAAGGGATTTCTCAATCAAACAAAGGGGGACTCACAGGAAAAACAATATGTCCAAAAGCACTGGTCATGAAGGTCTGCTATGAGGCATACATGGGACAAATGGCAAGAGAAATGGAGGTGAATGGCACTGATTGCTGATTAAGGAGCTTGTAATTCTACAGATATTTTAATAAATCTGAATGCACTGCTGCTGGGGACTCAGGAAATAGAGATACTCATACTGCTAGTGGAAATTTGACTCAGTCTGTTCAGAACATAATTTTGCAATGTATAAAATTTTAAAAATAAAAATTATACTTTTGACTAAGGAAATACTTCTAATCAGCATTGTTTTCAAGTACATTGTAATGACTTAGAAAATGATAGATATGTTCTAGCAATATTTCTTTAAATATATATTTATGTATATTTAGAGGTGGAAACCATTGAGTTAGGCTGTGAAAAGGCAGAAAAAAGCCCAGTCCCGCAGAATGACGGCAGAAATGTTGTTTTGGCTTTAGACGTATGATCCATGGAGATCAGGTAGCCTTTGCCCCTGGAGGGTTTTCTGAAAACAGCAGGCCTTCCTTTCCCCCTTTCCCTCTCGTGTGCCTGCTGTGTGGATCTGATCCAGCATAACTCCTCACAGCTGGCTCAGCCCTACTAAATCCAAGGTGTCGATAATCCTCAATTACAATCTTCCTGTATCTGACCATTTCTCTGCATTTTATTTCAGTGTCTATTAACATGATCTACATAATCTCTCTTATTTTCACCAATCATTCCTAGAAGAAGAACGGTGGAGCTTCTGTTCTAGTGGAATTCAGGTACCTAGATTCCACTAGAACAGAAGTTCCACCATTTCTAAGAAAGCAAACACTGGTTTTTAAATCGTATTCTGCTCATCTGGGCGTATTTGTCTATTCCTCTCTAAATAAAAAAAATAGCAAGACAGTAGGAGGCATCCTTCAAATTAAATAACTACATAAGTTGGAAAATATTATGCATATAACTAATGAATTTTGTTATAAAATAGTAATAGAAATTTACTGTGATTGCCACCTGCCGACTGAACTATATACTTTCATATGGTGACACAGATCATGTCCTTGTGAGTCACATTAAGAAACTTGAACTTGAAGTATTTGGCTTTAATTAATTTCTTTAAATTCAATTATGTAATTTCCATTTGCATTATAATACTGTAGATGTGTTCTTCCCCAAAATAATTTTGTCCCAAATATGTTTTAAAAAATAGTTAATAAAGAAGCTTTTGTTTTATGTATTCTATTTACAGAGAAAATGACATAATTTCTTGAAATGGAAAAGGATGATAATGTTCAAAAGAACTAAGAAAACACAAATCCCTTCTTAAGGCAGTATTTTTCACACTAGTTCTGGTGGGACAATGCTCCATAACAGACTTCTTTCTTTCAATAGTGTGGGACAATATAGTTATACTGGTTACACGAAGTTAAACATGTTTTGTTGAGCTTTTCTGCCGAACAAAGAAAGCAGAACCCTTAATAGCATTTCAGAGCTCAAAAAGGAGTATAAATATACTGATTTCCCACACAATTTGTCAGTTTTTCCTTCACTTCTCATACCATCTCTGAATCTACTTATATTAAATCACTTGATTACATAAATTTGTGTATAATTTTTCTTACAAATGTAGTCTTTATACTGAATAGCCCCATAATCTAAATTGTAATTTTCTTTCTGATTTATTGATCTTTAAGTATTATTACATGAAATAATTGAATGTTAAAAATCACACGGTTAATATCACAAGAATTGATCATCAACTCATTGAAATGATACAACGATTAGTATTTTAAGATAGTTTATATGACTCTTAGTTGCATTGTTTTTAATGACAATTCTAAAAAAGCAGGGAGGGATAGCTGATTTCCAGTCCAACTTGAGTACCCTTAAACACAGTTCTTAAAGGAAGTAAAGACAATCCATGACAACCTGAAACATGTAATTTCTTCCATTGTTTTCTAAAGACACTAGATAAAGATACTAAAGATACTAGGTACTAGATACCTTTTTTTCCCCACACTTAGCTCTAATTTGACACTGTTTCTAATTACCATTATTTTGCCTTTACTCTCTTCTGACTCTCAATCTCTGTCAGGAACTCTCTTCTACTTACCTTTCAAAACTAGTTTCTCTAGAGTTCCTCGATCCACTCTTTTGTCCTTTGTGGCCCTGCCCTTTCTCCCTCTGTAACCTCTCCATTCACCCGTCCTTTTACACATTCTCCTATGTCATCTTGGTAGTACGCGTGATTTCATTTACTTTTAACCACTTATGATTCCCTTATCCCCATATTAATCTTCTGTGCTTTAAACTGGCATATCCAACTGCCTATAGACCACTTCCCCTGGATGACCCTGGATCTCAAACTCAATGATTCTCAATCCATCTTTGACATTATGCTCCCGAACACATACCCTCTCTTCTTTCTCTACTCTTGAGGCCCACAGGGACCCAAGTCAGACCCTCGAGAATCTTGCCTCACATCAAATCTGTTACCAAGGCAGTACTATTGTTAAATATTATTATTTGTTGACTTTCTCCTCCTTTCCTTACAAACTTCCTTGCCTTCTAACTGGACTCCTGTAAGCACCTCCTGCCTAATCGAACTTTCTTAGTCATAAAGGTTCTAAATGTAAAACTAATCACTCCACTTTTCATTTCATTGGCATAAAGTTCAAGTTGTTTGCACAGAGCATAAGTCTTTCATAATTGTCACTCCCTCCCACCTTCCTTTCTAGCGCTGTCCCCTAAATCTTCCTCCGTGGCCTTTACTCCTGCGGTACTGAGCCTCCCCTGTGCAAATGCTCATTTTGCACCTCTTCTCCCTGTAACACCTTTGCCCACCTTGGAGTTGCCTGCCCAGTCTAATGTGACAGAACTTGCATCAGAGGGGACCTCCTCTGCCTGTGTCAGGTGCCCTCCTCTCTCATCCCTTCACATACTGTGCGTCTACCTCTGATTACACCAGTTTCTCACTTCATCGTGACCATTCACTTTTTCTTACAAATCTGTGCGTTCTCCACGGAACTGGATGTCCTTGATGATAGACATGTTTTTATACCACTTCCTATCCCTAGTGGCCAGCACGGCTGCTGGTCCTGGAAATGCGCGTGAGGAATGTTTCCTCGATAAAGGAATGTTGATTTATCTCATGGCCTGTTTTCAGATAGTATTAGGAGAAATAGTTTCATAATTCATGATTTTCGTGAGTGGGATTTTTATGAGTAACCAAAATGTCCCAGACTTCATCAGTTTCAAAAGGCACTCTTCCCTTTCATGCCCAAATCACCAGAATCTGAGCCTATCTAATTTGCCTTAACAGAGGTTGCCTTCTTTGTTTTATTTCTCATCCCAAAGAACTTCTTAGGCAGTGTCCCTTCCTGATGGTGGCTGGCTTTCTCAGCATTGGCCACTGCTTTGGCTCTACGCTGGTCACTTCTTACTGTCCTGAGACCAACTTTCTGCCTGCTGAATGGTTTTTTCTGTACTGTGATGTCCTGTGGTGGTGGGAGGGTCTGTAGAATCTAAGGATTTAAAGACTTGAAAATAGCTGCTAGCTACAGTTGTTCTTCCAGTCTACAGTTCTGGGCCTCTGCCAGAATCCCACTGTGGATGTTCATCTTCCTAGTCTCTGATCTAGGGAGACTATTATCATACTTTAGTTAGTGGTGCCTCTGCAGTCAGAATGCTTGACTTTTAATTTTGACTCTGCCATGCTCGTGTTAGCTATTGACTCTTCATCAAGTTGCTTAACCTCCTTATGCCTCAGTTTCCTCCTCTGTACAGTAAGGATAATAATAGTAGTACCTACTACATAGGGTTGATGTAATGATGACGACATTTAATACTTATAAAGTAGTTGTAACAGTATGTAGAACATAATAAGAACTCAGTAAGGGTTAGTTAGCTATTATCTTTTTTTTTTTTTTCATATTTGAGATAGCTTCCTCTAACAGGAGTTTCTTCCAGATCTACATGGTGTCCAGACCCCATTTCTTTGGGTTCTCTGAGAGGGTGTCATCTCTACCTTATCCCTTTCTCTCAAGTCTCTCTCTAAGTCTTCCTTCTGCAGTAGTGACCTTTTCCTTCTGCAATAGTGACCTTTTCAATGGAACTGCCCACATTTTTCAGGAGCTGTCAGTTCCTGCCCTGCACAGCTGTGTGGCATTGCTTTTTTGATTATAAAAAGATCCAGATTCCCTAGTCTATAGACTGGTGGTGCCCAAAGCCTGGGTTATTGGGGAAATAGGACCTCATTTGTGGAGCTTCAACATCACAGCCCAAGTTGGACTTCTACTATCCAATCTTGTTCCCTTTAGCTTACTTACCTGGACATGAGGCAAATCTTACGCTGCCTGACTGACATCCCAATAATTTATGAGCAGATATATAAGAAAATAGATATATGCACATGCATACATTATAAGAACAAACAGTAATTTTCAGAAAGAATATACAATTTAACCTATATTTTCATAAGATTTTTTTCCCCGTGGATCTATAGGGAAATATCTCTAACCATGGTGAAGACAAGCTCCATGATTGTGCATCACAGTTTGTAACATTGTCTCCATCATTTCCACTCAAGAATAGAATCTTTCTTTTCTTTATATTGGTTAAAGAAAAGGGTCTTTAAATCAGTGGCTTTCAAACATTCTTGATGGCAGTCTACTATGACTCATGCTAAATAATACATATATATGTATTTATATATAACCAACAGAAATTAAACCAAGTAATACATAATATAGTGAATATGTAGTATAGGACAATACAGTTTGGTATTTTCTATTGTATTCTAATCTAGTTGGTTTCTTTTTTAAAATTATGAATCATTAAATTGATTTCAAAGCCCACAAATGTATACAGTTTGTAAAACATTGTAACTATATCAAACTTAGTTGCTAATAAGAATTAATGAAATAGCTATACTCATATCAGACAAAATATACTTTAAGACAAAAATTGTTACTAGAGAAAAAGGACGTTTTATGGTAATGGAAGTATCAATCCTTCAAGAATACAAAACAGTTATTTGTACTCTAAGCTTCAAAATACATGAAGCAAAAACTGACAGAACTAAAGGATGAAATAGACAATTCAATAAATAATAGTGGAGACTGCAATACCCCACTTACAATAATGACTGAAACAATTAAATAGAAAATCAAAAAGGAAACAAAAGCCCTGAACAACACTATAAACCAAATTAGACAAACATACACGTATAGAACACTCTACCCAACAGCAGCAGATATATGTTCTTCTCAAGTGTACATAGGACATTCTCTAGGATAGACCTACTGGTTAAGCCATAAAACAAGTCTCAATAAATTTAAAACAACTGAAATCATACAGAATATATCCTATCACAGTGGAATAAAATTAGAAATCAATAATAGAAGGAAATTTGGAAAATCAGAAATAGGAGGAAAATAAACAGCACACCTGTAGATAATCAAAGGAACAAAAAGAAATCACAAGAGAAATTAAAAATACTTTAAGATGAATAAAACAAAAACAATATACTAAAGCTTATGGGATAAAGCGAAAATAGTACTTAGAAGAAAATTTATAGTTGTAAACAGCTACATTAAAAAAGAAGATATCTCAAATTTGTAACCCAACTTTCCACCTTAGGAAAAAACCAACCCGAAAATAAGCAGAAGGAAATACTAAAGATTAAAGTGGAAGTAAATTAAATAGAGAACACAAAAACAATAGACAAACTCAAGAAAACCAAAAGTTGGTTCTTTGAAGAGATCAACAACATTAAGAAAACTTAAGCGAGACTGACCAAGAAAAAAATAGAGAAATTATTAAAATCAGGAATGAAAATGGCAACATTGCTAACAATTTTATAGAAATTAAAGTGTATTATAAGGCAATACTATGAACAATTGTATGCCAACAAATTAGAAAATCTAGATGAAATACACAGATTCCTAGAAAGACACAAACAACTGAAACTGACTCAAGAGGAAATGGAAAACCTGAAAAGACATGAATAACAAATAAAGAGAATGAATAAGTAATTGAAAATTTCTGACAAAGGAAAGCCAAGGCCCAGATGGCCTTTTTAGTGAATTCTACCAAATGCTCAATGAAGATTTTAATAACAGTTCTTTACAAACTCTTCCAAAAAATGGAAGAATAGTGAACACTTCCCCACTCACACTACAAAGCCAGTCTTACTTTATTAGCAAAATCAGACAAAAACATCACAAGAAATAAAAACTACAGGCCAGTATCCCTTATAAATATAGGTGCAAAAATGCTCAACAAAATACTAGCAAACTAAATTCAGCAACATATAAAAAGTACTATACACCATGACCAAGTGGGGTTTATCCCAAGAATGAAAGGTTGGTTTGTCATATGAAAATTAGTTGATGTAAAGTCAGACAGAAAAGGACAAGAACCATATGATTTCACTCATATGTGGGATATTGTACAAAAAGCAATAAATGAACAAATAAAACAAACGCATAGACACAGATGATATTTTGGTGAAAGGGCACGGGAGGTGTTGGGGGGGAGGATGAAGAGGGTAAGGGCGTCATACAGACTGGGCAGTGAGCACACAATAGAATATGTAGATGATACAAAGTTGTATGCCTGAAACATATAATGATACTAACCAATGTTACCCCAATAAGTTTAATTTAAAAAAGAAAATTATTTGGAATATATACCATTTAATAGAATATAGGACAAAAACTGCACGACCACATCAATGGATATAAACCACTGCACTTAACCAAATGAAACATCCTTCATAATAAAAACATTCAACAAACTAAGAATGAAAGGGAACTTCCTCAACCTGATTAAAAAAGAAATTATGAAAAACCCACAGCTAACATCATACTTAATAAAAGCTGAAAGCATTCCCCCTAAATCAAGAAGAAGAGAGTATGTTCTCTCATGCTATTTCTCTTCGTGGTAGTAGAAGTTCTAGCCAGGGAATTAAGGAAGGAAAAAAAAAATCATCCAAATTGGAAAGACAGAAACAAAACTCTATTTGCAGATGAGATGATTTTGTATACAGAAAATCCTGAAGAATACATACGTAGCACTAATAAATAAACTCAGCATTGTAGTAAGATACAAGATCAATATACAAAAATCCAATGGCATATCTATATACTAGCAATGAACAATCCAAAAGAAAATAATAGTATGAGTGCAGCTGTGGGTTTCGGTCAAGATGGTGGAGTAGGAAAACTCTGTGCTTGCCTCCTCTAACAATCACATCAAATTACAGCTAAACTACAGAACAACCATCATTGAAAATCTCCTGAAGTCCAGCTGAACAGAGATCTGATAACTAAGGATATACAGAAGAAGCTACATGGAGACTGGTAGGAGAAGGAGAGACACGGAATAGGCTGGTCCCAAAGTTGCGTGTGGCAATTAAAAATTGGGAGGATATCTTGGTTGCAGAAGTTCCCTCCTGATGAGTGTGGGGTCTCAGCCCCACACCAGACTCCCCAGCACAGGGTTCGAGTGCCAGAAAGAGAAGCCGCCATAACTTCTGTCTGGGAAATCCAGATGAGATTGTGACTGAGTGAGATGCATGGCTGCTGGAGTCCAAGGAGCTCCTCTTAAAGGGCCCGTGCATGGACTTTCTTGCTGATGGACTTACTCTGAGCTCCAGCACTGGGGCAGTAGCTCAAATGGTGCCAGGGACATACAGGGTGGAACTGAGTTGTCTGGCTGCAAGGAGAGGGCTAGAGGGGCAGCTTTCTCTCAGAAGTGTAAGCAGAAGCCATTGTTTCTTTGTTGAGCCCTCCTTCAAACCAGCATGCAGACACAGGTGGCCACCATACCTGAGTCTCCATCAGCTTGGCTAACAGGTTCACCCTTCCCTGGTAATTCCCCGAGACCCTGCCCCACCCAACTCCTGGGTCCACCCAAGCTGCTTCCAGTCAGTGACTTTTCTATACAGTCGGCCTGTTTTGTCTCAGGCTGCAGAATTTCCTAAAATCTATCAAAGGTTCACAAAACCCAGACAAGCAGCATCTAGCGTCAGCAAGCTCCATAGCTCTTGCTAAGCAGCCCCAAGCCCAGCACAAGTGTCAGCCAGCCTTGGTTTGCAGTTTAGCCTTTCTCAGGCACCTCCAAGCCCAGCATTAAGTGGCAACCATCTGCAGATCACTTTGTAGCTCACCCCAAGTGACCCGAAATAGGTCACAGGCAGTGGCTGACATTGGCCTGCAACAGAGTCCCTTCCAAGAGTCCCCAGAACTAACACATCCAGTGGCAAGCTTCAGGTCATACCAGAGCACCACCCAACCACCTCCACAAAAGACACACCTAAAGGGCAAACTTGGCAGGCACCAGAACCCCACTAAAGCGAATACTGCTCTGTAGAGTCAGCCCTGCCTCAGCTCCTCCACTGTAATCATGGCTAGTCCTCACAACCAATCAGCTTGAGGGTCTTTCCTTCCTGTTGACGTGAAACAGCATCCAAGGCTCAACTACAACAGGAGGGCACACACAATCCACACAAGGGACACACCTGGAGCACCCCGTTCAGGTAAGCAGGGAGACTGTGCCACTGGGCCCCATGGGACACCTACTACAAAAGGCCACTCTACTAAGACGGAGACATAGCAGCTCTAACAGTACATAGAAACAGCGAGGCAGCCAAAATGGGGAGAAGGAGAAATATGTCCCAAATGAGACAACAGAACGAAGATCCAGGAGAAGAACTAAACAAAATGGAGATAAACAATCTACCAGATGCAGAGTTTAAAACACTGGTTATAAGGATGCTCAGTGATCTTAAGTGAAAAGTTAACCAAAAAGATAGGAAACATAGGGAATAGAAAACATAAAAAAGAACCAGTCAGAAATGAAGAATACAATAACTGAAATGAATACATTAGAGGGAATCAACAATTGAATAGATGAAACAGAGGATCAAAGCAGGGTTTTGCAATATAAGGTAGCAGAAAACATCCAGTCAGAACAGCAAAAAGAAAAAAGAATCCAAAAAGGAGGAGAGTTTAAGGGGCCTCCGGGACAACATCAAGTGTACCAACATTTGCATCATGGGAATTGAAAACTTATTTGTAGAAATATTGACAGAAAACTTCCCTAATCTGGTGAAGAAATAGACATACAAGCCCAGGATGTGCAGAATCTCAAGATGAACCCAAAGAGGCCCACACCAAGACACATCATAATTAAAATGCCAAAGGTTAAAGACAAAGAGAATGCTTAAAACACAAGAGAAAAGCGCTCAGTTATCTACAACAGAGCTCCGATAAGACTGTCAGCTGCTTTCTCAACAACAGAAACTCTGCAGGCTAGATGGGATTGACACGAAATACTCGAAGTGATGAAAAACATGGACATACAACTAAGATTACCCAGCAAAGCTATCTTGTAGAATCAAAAGGGGAGACAAAAAACTTCCCAGACAAGAAAAAGCTAAAGGAGTTCATCACCACCAAACCAGTATTACCAGCAATATTAAAGGCACTTCTTTAAGAAAAATAAATAAATAAATAAGAATAATAAAAGGACAATAACTACATATCAACAATTTAAATGTAAATGGATTAAATGCTCCAATCAAAAACATAGGGTTGCTGAATGGATATTAAATAAGACCCTTACATATGCTCTCCAGAGGAGGCCCACTTCCAATCAAAAGACACACACAGACTGAAAAGTAAAGGGATGGAAAAAGATGTTTCATAAAAATGGAGGAAAAAAAGCCGAGGTAGCAATACTTATACCAGACAAAACAGACTTTAAAACAAAGGCTATATACCAAGAGACAAAGAAGGACCCAGTAATCCCACATCTGTGTATTTATCTGAAGAAACCCAAAACTACTTTGAAGAAACATGTGCATCCATATGTTCATTGCAGCATTGTTTACAATGGCCAAGATATCGAAGTAACCTGGGTGCCCATCAGTGGATGAATGGATACAGAAGAGGTGGTACATATATACAATGGAATATTACTCAGTCATAAAAAAGAATGAAATTTTGCCATCTGCAATATCGAAGATGGACTCAGAGTGTGTTTTGCTGAGTGAAGTCTGACAGAGAAAGACAAATACCGTATGACTGCACCTATATGTGGAATCTAAAGAACAAAATAAAACAAAAACTGGTAAATACAGAGAATATTTTGATGGTTGCCAGATGGGAGGGGGTTTAGGGGTGGCAGAAAAAGGGGAAGGGATTAAGAAGTACAAACTGGGAGTTACAAAATAGTCATGGGGATGTAAAGTATAACAAAGAATGTAGTCAATAATATTGTAATAACTATGTATGGTGTCAGATGGGTACCAGATTTATCAGGTGATTATTTCATAGGTTATTTAGATGTCTAATCACTATGTTGTATACTTGAAACTAATATAATGCTGTATGTCAACTGTAATTGAAATAATATTTAAATAAAAGCAAAAAAGAAATAGTACAATTCTGCATGTAATAACATCAAAAAGAATAAAGTACTTAGAATAAATGTAATAAGAGACTTGTAAGACTTGTACACTGAAAACAAACTATTGTTGAAAGGAATTAAAAAAGACTGAAATAAATGGAAAGATATCCCATGTTCATAGATTTGAAAAGTAAATATTGTTAAATGGCAATACTCCCAAAATTGCTCTACAGGTTCAACACAATTCTTATCAATTACGCAGTATACCTTTTTGAAGTAATTGCTAAGCTAATCTTCAAATACATATGGAAATGCAAAGGACTCAAAATAGCCCAAACATTCTTGAGGGGAAAAAACAAATTTGGAGGACTCACACTTCCCAATTTCCAGACTTAGTACAAAGCTACAGTAGTCAAGACCATACGATACTGGCGTAAGTCCTGACATGTGATCCAATAGGATGGAATTGATAGTCCAGAAAGAAACCCAAACATCTATGACCAATTGATTTTCGATAATGTGCCAAAACAGTCCATTGGGGAAAGAATTGTCTGTTCAATAAATAGTACTGAGGGGCGGCCCCATAGCTCAGGTGGTTGGAGCGCTGTTCCCCTAACACCGAGGTCGCTGGTTCGATGCCCACATGGGCCAGTGAGCTGTGCCCCCTACAGCTAGGTTTATGAACAACAGCTTGACCTGGAGCTGAGCTGCAGTGGGCTGCTGCGAGGAGCCGACAGCGGGCGCGAGCTGCAGTGTGCGGCCGGCCGGCCAACGGCCGACGACTGACTGGCTCAGCCGAGTAGAGCACAATGCTCATAAAACCAACATGGGCCAGTGAGCTGCATCCTCCACAACTAGACTGAGAACAACAATGGCTTGACTCACAGTTGTGGGGGGAGGGCAGGAGGGAGGCAGTGGGGGGGGAGGGGAAAAAGTTAAAAAAAAGAAAAATAAACAGTACTGAGATAACTAAATATCAATATACAAAAGGATGAATTCGAACCTCTATATCACACTATATACAAAAATAAATAAAAATGGATGAAAGACCTACATGTAAGAATATTCTATAAAACTTATAGAATAAATATAAGTATTCATAACCTTAGATTAAACAAGTTTCTTAGAGACCTAAAGCACAGTCAACTAAAGAAAGATAAATCGAGCTTTATAAAAATTAAAAACTTTTGTGTCAAAGAATACTATTAGGAAAGTGAAAAGATATTGGACAGAATGAGAAAATATTTGTAAACCATTTGTCTGGCAAGAGATTTTTATCCAAATCATATATACAGCACTTAACAATCCAACAATAAAAAGAGAAACAATCCAGTTTTAAAGTGGGCTAAGGATTTGAATAGACATTTCTACAAAGGAGCTACACAGATGTCCAATAAGTACACGAAACGATGCTCAACGTCCTTAATTATCAAAAAAATGGCTGTGGTGTAGATCTCTATTCAATAAACTACTTTTGCTCTAAAAACAACAACAAAAAATTGAAAACCATAATAAGATACCACTTCACACTCAGTAAAATAACTAAAATAAAAGACAATAGCAAGCATTGGTGAGGCTGTGGAGAAATTAGAACCTTCATACACTTCTGGTGGGGTGTAAAATGGTGGAGCCACTTTGGAAAGTAGTTTGGCAGTTCCTCAGCAAGTTGAACATGGAGTTACCATATGCCCCGGTCAGTTCCACTCCTGGGAATATACTAAGAGAACTGAAAATATATATTCACAGCAAAACTTGTACACCAGTGTTCACTGCAGTGTTATTTGCAATAGCCAGAAAGTAGGAATAATCCAGTGTTCCTCAACTGATTAATGGATATATAAAATGTGACATGTCCATACAATGCAATATTAGTTGGCCATAAAAAGGTATGAAGTGCTAATACCTGCTACAGTATGGATGAACCTTGAAAACATTATGCTAAGTGAAAGAAACCAGACACAAAAGCTACATGTTACACGATTTCATTTATATGAAATACCTAGGTTGGACAAGTCTGTAGAGAACTTTGTCTCCAGGGGCGGGGGAGAGATGGGGAATGACTGCTAACGGGTATGGGGTGATGAAACTGTTCTGGAATTAGATAGCAGTCATTAAAAGCACTCCTTGGAAGTTAAGTAGACCTTACTATCTCTGTGACCTCAAACAATAATAATAAAAAACATAACAATTTACAATGCTAATTATGTGCTAGCCTTGTGCTAATCCCACTATAACCTAATGAAGTAGGTATATCCCCAGAAGAGGAACCTGATGCATAGCGTTTAACATGTTACTTGATATTTCAAACCTTATTTCTGCAGCACTGAAATGAGAATAATTATCTCGTAAAGTGTAAGAGGACTGAATGAGTTGATATGTAGTACCAGTAGTACATTGTTGGTAATGGTACACACTCAGAAATTGGAAAATCTTGTTGTTTTTAACGGGTGTCGTGTGATCCATATCATCATGTAAAAAGTCATGCTGACTTCCAATATACTGTAGTGTTAATAATGTATAACACTTCCATTTGTTTTTGAACACAGGGCCCCCTGGAACAGCTGTCCCTCCACCTGCTGGCTACCCAGGAGGCTTGCCTATGGGATACTACAGTCCACAACAGCCGAGTACCTTCCCCTTGTGCCAGCCAACTGGTGGTACCCATCCTATCCAGTACCAGCCTGGCAAATATCCAATGCCAGTTCAATCTGCTCCAATAACATGGATGCCAGGGCCAACTCTAATGCCAGGCTGCCCTCCTGGTCTGGAATACTTAACCCAGGTACTCTACACAAATCCAATTCATGTTTTCTCATGAAATGTGACTGAGGATCCAGCGAAAGACAAAAGGTTGGACTGAGTGGATAAAGTGAGGGTCAGTGATGACAGATGTCTAGTTTGTGAGACTGTGTGAGTGATGGTGATAATTTCAGAAATGTGAAGGGAAATCAAAGAGTATAAGCATATATCGGTGGGATGAGTATAGTTTTTGTAAGGGATGTATGTTGAATTTTAAGCTTTATGTTGCCTGTTGAAGAAAGTTGACATAGGAATATGAATATAAGAAAAAGTATCAAAGATGCTAATCAGGGTGCCATTTGCTTAGAAGTAGAATTAACGTCAAGAAAAGCAACATAAAAAAAAGAGAGCAGAGTAGTGAACAGTGAGTTACCGAGTGCCTTACTTAGCCCATTGCATTTTTTCACCACCCATAGTTTTTATCATCCATGCCTATCATCCCCCAAAACATGCAATGTAAATAAAAATAGGGGACTTACCAAAGATATTGCTTCAGGCCAAGTTCCAGAGAACCCCTTCCCACAACACAGTGACTCCCTAATTTCCATCTGTACAGATGTCCTGGAGCTACCAGGATATCCAGATCAGAAACTGGGCAACATGCCAAGTTGGTATACCAAATGGTATTGTTTATAAACCCTTTTGAGAAACTCAAAAAGATTGCTTAAAGAAAGATAAAGCTAGTATTGGGAATCCCTTAGAAACAGAGTCATGTTTCACGTTTTAAAAAAGGAAGCATACAAATACAATAAGGGACTTGCCAATTCAATATGTGTCTTCCCATATAAACAACCAAATGTTCCTTGGAGTTGACATGTTTCTCTTCTCAATTTTCTATGCTGACAGAGACCCTGTTAATCCTGTGCATTGAAAACCATTGGTACAATGTTATAGTGTTGATATTTGAAAGTACAGTTGGATCAGGAAAATTGGGATTTTACATGTGCCAAAAATTGTATTAAATTGTTTGGCAAACTATTGACAAAATGTGAAGCCAGTCATTCAGGTAAAGTGCTAGAGTAAACACCTATATTATTTTAGAAACTTATAAAATGTTTATAAGTTAATCATATTTACAAAGTCTTTTTAAAACTTGATGAGAAGTAACAAATTGTCCTTGGAAATACAAGATCTAGAGTCATTTCTCTCTTAAAAATGTATAGCTTTAATATTGTTCATTGAAATATTAAAATAACAGTTTTTCAGTTTCTTCTATTACTCTGACGGAAGTTACATTAACATATTTCATGAATTCTGTTTTCCCTTTCAGGAATGTTTTGAGCTAAAAAAAAAAAAAAAAAGTGAAAAAGAAACAAAGCAGGTTTGGAGCCAGACAAACCTGGTTTTTAATTCTAGCTCTACTCCCTCCTCAGTCTACAACCTTGAAGGAGGTTTGTAATGTGCCTGATGTTTATGGCACACGGGGCTCACCCAATGGATGGTAGCTGGCTGTATGGATATTATTAGTTCTTGTATGTGAGCGGGAGACAGAGCCAGTCATGTTTTTACCATTTTCTTTATCTTAGTCTTCTGGCAGTCTCATTGCAGATTACATGAATCTTTTTCAGGACTATCAAGTCGTTTCAGGACTGTGTTATTTCTGGAGTATTGGTTGGGCCAGTGATTCCCCGGTTTGTTGGAGAGCTGCCCCTTAATAGTGGGAGTGTCTTACTGGGCAAACCTCTTCCACATTAACGGGCATATCATTTCTTTAGAATATTTTGCCCAGAAGTGGGTGCAGTGAATATTTTTACTGATTAGTTCTAGATTTTAACATTCTAGATTTTTTTTAGTGCCCACTTTTGATATCTTTTAAGACATGTTTAGATCCTCTCACCTGATTGTGTTTTCATATAAGAAAAATTTTTAATGAAGGATTATATGCTCTCTGTACCTTCCTGTAATCAATCACATCACAAAACATTCATGTGTAGTTATTTTAAATTTGACTTATTACTAATTAGTGTATTTTTATTAATGTATTCAACAAAAATTTGGTGAAATAATGGCATTTTGGGCAGTGCTCCGGTCTCAGGAATTGGGAATGATCTAATGACCTATAGTGTCTAAAATTGTATAGATGTGATCAGCCTGTCCTCATGGAGTTTTTTTCTCTTCTGCTAGAATCTTCTCAAGTATAACAGGTAATGGGCACATTAAACTGTCTCTCTGTAGAGTGATTCCTAAGTAACGTTAAGGTAGCGTTTATTTAATATTCCCAACCTCCTTTTCCAGGGATGCCACCCCAGAAAGTTTCCCATCCTTTGCCCTAAGCTTATTCATATGCTTCCTGCCCTCTCGGACCCTCCGTTACTGCAGTGTGCCCCTGAGGAGGTCTTGGCAGTTAGGGCCTCAAGTGGATGGAAATCAGTACAGTAATCTCTTAAAAGTACCTGGACACTCCTGTGGGGAGTGCACCCTGGCCGACTGACTCCCCTGAACCACTGAGAAAAGTTCTTTCTCAGGGCCAGGACTGTATTAATTCCATCCTGAACTTCCTGAGCCACTCCAATCTGTGGGTGACATGTCGGAGAGACCAGTGAGGGGGAACTGAGCTAGGAACAGTCTATGTCAACCAGCTTCTCCTAGATGGTGTTACGGTGGCAGGAAGGTGATTTTCTGCTATTTTAGACAGATGTTTCAATCTTTTACAATGGAGCTGCAGAAGTGTTTTTCCTATCTGGACAGCTCTCCTAATAACCGTCTGGTGAGGTACAGATAGGCTAATTCCATTGGATTAAAAAATATATATATTTTATTCTATTCAGTTTCAAAAAGATATTTTGGTATTGATCGATCTCATCAGTTTTCTTTTCTAATGCTGGTTTGATTTAATTCTGTTATTTCTGTCTCCTAATTTCTTTGTTCTGTCCCAACAGCTGGACAACATACATGTTCTTCAGCATTTTGAACCTCTGGAAAGTATGTATAATTCAGTAGTGTTCAGCAGTATTTGAATCAGGTAGAAATTTGCATTATCCAGTATCTAGTTCCTTATTAATATTGATCACTTGTTAATGGTTCAAAGAGAAAAGGATATCCTCTTTTCAAAAAAGTAAGAAAGAATTACTTTGTTTATTTGTACATCATATGTAAACTCAGACTTGAAAAGGATTTTCGTTTTATCTGTTCAACCGCCCTACCTTTTACCCATCCCAGCTCCTCCATATTAAATTCTCATGGATGAGAAAAGGAGGGAGCTGAGAGTCTAAATTAGTTAGCCAGGGTCAACTAATCTGGCAAAGATGGAAATAGAATCTAATCTGCTGAGTTCCAGTCCAGTTCCCTTATTTTGGAAGTAAGAAGAAATCACAGGAAACATAATCCTATTTGTTCTCAATTCATCCTTGCTAGATTATGGGCCGTCATCGTACCAGATCTACACATGTAAATGGTTTTATAGTTAATGTTTTCTGAATTCAGGTACTCTAGGAATATAGTTCTAATCTCTGCTGTTATGTGGAAAAGTTTAAAAAATCATTTTACACTGAACTTCTTAAAATAAATGTTTTAAATTTTCAAAATTACTTAAGTACTTAAAGGCTGTATGAATTATATTGGTGTTCTAATTTTACCTGAAGTTTTTAAAAAGCTATTTTGTTTTAAGCCCCTAAAAGGACTTCTTTTTTTATTATTTTTATTAAAGTATAGTTGAGGTTCTAGTGTACAACATAGTGATTCAACATTTATATTCCTTGCAATGCGATCACCAGAATAAGTCTAGTCACCATCTGTCACCACACATGGTTATTCCGATAATACTATTTTCCTTACATTACATCCCCATGACTTTTTTGTTTTTAATAACTGGAGGTTTATACCTCTTATTGCTCTTGAGGCCCATTTTAACTACTTCTAAATTAAGATGGCTATCTCATTTTGTTTTTTAGTGATGACATGTTTTGAAACTAATAATAAATACGATATTAAAAATAACCTGGACCAGATGATTTACACTGTAACTGAAGATACAGACGACTTTACCAGGAATGCTTATCGGACACTGCGGCCCTTTGTCCTCCGGGTCACTGACTATATGGGCCGCGAAATCATGACAATGCAGAGACCGTTCAGATGCACCTGCTGTTGCTTCTGTTGTCCCTCCACCAGGCAAGAGGTCAGAGGATGGAAGTTTCCATTGTTTCTTCCTGATCCAGGTCTTCTCAGCATAGTTGTGCTCCTTCGCCAACTATACAGGAGGGTTTTTTCACTGGCTCTGCAGATAGAGAGGAGGGAGGAAGCCAGATTGTCTCACCTAAGGAAAATCAGAAAGGGCTTTTTCCTTGTGGGTTCCGGCTCTTCGGTGCTAATTGGTGGTTCAAGCACAAATTACTGATTCAGTGATCACAGTTCTATCAGTTGTGTACTGAATTAGAAATTCACCTATCGCCTATTACAGTAGTTACACACATTTATCTAATCGTCCCCAGAGAAAGTAAGCTAAATGTAAATATACGCTTATAGAATTGTAAGGAACTTTGGATCCTTTTACTTTATCCATCACAATCTACACCTTGCTGTAAATAAAGAAAAAAAGACTAAATGCCTGCAGATGGTGTTACACTCGGTCGGTGACAGTGCTAGAACTAGACAGCAGGTATTCTGATTGACAGTTTGGTTACTCTTCTGCAACCTGTACAGGGAACGTTGTTTGCTACAGGGAAGGAAAAGTGGTTTAGAGAGAGGTCCGCGAGATCTGAATTTTAGATGTGTCACCTACTTACATTTCTACAATTTAGTTAACCTCTTTGAGCCTCAGTGTTGTACATAAACTGGGCAGAACAATACCCCCTCGGATTATTGGGATATTTCAGTGATATGCTAAGTACCAGCATTTACAGTAGTAATTTATTTACAGCCTTCTCTGTGCCTTGATTTATTCACCTGTAAAATAAAGATATTAATAGTATCTATCTCATGTGATGATTGTTTTGAGGATTAAGTAGTATTATAAAGGAATGTCAGCTGCTTAGCTCAGTGCCTGGCAAACAGGATAGTGTTCAATGGATATTAGCTATTCTCAGATATCTTACTCCTTTATCATACACACACACACACACACACACACACACACACACACACAACCTTATATTTGAGGTGAATTTGCACCTCTATCCTTGATGCTTTTGTATAGTAAGCATTTTTTTTTTTGTATTTATGAGTTGGGCTTTGCATATCAATGCCTCTAAGTGCAGCCTTCCAAGATTATAGGAAGCCAGGATAGAGTTAAGCAAATCAATATTACAGCCTTAGTCCAATGGACGGAACTTTTGTCCACAACATTATCTAGATTTTTTTCTGATTTTCCAGTTTTACTTGTATTCATGTGTGTGTGTTTAGTTTTATCAACTATGTGCATTTCTTTATTCACCACCACAATTCAAATACCAAATAGTTCTAACACCACAAAAACAAACAAACAAACAAACAAAAAACCAACCAACCCTTTTATAACTATCCCTATCTCCCTCCCTTCTCTTCATCCCTAAACCCTGGAACCCACTAATCTGTTCTACATCTATAATTTTGTTATTTCAAGAATGACAAAAATAGAATCACATAGTTTGGAACCTTTTAGGATTGGCTATTTTCAAATGTCGTTACCTAGAGAGTCATGCAACTCGGACATATATTAATAATTCATTCGTTTTTATGGTTGAATGATACAAATTCTTTTTTTTTTCATTAAAGTTTATTGGGGTGACAATTGTTAGTAAAGTTACATAGATTTCAGGTGTACAATTCTGTATTACATCATCTATAAATCCCACTGTGTGTTCACCACCCAGAGTCAGTTCTCCTTCCATCACCATATATTTGATTCCCTTTACCCTCATCTCCCACCCTCTCCCTCCTTACCCTCTGGTAACCACTAATCTATTGTCTGTGTCTATGAGTTTTTGTTTCTGATTTGTTTGTCTGGTTCTTTTGTTGTTTTTGGCTTATATACCAAAAGTGAAGTCATATGGTTCTCTGCTTTTTCTGTCTGACTTATTTCGCTTAGCATTACGTTCTCAAGATCCATCCATGTTGTCACAAATGGTCCTATTTCATTTTTTCTTACCACCGAATAGTATTCCATTGTGTATATATACCACAACTTCTTTACCCATTCATCTATCGAAGGACACTTTGGTTGTTTCCATGTCTTGGCCACCATAAATAAAGCTGCAATGAACATTGGAGCACACATGTATTTATGGATAAATGTTTTCAGATTTTTTGGGTAGATACCTAGGAGTGGGATTGCTGGGTCGTACGGTAATTCTATTTTTAATTTTTAGAGGAACCTCCACACTGCCTTCCATAGCGGTTGCACCAGTCTGCATTCCCACCAACAGTGTATGAGGGTTCCTTTTTCTCCACAGCCTCTCCAACACTTGTTACTATTTGTCTTGTTGATGATAGCCATTCTGACTGAGGTGAAGTGATGCCTCATTGTGGTTTTTATTTGCCTTTCTCTGATGATTAGTGATGTTGAGCATTTTTTCATATGTCTATTTGCCATTTGTATGTCCTCTTTGGAGAAATGTCTCTTCAGGTCGTCTGCCCATTTTTCAATTGGGTTGTTTGTTTTTTTGTTGTTGAGTTTCATGAGTTCCCTTATTAGCCCCTTATGGGAGGCACTGTTTGCAAAAATCTTCTCCCATTCAGTTGGTTGCCGCTTTATTTTGTCGATGGTTTCTTTTGCTGTGCAGAAGTTTTAAGTTTGATCTAGTCCCACTCATTTATTTTAGCTCTTACTTCCCTTGCCTGTAGAGTCAAAATCATAAAATGTTCTTTGAACCCAAGATCCATGAGTTTAGTACCTATGTTTTCTTCTATGCAGTTTATTGTTTCAGGTCTTATACTTAATTAAGTCTTTGATCCATTTTGAATTAATTTTGTTACATGGTGACAGATACCAGTCCAGTTTGATTCTTTTGCACGTCGCTTTCCAATTCTGCCCGCACCATTTATTGAAGAGGCTGTCTTTTCTCCATTGTATGTTTTTTGCTTCTTTGTCAAAATTATGTGTCCATATTTATGGGGGTTTATTTCTGGCCTCTCAGTTCTATTCATTGGTCTACGTGTCTGTTTTTCTGCCAATACCATGCTGTTTTGATTATTGTTGCCCTATAATACAAGCTAAAGACGGGGAGTGTGATACCTCCAGCATTGTTCTTTTTTCTTAAGATTGCTTTGGCTATCCGGGATTTTTTGTGATTCCAAACAAATCTGATGATTTTTTGTTCTATTTCTTTAAAAAATGCCATTGGGATTTTGATGGGGATTGCATTAAATCTGTATATTCCTTTGCATTAATTCTGTATATATGGCCATTTTAACTATGTTGATTCTTCCAATGCATGAGCACAGAATGTTTTTCCATTTCTTTGTGTCTTCTTCAATTTCTTTTAAGAATGTCTTGTACTTTTCAGCATATAGGTATTTCACATCCTTGGTTAAGTTTATTCTTAGGTATATTATTCTTTTTGCTGCAATTGCAAAAGGAATTGCTTTTTTAATTTCCTTTTCTGAGATTTCGTTGTTAGTATAGGAATGCAGTGGACTTTTGTACGTTGATTTTGCAGCCGGCAACTTTACTGTATTCGTTGATTGTTTCTGATAGCTTTTTGGTGGAGTCTTTAGGGTTTTCTATATATAGCATCATGTCATCTGCAAAGAATGACAATTTAACTTTTTTATTCCCAATTCGGATGCCTTTCATTTCTTTGTATTTCCTGATTGCTCTGGCGAGGACTTCCAACACTATGTTGAAAAGCAGAGGTGATGGGGACAGCCCTGTCGTGTTCCCGAACGTAGAGCGAAGGGCTTCAGTTTTTCACTGTTAATTATGAGATTAGCTGAGGGTTTGTCATATATGGCCTTTATTATGTTGAGATATTTTCCTTCTATACCTATTTTATTAAGTGTTTTAATCATAAATGGATATTGTATCTTGTCAAATGCTGTTTCTGCATCAATTGATATAATCATATGATTTTTGTCCTTTATTTTGTTTATGCGATATATCACATTGATGGATTTGCGTATGTTGAACAATCCTTGTGCCCCTGGGATGAACCCCACTTGGCTGTGATGAATAATCTTTTTAATGCATTGTTGCATTCGATTTGCTAGACTTTTGTTTAGGATTTTTGCATCTGTATTCATCAGAGATATTGGTCTATAGTTTTCTTTTTTGTGTGTTGTCCTTCCCAGGTTTTGGTATCAGGGTAATGTTGGTGTCATAAAATGAGTCAGGGAGTACTATCTCTTCTTCAATTTTTTGGAAAGAGTTTGAGCAGGATTGGTATTAGATCCTCTTTGAAGGTTTGGTAGAATTCACTAGTGAAACAATCTGGTCCTGGACTTTCGCTTTTGGGAACGTTTTGGATAACTGATTCAATTTCATTACTGGTGATCGGTCTCTTTAGATTTTCCAGGTCTTCATGGTTCAGCCTAGGAAGGCTATATGTTTCTAAGAACTTGTGTATTTCTTCTAGGTTATTGAATTTGGTGGCATGTAGTCCTTCATAGTATTCTTGGATGATCCTTTGTATTTCTGTGGCATCGTGATAACTTCCCCTTTTTCATTTCTAATTTTGTTTATTAGTGTCTTTTATCTTTTTATCTTAGCCTAGCCAAGGGTTTGTCAATTTTGTTAATCTTTTGAAAGAACCAGCTGTTTGTCACATTAATTTTTTCAATTGTCTTTTTGTTCTCTATTTCATTTAGTTCTGCTCTGATTTTTGTTATTTCCTTTCTTCTGCTGATCTTAGGTTTCATTTGTTCTTCTTTTCTAGTTCTTTAAGGTGTAACATGAGGTTATTTATTTGGGATTTTTCTTGTTTCTTGAGATAGGCCTGTAATGATATAAATTTCCCTCTGAAAACTGCTTTCGCTGCATCCCAAAAATTTTGGTAGGATGTATTTTCATTGTCATTTGTTTCTATGTATCTTTTGATCTCTCCAATTTCTTCTTTGACCCGGTCAATCTTTAAAAGTATGTTGTTTAATCTCCATGTATTTGTGGTTTATCCTGCTTTTTTTTTGCAGTTGATATCCAATTTCCAAGCCTTGTGATCAGAGAATATGCTTGGTATGATTTCAATCTTCTTAAATTTGCTAAGGTTAGTTTTATGTCCCAATATATGGTCTATCCTTGAGAATGTTCCATGTACACTAGAAAAGAATGTATAGTCTGATGTTTTAGGATGAAGTGCTCTATAAATGTCAATTATGTCCATTTCATCTAATGTGTCATTTAGGGCTGCTATTTCATTATTTATTTTCTATTTGGATGATCTATCCATAGCTGTCCATGATGTATTTAAGTCCCCTAGTATAATTGTGTTTTGGTCAATTTCTCCCTTTAGTTTTGTTAGTAGTTGCTTGGTATATTTTGGTGCTCCCTGATTGGGGGCATAAATATTGATGACTGTTATGTCTTCTTGTTGTATAGTCCCCTTTCCCATTATGAAATGTCCATCTTTGTCTCTTGTTATCTTTTTCACCCTGAAGTCTGTTTCATCTGATATCAGTATAGCTACACCTGATTTTCTCTGGATACCATTTGCTTGGAGTATCAGTTTCCACCCTTTCACTTTGAGTCTATGCCTCTCCTTGTAGCTGAGATGTGTCTCTTAGAGACAGCATATGGTTGGCTTTAGTTTTTTGATCCAGTCTCCTATTCTGTGCCTTTTTATTGGTGAGTTCAGTCCATTTATATTTAGGGTGATTATTGATATGTGAGGATTTCCTGTCATTATATCTTTAGTTTTCTGGTAAGGCTGTGTGAGTCTCCATGGTTTCTTTGCCTTTTTGTTGTTGTCTATTATTTCTTTGTGGTGGTATTCTATGATGTTTCCCTCTGTTTATTTATTGCAGTATATATTTCATTTCTGGATTTTTTTTGAGCATTTACCCTTAAGTTTATGTAGAAGAAGGTTTGATATTTAGAGTATCCCATTTTCTTCAGCATGCCTATTTTCTCCATTCCCATATTCCGGTTCAGGCCTTTACTCTCCCTCTTTTTATGTTTTGGTTGCCACAAATTGTCCCTGTTGATGGTGGTCAAATAGTTTCCTTTGGTATTTCTTGTAGTGCAGGTCGTGTATTAGAAAATTCCCTCAGCTTCTGTATGTCTGTAAAGGTCTTTATTCCTCCTTCATATCTAAAGGATATGTTTGCTGGGTATATTATCCTTGGCTCATAATTTCTCTCTTTCAATAGTTTGAATATTTGGTTCAACTCCCTCCTGGCTTGTAGAGTGTCTGCTGAAAAATCTGATGATTATCTTATGGGCTTTCCTTTGTAGGTTACCGTCTTCTTTTCCCTGGCTGCCTTGAGGATTCTTTCTTTGTCGTTAATTTTTACAGGTTCAATACAGTGTGCCTTGGAGAAGGCCTGTTGGAGTTGGGGTAATTAGGTGTTCTATTTGCTTCTTGGATTCGAGGATCCAGTTCTTTCCACAAGTTTGGAAAGTTTTTGTTGACTATTTGTCTGAATATTCTCTGTTCCCTTCTCTCTTTCTTCTCCGTCTGGTATGCCCATTATTCTTATATTACTCTTTCTCATGGAGTCAGAAAGTTCTTGTAGAGTTCTTTCACTTCTTTTAAGTCTCAAGTTTCTTTTTCTTCCATCCGTGTAATTTCCAGGTTTCAATCTTCGATGTCACTGATTCTTTCCTCCATCTGGTCAACTCTACTTCCTAAGCTGGCTATTTCATTTTTAATTTCTTCTATTGAGTTCTTAATCTCCAGAAATTCTATTTGGTTCTTTTTTAAAATTTCAATCTCTTTGGTAAAATGCTCGTGTTGTTCCTTGATAGTTTTTCTGAGCTCATGAAACTGCCTTTCTGTATTTTCCTGCATCTCGTTGAGTTTTTTCAGAACTGCAATCTTGAATTCTCTGTCGTTTAAGTCACATATTTCCGTATGTTTAACCTCGTTTTCTGGAGGTCAGAAAGAAACTTTTTCTTTCTGAGCTGTCATGTTCTGCTGGTTATTCATGGCAATTAATGATTTATTATTTCTCTTCCTAGACATCTACTGGAGTGGGTTCTGCAACAGGTTGATAAGAAGAGGTCTTTCTTTTGTTTTCCATTACGTGTTGGTAGAATGTTTTATTTTCCCTGTGACTGCAGCCCTTTTTTCTCTCTCACACTGTATTGTTATGTTTTCTCTGCACTATTCCAGCTTCTCACACAATGGGGGGATTCCCTGGAAGGCGGATTTCTCCTCTGGTAACAGTTCGCCTGGGTCATAGGGGGCTGCGTCCCTGTGGGGATGTGGAGAGCTTTTGAAGTTCCAAAGCTCTTCCTGCACCAAATTAGAGCCCGTGTGTTTCAGCAATTCTGTTTACTCCTGCAGGGATCCACCCAGATAGGTGGGGACAGGGGCGGGGTGAGTTGTGAGAGGTGGCCCAGAGCAATGGCTGTGGCCACCACCACAGCCAGTCCTGCTTTTACAGCTCCCTCCCCTTTGTCGGAACTAGTTGGGCTGCGAATCAATGCCTGCGGACCACAGTTCTCAGAACTCCAAATACTCTGTTCTTTTGATCTGACACTTCTACTGTTCTGCTTCTAGCACTGGGAAGGTGGGGGCAGGGCAAGCTCTGGGAGGGTAGAGATGTGGGGGCTAGTCTCAGTGCCTACGACTTCTGTTCTCTGCTCGGCAGTGAGGGCTTAAACCACTGTTTTCAGCCCCCTTTCCTCAGTCTTTGCTCCAAGGTCTCTGCCATGAGCATTGCGTTCAGCCGTGTTATATGCTGCCCCCTCAGCCCTGTGGGCCATTAGCGGAGCCCTAGCAGTCTGAGTTCTTCCCTCTCCCGCAGCTGTGGTGTTTCCGGGACGCAGAGAGCTCGGAGCACTGAGCCAGGTCTGCGCCCTGCGCCCGCGGCTCCATCTCCGCACTTCTCCCTTCCGTCCTCCCCCACTCACGTGATTTGCTCACCTTTAGGTGAATTCAGCACGCAGAGTCTTCGTCTTGCCTGTCTGCTGTGCAGGGAATCCTTTGTGGAGTTATAGTTGTTTGATTTGGTGTAAATTCCAGGGGAGATTTCCAGAGGCTCACCTCACGCTGCCATTTTGATACAAATTCTTTTAAAAGTAATTTATTTGTGTACAGTTTTGATGTTTTTTTATCTGAAGCGTAAATTTTTATGAAATCTCTATCCTCAGAAGCTATTAAATTTCTATGTTTGTATATATGTGTGATTGTATGTATATGAATAGTACTTTGGTTTGCCAATTCTTGAGCTGTGTAGTCCTGCCTGGTGATGAGACCCAGGAGAATCAAAATTCTTAGGAAAGTATATATGACACGAGAATTGTCAGTAGAACTTTTACTTTGGTCTTTTACCAGATAATTCAATTTTGTGACTTTTGTTATTATCAGATATGAAGATCTTAGTTCTCCACAAAGGAATGTTATAGAGATAATTATCTGAAAAGAGAGTAGTGGACAGTATTTTAAAACTCTTACAAATGGTTTTATATACCCATAACACATCCTGTTGTTTTTCCAATATACAGTTTTCAGAATGTCTCTTTTCTCTTGTTTTCTATTATAATTGTCATGTCTGTCAGTCTAAGAAGTTAGCTTGTTGCTTTTTTGTCGATTATGCCAGAAGACGTGAGACATCTTGATCAGAGACAGAGATCCGTGTTACAGCACAGAAAGCAGTATGAACATTAGAATGTGTGTTTAGGTCCCCTTGTCCCAAGTCCTGTGGGGTTGACTCAGGAGCCCAGGCAGATACCCCATATATAGCTGAGAAACACTGAGCTTCTGGCCACTATATGATTAGTAGTAACTTTGTCCCAAAGGGAAGCATGACCTCATCTCTCCAGACTGTTCACTGAAATACAAGCCTAGGAAATAGCCGAGGTAAAATGGAAGACTCTTCCCCGGTAACAATTTCCCCAGTCCTCAAATGGGTTAAGAACACATCTAGGTGTGTGTGTGTGTGTGTGTGTGTGTGTGTGTGTGTGTGTGTGTATGTATCCAGCATCCTCACCTCTGTCGCTGCTTCATTTGCAGCTGGAGGTGCAGTGTCCTCCCGGTGTCACCATTGGCTTTGTCTTGGAGCACTGGAACCTGTGCAGGGCGGTTTACAGCATCCAAAATGCGAAGAAAGAAAACATGATGCATGTGCGTGGGCCGTGTTCAACCTATGGCTGTGGTTCAGATTCTGTTTTTGAGGTAAACAAATGTAAAAACCATGTTTCTACTATTTTATTTTCTTACATGTACATGTATTAACAGATTTTAGAATGATTTGGTTTTACATGATTTTTTCATGAGTAAAGAGTTAACTGGCTGACATCAGATGATTTTCAAATTATGGTTTGTGGATTGCTTCATGTTTTCCAACGTGAGCTCCTTTTTTATGATCTGTTTGATAAAGGTAAGAGACACCATGAAGCCATTAAACCTGAGAAGAAATAGCCTGCCATAATCTATTTTCTTCTTGGTTGTATTTAATTAAACACTTTTATCAAAGGTTTCCAGGATCAGAGAATAGGTCCTGAGTAACGAATGTGCCCAGCATATTATAGAACATGCAGGCTGTGCAAACTGCTTAATTGCAGGATAGAATTCTGTCTGTGTCCTGAAGAAACAGGACAGCACTGATCATATGGATGCAACTCATAATAGGTTATAACATTTTATCAGGAAAAAGAGAAAAATCCTTCTGTTTTGCCTTTATCTCTGGATATAAAATGATTGCTTATAATCCTGTGAATCTGGCAAAGGAGATTCCTCAGCATTTTTCCTGAGCTTCTTAATCCTTCTAAATGCCTTGCAATTTGGCAAAGCTTATCATCTAATAGTGCTCATTCAGGTGTTTCCTATGATACCTGCCTTATGTGACCATGTCATCCAACACTGCTTATTTTTTAAAAAGCCATGCAACACAATAGAAAATGTAGATAAGCCAGTTCCAGGGGCGGGATGTGTGGGATCATTCTGATCACCCCAAGTTAGTATCTGAGTGTTTTCTTTTCATCTGGCAAGTGCCAGTGTCCTCCATTTACAAGCTGAAGTCCTTACGGATCCTGGCGTAATTTAAGAAGATAGGGGAGGCTCCTTTGGTCCACAAAAGCTTAAGTGATTATGTGGAGTTTGTAAAGTGCACACAACCAAGCCTCATTGCTTTTGCTCACGCGTTTCCCTAGACTGGACGAGATTCCCTCCCAGTCCCCAGTTCCCACCCTTTGCTATGTGGAGCAGAATTTCAGAATCAATTACACCTCTCTAGTAACTCGTTTGAGGATGAGGAAAGAGCAGTGTGAGAAGTGTGCGATGTACCCTAGCTCAGTTATTAACCAGTTGCAGAGCACAGACTCCTTCTTGGCCATCATTTCCAGTTTGAAATTATGTTATTACTGTATTCGTTTCCTGTGCTGTATTTATGCTATCTCAGTGGACGCTGCTTGCCAGCAGAATAAATCATGCAGTATGATTTTCTCAGTCCCTGAAAGTGAAATCCTTACCCGTGCAGGTCACCTCCCTCGACGGCGTGTCTGACATCGGCAGCATCATCAGGAAGTGGAACGGCTTGATGTCAGGCATGGGCAATGCTGACCACTTTGACATTCGCTTCCCCTTAGACCTGGACGTGAAGATGAAAGCCATGATTTTTGGAGCGTGCTTCCTCATCGTAAGCCTTTTGTTCTTGACTTAGCTTGAGCGGATTATCTTTCTGATGAGAAGCCGTGTCGTGTAGTAGAAAGGCAATACGCTCTGACACCAGACCAACTTCCGTCTCTACCACTTACTAGTTATGTGTTTTGTAAAGGGTGTAATACTTGGAAGCCTCAGTCTCCTCGTCTGTAACGTGGAGATAAAAAGACTTGTATTTTTCATGGTTATGAATATTAATTATCATGAGGAAAAGGGTCAGGAGGGTGCATATTAGGCATCCGGTGGGTATATTGTCATCACCGCATGTTTATTATTCTCATTACTTGAAAATGTCTGTCCTGCGATGTCTTAATGAAAGAAAATCACTCTAAAGCGGAGGTCCTTCCCCTCCCTCTTCCGTGCAGCCTCTCTGTCCATGTACTACTACCTGGGGTTGTTCTACCCTTAGGTTTATTAGGTGCAGTTCTCTTGCTCTATTTCTGACTAATTATTAATATTCATAAGTAAAGAATAGAAATAAAATTGACAGTACTTACCCAAAAAATCTAATTAACATATTATAATTGGTATATTTAACATATTTGATATTAATTATCAAGTGTTTCCTCTCTTTCCAAACAGTAAAAATTTAGTTAATTAGTACCCCAAAGGGGAAGTTTATTGACTACCAACAGTTTTAAATTCGTAATTCCTGCTTTTGATATTAGGTCCACTTTATAAAGATTTATTAGGTTTATTTACTCTTTTTTCTTCCATTTCTTCTCAAACTTTATTGCACATATGAATCCCCTGGGGATCTTGTTAAAATTCAGATGCTGATTCAGTTTACGTCCTGGGAGTGGGGTGGACTGAGATTCTGTAAATTTACAGAGGGTGCCAAAAAAATGTATAGACATTTTAAGAAAGGAAAACTGTATTAAAATTATATATTCAATATATACTGACAACAAAAGATGAATACAAGTCACATTTGACTTCTGCAAGTCCAGAGGTGCTCAAAGTGGTTACCATCAGCGTCCAGACACTTCTGATTACAGCGAACTATTGCTTGAGCAACATTGACCAAAGTGTCCACTTGTATACATTTTTGGGGGACCCCCAGAATTATTCTTAACTGGAATGGAAGAATTGCCAGATAAATTATAAATGATAATATTTTGTACATTGCATCTAATTATCTACTTATATGCATACAATTATATATATAAAATTCTTTTTCCAATTTCAGGACTTCATGTATTTTGAAAGATCTCCAGTACAACATTCATCAAGATAAATGGACACAGCAAATCAGGAAGTATGGTTAAAAAGTTTAGAAAAGTTGGGTTGGGCTTACAGTCAACCCTCAATTGTTTGCAAATACATTTATCTGCTTTTACAGATTATTTTTATTGGTGTTAGTTTTGACGGGTAGGCTGAGAAAGTAAGAACACAATCTGATGTCTGTTTCAATTGACTGTCTATTTGTCTATTTCTTAGACTAGGAAAAAGCTATGACTTTCAGTCATGCTGAAAAACCTATGACTCATTAACCAAATAAATATAGATACAATGAGCTTGAAAACACTTTAGCATGAGATGGGGAAAATGAATCCCAGAGCTCTCATAACAGGTAACGTCCATCAACATACTGTTACCGAAGACAAATTTGATTTGAGGTAAAAAGAATGATATTCTTCATTTTTAAAAACAAAAGAAAGGCGGACCAAAATACTATGTTTTATGGTACAGAAAATTTCACTTGTGTACATGTATCAAAGCCTCATTTTGTAAAATTCATAAAAGTTTGAATGGACAACGTGATTGTGTTACAAAAGTTTTTTTATTGTAAGGTTTATGTTTTCCATGCCTGTTCCTTTATTCGCTAGTATGGACAATCAGGCGCTGCCTTATATGAAGACAAGGTCCGACTGTCAAGAAGAGAGGTGACCAAGGCCATGGTCATTCTAGATCTTTTAGCAACTTAGAGACATCAGTGCCCTTACAAACAGCTTACATTTAATACATTTAACCTCGCTTGGTCACAGATGCCTTATGTATAAAATATGTTTGGCCAAATCTCTGAGATTGCCTGTTGAAACTTTGTATCTCGTTTGATGTGACACTGAGAAGATAACTGTTTTTTTCTTTCAAGAAGATCCCTGATATTCCCTGTGGTGTTTTAATTGCAAGAGTTGCAATTTTGTTTTCAAATTTTGAAATGTGACAGTCTGTGTGGCACTTTGTAAAAGCCCAAACTATAAATTCTGATACTGCTTAATATTGCTTTGCTGCTTTTTAAATAAATCTGTATTTGTGCAAAGAAAATAATAAAACAGTAAACATGCTCCTTATCTGGGATCTATAGCTTATTAGTACAGATTGTATAGGATCAACGTAGTTAAGGTATAAATTGTACTTGTTTGCATTGGATCAACGTAGTTAAAAGTATAAATTGTACTTGTTTGTATTGGATCAACGTAGTTCAAGTATAAATTGTACTTGTTTGTATTAACTAATTAACAGCATAATGTGTTAGTGAATGCACTCTGATCAATCTACAGTTGCTTCTGTGCACTTTAGCTTCCTGTCAGAACGTGGACTGTGTTCTTTCAACACAGTACAGAGGATGGAATGTATTCTTCTGCTCCATGTTAAGTAAACATGGAGTGTTAAATAAACATGAGTGTTCTTAGATTTGTTTATTCTGAGATGAGGGCCCTTACCCACAGTTCTTATTGAAATGAAAGAAAGGTGCCTCACTTTTTAATTATATTCATCTTTTCATGGCAAAAGTTGTTTTACTCAGTTTCTTATAATGTTCATTTTTATGCGTGACTACTAGCTTTTTAAGACAAATGTAAAAGCTGCTGCTTTCTAAAATACTAATTACCTTATATTTGAAAATGCAGTTGCAGTTTTAGACGTACGCATTATTTCTTATAATAATGTCTGACATTTTCTATAGAAAATGAGACAAATAGTATTCAGAAAATTTATCTATATAAACTTTTCATTTTTGCCTCCATCTCATTCCAAGACCTACTGCATAATACTAAGAAAAAATTATTTTTAACGTATGACATTTTAAATTTCTGTTTAAAGTTTTTGTGGTATTAACATGTCTCTTATAATTTCTTTTTCTTTAATAATACCATGTGCCATATTTTTATACTACAGTTCGTATTATAAGTTCTATATTTCTTAATGGTATTTCATTATGTAAAATTGATAATACTGATTAAAGATATTTTCTGAAATTTGTGTCTTCATGCATCATCATATTGTTTTTGGCTTTTAAATAAATATAATATGGCTTACAGTAAAATAATAGTTTTTTTTTTACTTATGATTGAGTCTTTACTATAGGCTGAATGTTTGTATTTGCCCCAAAGTTTATGAATTACCCTAATGTGATGGTGGGGTGATGGTGAGGTGAGGACTTTGGGAGGTGAATAGGTCATGTGGGTGGAGCCCTCACAAATGGGATTAGTGCCCTTATAATCTGTCAGCACCTTGACTTTGGACTTCCCCTCCTCCAGAAATAAAAGCTTTTTGGTTAAACAAACACATCTATGGTATTTTTGTTAAAGCAGCCCAAACGGTTTAAGACAGAAATTGGCACTGAGAAGGGAGGTGCTACTGTAACAAATACCAAAAACTATGGAGGTGGCCTTGAAAGTAGGTAACTGGTAGAGACTGGAAGAATTTTGAGGTACATTCTAGAAAAAGCCTAGATTGCCATGAACAGAATTTTAAAGATGATCCTGGTGAGAGCTCGGAAACAAAAGAGAAGAGCTGTAGCTAAACCTTTTTAGAGACTGAGTAATCCCGAACAGAATCTTCGTAGAAATATGGGCAGTGAAGGCCATTCTGACGAGGTCTCAGCTGGAAATAAGCAACGGGTTCCTGAAACTGGAGGAGAGGCCTCTTTGTGATAAAGGAGCAAAGAGCGTGGCTGAATTGTGCCCGCATTCTAGTATTTTGTGAAAGGTAGCACTTCCAAGCAACGAAACTGGATGTTTCGCTAAAGCGTGTTCTAAGTAAAGTGTCTAAGATGCGCTTTGGCTCCCCCTGACTGCCGATAGCAAAATGCGAGCAGAGAGAAATGACTTACAGATGGAATTAATTTAGCAAGAAAGGAAGCAGAATTTAAAGACTTGGAAAATTCTCATCCCATCCATATTTCGGACAAATGACAGCACTCAGGGTGTGGCCAAGGAGACTGACATGGATCAGCGTCCCAAGGGAATCCCAGTGCTGTTCTCCAGGATAACGGGAAAATGACCCCAAGGCCATTCAGTCATCAGCAGCGCTGCCACTCACATTCCAGGCCCCCTATCAAGGTCCTGGGCTTAGGGGGCGGCGCAGTTCAGAGGGGCCACCAGCCCCTATGGGAACCTCCGCACAGGCCTGGTGCTCCCTCACGTGGGGTTTCTGCTCTGCACTCTGGGGCCATGCTCTTCCGCCACCCCACATGCAGCTCTGGTGGGCCCTGGTGTGGCAGGAGCTTCAGTGGCCACTCCTCCAGAGGGCACAGGCTGCCGACTCTGGTGGTGTCCCTGTGACCCCTTCTCCACTGGAGTGCAGACTGCACAGGCCAAGGGGGTATGGCTGCCTCCACCTAGATTTCAAAGGACAGCTACCTGGGGGAGCCTTGGGCTCAGAACCCTCACCCTGGAGAGCCATGGGACCCTGATGTAGGGGCTGCGGGAACATGTTGCCCAGCCCTGCGGGTGATGTGGCCACCCCAATGGGCCCGGAAGGCAGAGCATTGAGTCAAAGCTTGTTCTTGAGCTTTAAGGTTTAACGGTGTCTGTCCTGTTGGGTCTTGGACTTACCTGGGACCTGTCACTCCTTTCTTCTTTCTCCCTTTTGAAATGAGAATATCGATGCTATGCCTGTCCCACCATTGTATTTTGGAAGCACCTAGTTTGTTTGGTTCACAGGTTCACAGCCAGAAAGCAGTTTGCCTCAGGCTGAGTCATATCTTGAGTCTCACTCATATCCAATTTAGATGATATATATGAGACTTTGGACTTAGGCTTTTGAGTTGTTCTGAAACAAGTTAAGACATTTTGGCTGTTAAGATGGAATGTGTGTGTTGCATGTGAGAAGGACATGAATTTAGTCCTGACCAGGGGCGGGATGCTTTAGACAATGTGTGTGTCACCCGAAATTCAAATGTTGAAATCGAACCCCCAATGTGATGGTATTTGACAGTGAGCCTTTAGGAGGTGGTTAGAGAGTAGAGACCTTATGAAGGGGCTAAGTGCCCTTATGAAGGGAACCCAGCAAACTCCCTTTCCCGTCTGCCATGTGAGGACACAGGTGACACCCCTTGGGAACCAGGAAGTGGGTCTCACCAGACACAGTACCTGCCAGGGCCTTGATCTAAAACTTCTAGAACTCTGAGAAATAAATTTTGTTGTCTTATAAGCAACCCAGTCTACGGTATTTTTGTTATAGAAGCCCAAATTATAATTATAGACAGTCTTAGGATACTTTTTTCCAAAAGGACTTTTGAAGTAATTTCAAATTATCAAGAAATTTCTTATATAAGTTTAATACAATAAAGTCATTTCTATAGTGTTGCATAGTAGTAACTAGCTTTCTGATACATATATGTTATTTATAAATGCTTATTTTTAATCCACTTATGTAGAACACATTTAAATTTTAAGTATGATTTCAATGCCAGTATATCATGGAGGAAAGCTGCTAGAATTTGTAATGTCAGTGAAGGATGCATTTTAAAACAGTGCTTTTTTTAATAACCAGATTTCCCAGAAATTACACAAAAACCTGGTTGCCCGACTAATTTAGTAGCTGAATTTTTAACCAACTAGATGTTAAGTTCAAGTATAGAATAAGTGATTCCAGAAAATGGCATTCTGCTTGTGTTGGGACAGCTGGCTACTTTTCAGGCCTTCCCACGCCCCCCACCCCTCCCCTTGCCTCCGCGCTGTGTTCAAGGTTTAATTTTATTTATATTGAAAGATGCAAGCTTGGGAAACCCATAGTTCTGGATTTAGTAAACTAATACCAAATTCAGCTTTTTGGGTAGTGATAGCTAATATTGAAAATGGGTATTTTCCCATAACTTGATTGATCTACCCAGAATGCATTTCCCATTTGCCCCTAGGCCTCTTAAGTTTATAACTCTCAGAAAAGAGAAAACCAGGATGCTGCATTCCAGGGGTAGTCAAAGTGAGGCATCGCAATGTGTGAGGAGTGTGATAACACTTAGCGTGGTTAATAATAGCCCTTGGCGACACTCACTCAGTATCTGCCTAATGACTAACAGTACAGTCTGGATATGTTACCGAAATATTTGTCATAGTTGCCAGTCAAAAATCTTACCTTCCTCTCCGATTACTTTATGGAGCAGCCACTAACCTCAGGCACTTGAGCTATTTCTGAAGGCAGAGGGAATGCAAAGGTGAAAAATACATAATCTCTACCCTCAGGGTTCCCAGGCTAATGTACGAGACACACATTTAAACAAACAAAACACATTGTGGTCTTTGAGGACCACAGAAGACATGTGTGTTCAGTGGGATGTTGGCTCATTCAGGAGAGGCCGTGTCACTAGCAGCCTCTCACAGGCTATGTATTTCTGTCCCATTTAATCAGCAGTTTAGGCTGGCTGGTTGTGTCATATGCCCAGGTGAACTTCTTGGCACTGCTGGAGGGAATGAGATGCATGATGCATTTTACAGTCTTGTCTGCAGGCTGAATGCATGGTAAATACAATTGGAAGGTCAAATTATACCACGTATCTCATGATTACGTTGTTTATTTTCTCCATACATGCTCAGATGCAAGCCATCTGGCCTGGAATTAAATCTTGAGGTAAACCTAGCAACTACACATCTCAAAATACATCTCAAATACATTTTCATCAAGCAAAGTAGGGATTGGTTGTTTATTACAGTAAACGCTGAGCCCAGGAGAGTGATACATCTACGATGCTCAATGAACATTTGTTGAAAATGAATAAAAAAAAGCCCTACTGTGTCTGAAACCATGCTGGGTGTTCAAGGAGACAAATGAAAAGGATTTTCTTCTTTCTGCTGTAATTGTAATGAAGGAGAACTGAAGGATTGAGTAAAAGGTGAAACATATGAAAGCGCTAGGGAGAGGGAGAGCAGCACAGGTGGAACTCAGCTAATGCGTTCCAGCTGGAGACCTGGTCAAGCGGCCTACTGTCCTCCCCGGTTGTTCAGAGTGGTTGGCGGTGAGTTGTCACTAGTATGAGTTGGTGGATCGGGGTAAGTGCTAAGGCTGGGGTGATGGAAGTGCCTCTGCTCATCATATCTAAACAAAAAGTAAACAGCAAGTTCTAAAAACATTCTGTAATTAGAGCTAGCTTTGTGCTTGTCCATTACATTTTCCTACAGGTCTTAGTTTGGCTGCTTTTCAACACAGGAGCCAGTTGGGTGGAATCCTATAATTTTCAGATGTGTAGTTGCTAGGTTTACCTCAAGATTTAATTCCAGGCCAGATGGCTAGGCTATACACCTGAGCATTATGGAGAACAGCCAACCTAATCATGAGCTAAGTGGGATAAGGTGACCAACTACCTATAATAACAACGATGGTGACGATGATGATACCAGCTAATTCTTTAGTGCTTCCTGCAAGGTAGACACGTTTCTGTCTAAGGAATTTCCGTCTATTAATCGATCTAATTCTCACAACGTTATCTATTACTGTAACTATTCCCATTTTCAGATGCAAAAAAAGAGATTTGGGTATCTTGCACAAAATAACCCAGCTAGCTTATTCCACAAAACCGTTATCTGAAGGTGGCTCTGCAGGCTACACCTTAAACCACTATGCTCTGTGCTTCTTTTATCTCTGCGCGATAAGTATTTTGTGTGTAACACAGAAATATAGGGAAATAGAAATAAAGTAAAATGATGGTGTGTTACCTCACATGTTCTAAGTTTAGGATTTTGGCTGGGAAGCCCATGGGGCTCCAAAAAGGTGTTGTGTGAGAGTGTGTGCTCTCTGAGAGGTTTGCTTTGCTTCCGTGGGTACCCCAATAGTGTTTCCAACTGAAGACCACTTTTATGTTATTCTGTCAGTTTGGTGCTTCCCAAATCATGTGTGTATTTTAAATATGAACCCCAAAACAATTGAGAACAATTCTGGGTTATGAATTCTCAGTGAAAAATTGTTTCTCTACCTGTGGCACAGGCTAAAACAGTCTAGATGTTTTTTGATCTGTTAGCCAGTAGCTGAATTTTTTTGTAGTTCACCTTTTACCCTGGAGTGTGTCTCTTTAAGGGTTCCCATTTTATTGGGAATCTGTTTCAACAGTCTATCTTGCTTAAGCACAAAACCTCATCTTTTGCCTCAACTTGTAGGTGAAATCTAAACCCCTTGCCAAGGGAGATGGGTATCTCCTACCTGGGATGCCGAAGAAAGTGTTAGCCTGTGCTTCATAGTCCAATATTTCAGATTGTTACTGGTTTTGATCCCTACCAAATTCTCTTACTCTCTTAGGAGCTACACTTTTGCGTTTAAATAACTTTTGGTTATATTTTAGCCCTATTTTCTAGGTGTTCTACAACAAGAGATTTTAAGATGATCTAGTTAGCAACATTGCCAGCAATGGAAATAATCTAGTTTTTTTAAAAAAACGGAACACAGTTTTGTTATGAAATATTCAGGGGATAAGCTTTAACGTAAATACAAAATTTAAAACAATTTTGAACTTGTAAATTACTACTATTTGGTAGACCTAATTTACAACTAAATTTGTATCTTATATTTGAGGTAGCATATGTTATCTTCCTATCATCATATTATTGAATTCCAGATTCCCTTAAAATATGTTTAATGTTTCTAATACTGTTGTTAGGTGAAAAGAGACTCATTTAAAATGGTGCCAGCTCTTCTGCAATCCAGGCTCAGATAAATTTATTTTGGGAAATTACAGAAAGAATCCTTTCCTTGAACAGTTTTAAGAACATGTTTGCTCAAATTGTCCTAGCTAACAGTCATTAAATACAATTTATTTGTTTCATTGGTTTTCATTTGACAGATTAAAAACAGACAGCTAGAAATTAGACAGTTTTTAAAACTCTTGATTATGCAGCAATAGGCACATAGAGGACTGCAGAGAGAAGCAATTAGAAAGACAAAATATTTACCTGGTTTTGCAGCCCCACCCCTCCATGCCAGTCTACTATAGGGGGCAGCAGCAGCTCATGGATTTTTTTCAGTAAACTGTACATTGTTTTCTTTCAGCTAAGAAGAATATATTGGTACTAATCTGTAAATTTTAACGAATAGAATCAAACGATTTTAGAGTTAGAAAGGGCATTAAAGACTATCTGCTCTACATTCTAATATACATACGAAGAAATTCAGACAGACTCAGGTCCTGTGCTCCAAGTCACATCGGGAATTAGTAGTAGAACCAGAAGTAAGTGTACAAATCTCCACTATTGAATTCCAAATTCCTTCCACCACACCCAAAACTTAGCAGTGATTTAAAACATGTTAATGCAACATCTGTCATAACATTGAAATTTGAAGAAAAATTTAAAAACTGAAAACCTAGTTTCAATTTCTTTTTAGTGCTCTAAATCTTTGTTATGCATATGCTTGTAAAATCTATCTCAGACTAATTTCACAGGCATCTCACTATAAAAAAACTAAATTACTATGTGGTAAAACAACAACAACAGAAACATTTAAGGTGTTTGTGTGTCATGGATGGATAATATAGAAGTTTATTTCATTTATTCATCCATTAATGCAATGGTATTTTCTGTAGTCACCACTCACATCTAAGTTCAATTTATTTACTAAAATATGTATATTTAGGTTTTGTTGTTGTTTGGTGAAACACTGTTCATTGTTTGATAGATATTCCTGCTTTGAGGAAAATGTAATTGTCAATTCAAAAGGAGAATCATCTGAAAGAAGACAATCACCCCTTGTCCTGAGCAGGAAAGGAAAACACAGCTAATGTAATGGGCAATTGAATACAACTCTTGCGTCGATGTGATGTAGTCTGTCTGTTGGCCCGACAGATGACAGAAACAGATGACATGGCTGCGGATATGGGAATATTTTATTCGGGGATCTGGCAGATGGGATGAGAGTCAGCTATGAGGATTATTCCGGGCAATGCTAAGCGTCTATTTTGTCCCCTTGAGTTGCTTTGCTATTATTTTTTTCTACTAGTTAGGAATTTCTATTTTTCTCTCTGTTTCCCGTGTTTGTATATCTCTCCCCATTCTATATGGCTTTGTGCGTTTCAGTTTAGGATGCATTCATACCACCTGTTTGAGGTGTGGCCACAGGACCTGCCTGGACATGGAAATCAGAGACAGCTTATGCTATTTTCTTCACCGATAGCTCTGTAACTTTCAAAGTGAGACTATACAATTGTATTTATATTGCTTTTGTTTTGATAGATTACTCTGAGAATAAAATCAATTGCAAGATAGACAAAGGAGGGAGACACAAATGATTTTGTCCTTATAAGGCTGTTTTAAGGATATGCAGTGTCCTCTGCCAAAATAAGTTTACAGAATGGTGTAGAATCTGAGTTACCCTTCCTGTCTCTGGGAGAACCGGAAGACCAGACAAACCTCTGGCGGAGGCAGGCCCTACAAAACTTACTTCATGGAGGAGCTGGATGGGTGTGCTCATGGCAGACAGGCTGCCTCTACAAAAAGAAGGGACTGAACTACTTATGCCTAGCTCCTTTAGTCAAACTCACTAGCTGGGTAAATCATCACTGTTCCTGAGGCAGGTGACTGAGGGATGGCTAGGAGCGTTCTCCAAAGCCACTGCTGTTATGTGGGAATGTCAGCAGTGGAGAATGGTTGTGGTAGAGTGTGTTTTGTCCCCTCAAGTCTCTTTTCTCCTTCTATGCTCTTGTTATGACAGCTTCTGATTTCACTGACTCACAGTGAAGCCTGAAATAAACACATTTCCTTGACATGGTGGCGTGGTAAAGTTCTGATCCATTAAAAGTGAAGTATGGCGGCCAGCCTGGTGGCTCAGGCGATTGGAGCTCCATGCTCCTAACGCGGAAGGCTGCTGGTTCGATTCCCACATGGGCCGGTGCCAGATGGCTTAGTTGCTTGGAGCGCGGGCTCTCAACCACAAGGTTGCCTGTTCGACTCCCACAAGGCATGGTGGGCTGCACCCCCTGCAACCAAGATTGAAAGGACAACAACTTGACTTGGAGAAGTCCCAGAAGTACACACTGTTCCCTAATAATGTCCTGTTCCTCTTCCCCAATAAAATCTTTTTTTTAAAAAAAAAAAAGGTGAAGTGTGGCAACTTCTTTAAAAGGTAACTGACACATATCATTTGTCCCTAGTTGATTCTCTCCTCCTTCCTGTATGCACGTCATAGGAAAAACAGAGAAGCTTTTACCGGTGGGTACCTGTGGAAAGTAGAATTGGGGAAAGAAGTTCATCTTTATTTTAGATCCTTCTTTATTGCTTGAATTCATTATAATAAATATTAATCTCACATTTTAAAAAATTAAAGATAAACTTTTTAAAGTTTCCTATAGCTGGCCCTCCCTAGGATGCCACATTTTTGGCTGTAATTTAGGGCTTCCTAAACTTGAAGAAACATTGCAATCTACTGAGAGCTTTTCCTTAACTGCAATGGAAGGGCCCGGTCTGCAGACACTAATTAATTGCTCTGGGGTGGGATCTGGGCATGGGTACTTTTAAAAGTCCCTTGGTCTTTGTTTTGTGTAGAGCAGGATGAGAAAGAACCATTGGACACCAGTTGTTGATTTCTCAGTTTTGCACGTCACACACCTGGAATGCTTTGTGATCCCGCAGTCTGGCAGGAACCCAGAGCGAGAGTGCCAGCATCCAGAGTTCCTCAGGTGATTCTAATGTGCAGCCAAGTTTGGGAATAGCGGTTACTGCCTGAAAGCTTCCAGGAAACTTTCCTCCAATTTGCATGTAAGCTGATAAAACAAACATTCTTGCTTTTATCTGGCAAATGAATAGGGTTGCTAAATACAGGAAATACAGGATGCCTGGTTAAAATGGAATCGCAGATACCAATTTATAACAGAAGATTGTCCCACGCAATATTGGAGACTTGCACACACAAAAATTATTCATTGCTTATGGGCTTCCCGTCTTTTTTACTTGTGAAATCTGGCAACCCTACAAACCAAACACAAATGGTACTCCAAAAAATCACAGAAGATTAATATAGATCTCTGTATGTTAAGGAGCTTTAGGAGATTGGATACTTGAGGAGGAAGCAAAGAGCGATCACCTTGCTGATGCCCAATAAAACATCTTCAAGTCCTCTTGACTGATCTCTGTTCCCCAGTAGTCCTGGGTTTTATAACAACTGGCTCAGTGTCTTTGCTGGATTCCCCAACCCAACTCAACAATTAAGCAAATCACTGCCAACCTCTGCTCCTATCTCTCCCTATCCCACCCACCCTCAATCCTATCTGCTCCTATCCCACCCACCCTCAATCCTTCCTCCCTTTAACCAACTAAACCGACCTACTCTGAGAATTTACACCACACAGAAAAGGTCTAAACCAAAAAAACAACAACAGATGAGTTGGCCTGTGTGTGCGCGTGCACGCACGTGTGTGTGTGTGTGTGTGTGTGTGAGAGAGAGAGAGAGAGAGACAGAGAGACAGAGAGAGAGAGAGAAAGACTATCAGGACCCTTTCTTCAGGTATCTTACTTTAATTCATGGGGAAATGTAAGCTTTGCAGTATAGCCTGTCAGTGGTAAACTAGAAATTTGGATAACTTTATCTCCTAACTGCTTCTTTCAGTGTCAGTTTCAAACATAAACCACAGAGTCTCCGTCAGTAAATGGTCTATTGAAGAGAAAGAAAGACTATTATCTCTGCCAACTGGTATACTCCTGTTCTCTAGAATTCTCCATTAACCACACACATCACCACTATAGATAACACATTTAAGAAAAGAGAACAATGAAAGCTTAAACTGTGAGACTGTCTAACATTCTGTTGGGGGTGGGGAACACGTCTAGTGAGTACTGGATGTTTTCTGCAGAGACCTGTTTCCCATCAGAAAGAGTGCACTACACTTGGTGAGGTCCAGAATTCACGTGGAGTCCGGCAGCTGCCCTTGCTAATTATGTGACTTTATGCTAGAAACGAAAAGATTATGCTTCTCCACTTGTGCTTCTGTAAAATTACAGCCATAATGCCTACTTGTTTTGATAACAGTGTTATTGTGAGAATTCCAATGAGATAATGGACGACGATAAGATTGGACTATTATCATTTTACTGGGTAAACATTACCATTTTTACTGGGTAAAAGACAAGAAGGCAGAGTAGGTACTGAGCCTGTTTGGTATATACAAGGAAACTTAGCCAGGCTTTCATATAGTCCCCTCTGAACTATCAAAGCAAACTGACCCAGAAATACCCGTAAGTGATAAAAGAAATGCCAGTTAGCAGACCAAATGTGAGCACTGAGATTTTTAAGGAAAAAGAAAGGATGAAAAGTGCCAAGCCACAAGATTAGCCCCTGACATACTAACTGGAGATCCTGGATTTGTTGAATACTCATGTTCCCTTCCCTTGGTTAGATTAAGTCATCTGAACCAAGGATGAGTCACAGACAGACTTACGGGAAGATCCCCAAAGTCTGAGTGGTAACGTAAATGAAATGGAAAAAATGTGTATGGATGCCATGTTTCCATATGTCTAAGAAGATTCACTAGCTTAAGTTCCCCTTACGAACCAGAACCCATTTATGTTTTCAGAGTTCCAGGACACTGCATTACATCAGGCTCCTCGAAGTCTGAATATGTGATCATTTGGACAAGCTGTAGAATCAAGTATACTGTTACAGTTTCCACGAAGAATTAAAAAAAAAAAAAATCAAACTGCTTCTTCGGCTCTTTGTCTTCTGGAGAAAAGAATTCAGTCAAGAGACAGTGTTTTGTGCAGGTACAGGGCGGTAAGAAGTTTATTAGTGGAAGCAGATGTGGAGCGAACTGATCCCAAGAGGGCAAAAGGCCTCTCCTTACATTGCATGAAGGCTTTCATTTCTATGGGTAGAATTGCGTCCCCGTCTCCCTTCTCTCTATCTCTCTCCCTCCTGTTGAGGTGCCCAGTCTCCGCTTTTGGTTCTCAAAGGAGTTTCTGTCAATTTTCTTTTTGGGATTTGTTTGAGAAACTCACTAAAATGGTCCTGATAAGCAGGATACATACTCTGATAAGAGGGATGTCTTCCTCCCTTCTCTGGTTTCTAACAACACATCCCTTTGATTGAGGGGTATGTGTGAGCCTGGAATCCTGCTGGGCCAGTAAGGTATTGGGGCCCTAAGTGAGGGCAGCGGCCAGGAGTCTGGAACCAAGTAGGAGCTGCAAGGGGCTTTCTGAGTTGGGCTAAGTCTCTCCTTCTCCTGCTCATTTCTATCTATCTACCCACCCTATCATAAGTAACCATATTATCAACCTACCTATAATTCATTTGTTCAATTCTTAAATACACTAAATTCTTTACAAACGTAGCTGCCCTCATATCCATTGATAACGAGATATTTACTCTTTCTAACGACTTAGTTTGGGGGAGGCCAGTGTGTAGGAACCTTCTAAAGTCTCTGTTACTAACACAGTTTTGGAAATCATCTTTTAAAATGACGCCCAAATTAGAAAATTCAGTCTGTACCACAAACTCTATGACTCAGTTGAATCACTCACCGCATTCACCCACTTATCTTAAGTCCACTCTCAAAGATTTACCAGATTAAGTCATTCCCTTCTGAAAATGCTCCAGTAACTTTCCATTTACCCATATGTCAGAATGCAACTTTGTTCCTTGTCAGGGTCCTACATCAGGGTCCTTTGTTTCTCCCAGATCTTAAGGTAGCTTACTCCTTTTCTTCACAGTTCACCACCTCAGAGAGCCATGCCCTCACCCCTCTATGTAAAATATTTCCAGTCCCCAAATTACTCTCTTCTTCCTGTCAGTACTTAGCACCCTCAGAAATATTATTTGTTTGTTTGTTTATAATAATTTATGAGACGGCAGGGATTTTGTGTGTCATGTTTATCACTATATCTTACTGCCCATAACAATGACTAGATAAATGTTGAAAAAACGCCATTGACTATAGGCAAAATAATATGATGGCCTCTATGAAGGTAATTTCAAAAGAAGAATTTAAATCATTAGAGTAATTGCATCTCTAGGAGACACCACTTATTTGAAAATATCCATTGGCCATAAAATTTTTTGTTTTGTTTAAAAATACAGTCATATATATATATATATATATATATATATATGTATTCAGCTTGACTCCCTGCTCTTAGGTTCTTCTAAGCCTTCTGGCAAGAAATATTTACTTGCGGCTCTAGCTTCTTTCCTGGGATACAAATCTGGGGCTAATTTATCCTCTCCAATTTGTTCTGCAGAGAGACTTTCTGCATCTGCTCTGCCTGATGGCTGAGGTTAGAAATCCAAAAGGTGTTTCACAAGTAGGCACAGGAGCCTGGGAGATGTTAGTTAGACTCCTTTTCATCTCAGAACAGCTGGTTGTTGGTACATGAAGCTATTAGTTGAGGAGATAGGAATTTACTGAATTGTTTGGCCTTTTATTATAAGCAGAGAACAAAGAGATCTCAGCTGGTCAAATGGTCAACCTGGGCCATGTCAGTAATTACTGGAAGGGAGGAGCAATATTGGTTGATAGCAACTTTTTCCTATCTTTCTTGCTGTTGTATCAAAAATGGCACATGAATTGAAGATAGCGGAGGTCTGGTCTGTAGGGTAGAAGCTTTATTGTATTTAAGCCTTGGCCCTTACATTTATGGACAGGAATAATTAGTTCATCCTGTTCATCCTGAATAATTAGTTCATATGGACTTTGTTCATCTCTAGGTTGGAAAGGCTTCTTTAAATTGGTAACAACAAAATTCAGTGCCGGGCTGTTTGCACTGGGCGCAGACATTTAGGCACAAGGGAACTCTACCTAGATTGACTGACTAAGTGGAAGTGAATAAAGCTGAAATATAAATCTGTTCAGAGCAGGATGCCAACGAGAAGCAAACAACTTCTTGGGTTGAAGGACAGAACACAAAACTGATTATGTGGTATGATTGTAATGTCGCTTCACATACATCCCACACGTACGCGTGTGCACACAGATGAACTCACATGGGAGCGTTCTCACAAACATGCAGACAACACTGAAAGAAACACATTAAAAGGTAAACTCTGGGTATTTCTGGGTGGTTAGATTATGATGGATTTTATTTTCTTTATTTCTACTTTATTTTTCTTGCCAAATTTTCTCATTCAGTCTCTTTATACACAGCTCTGCTAGCAAAGAACCTGGGATCCTTCTCAAGCCCGATCCAGCCAAATCCTGAACTGTCCAGGTCTACTTCTGATTCACTGGGCTCTGGAGGCTTTGTTGCTTCTGTTCATTCTTCATCCTCGGGTCCAAGCTCACAGACTTAGACTGTTCTTCACCTTAACCTCCAGGGAATAGTTTCCTGGTCTGGAACTCAGGTGGGTTTAAAACATGGCCACAGAATTCTTTGACACTATTGAGTGGTGGGGTCTCCGTCCTCGCCCCCTGAATACAGGCAGTCTTGTGACAAACTGTTTCCACCAAGTCAGTATGGGGGGAGTGATACTAGGTGACGTGTGAAGTTGGGTCATGAAAGGCAACACAGTTTCTAACTTGTTTTCTGGAATACTCATGCTTGGAGCCCTCAGCCACCATGTGAAGTCTGACCACATTGAGGCTGTCATGTTGTGAGTTAGCCTCAGCCTCATGGAACAACCATGAGCCAAACAGTGAGAGTGAATGAGCCTCAGTTGATTTCAGCTCTGTACAGTTCCCCCAGCCTTCAAATTGTCCCTGCTGAGGCCCTAGACATGGAGAAGAAGAGTCAGGCTGTTCATACAACACTCGGTCTGCAGTGCTGATGGTAGAATCTGTGAGCTTAATGAAATGGTTGTTTTAAATTGCGCTGCCAATTTGGAGGCACTTTGTTATACAGCAATAGCAACAAAACAGGAAACTTGAACACAACTTGAATCAGACTTCTGACAGAAAGCTGAAGTCAGCTATTTTTCTATGTCCCAGAAGCCAAACAACCATTCTCCTCAGGCTGACACAATGCTTTCCCAAGTGTTTCATCAACCCACGCAGCCTGAAGGAGAAACTCTGCTTCTTATTACAGACATGCTGAAGGAGGCCATAGGATTAGATTTCTCTTTATAAATTATATCCTTTACCTGTGAAACTTTTGGATCCTTGGGATTAAAAAACTCTTTTTGTTTGTCTTCCAAATTCTAGAAATCTTTTCACTTTCTAAAAAAGCCTGCCCTCCTGTCTCCTGGCACTCACATTTGGATTTAGCTGAAGATTCTAATCTCTGAAAATTTTCTACATGCTTGACCTTAGGAGCCATATACCCTGGATGTCAGAGCTCAGAAGAGGAGACAACGTAAAAGTAAAGAACGTGGACAGAAATGGAAAGCACCGGAGAAAATTAGGAACTAAAGGTAAAAAGTACTGTCATTCTTGGTTATTTACTGTATGCCAGTATGTTACATGTATTGTGTCATTCCAACATAGCAGCAGTCTTAACGATGAAGGTATTTTGATTTTCGCCATAATAAATGGATGCACAGATTTTTCCCAAAGTGGCAGAGCTGATAGTCATAACCTGGAGTCATACACCAGCTCCTGCTTTCTTTCTTAACCACTAGACCCTATTGTCCAGAAATAGTCAATACTATTGTCATAATAATGTTTGAGTTTATTTGACTTTTTTCAGTCATAATCTTTCCACTGTGTATTTGGAAGACGTGCATAACTCGATGAGTCAATATATAGTTTTTAAAAAGCACAATGTTACATCATACATGGGTAAAAGATACATTCAAAGGAATTTAATGTAACAGCATATCCAGTGTTCATTGACATAGTTTCAGGTTTCACTTTGCAACTAACATTTCAGAAAGTAGCACTTTTTAAATTTTAGTGTGGCATTTAAGAATAGTCACGATTATCTGAAATCACTATTACAATAATTTTCTTTTTTGATGATGTATTTGTATGAGACTATATATTCTTTATATACTTCAACACAAAAGAAAAAACATCACAACAGGTTGAACTCTGAAGAAGATGATAAGAATCCAGAAGTTTTCTATTAAGCCAAATACTAAAGAAACTTGCCACTTTTCTTATTACTGCATTTTGCCATACATAATATGCACTTTTTTGCCCAAATTTGAGGGGAAAATAAGGAGGCACATTATACATGGGTAGTACTAATTCTGTATCTATATAAATGTTTTTAATTCTTTTATTTATGCTTATGAATTAAAAGTGTAACTCTAGAAATCAATAACGATATCTGCACACAAAATAATACCCTGGAATACTATCATCGATTTTGTTGAACTTACGACGAACTTGCAACGACGAAGAGTTCTTGGCCTTCTATGATGCGTAAATATTGTAAATTTGTTACCGGTACATAAAATTTCTTGTACCTTATATCTGTTTTTGTATTTTGTAATCGTGTATTTTGTTCTTTATTTGTTACATAAAATTTCTAAAATTCCTTTATAATACAGAAAACAAGTACCTAAATGTAAACAAATAAAAATTTGAATTAAAATGAAAGATATTTTTTCATGAAAGTTTAGGCCAAAAATGTGGGTGTGCATTATACATGGCAAAATACAGTATTTTCTTTTTGTTATGGAAAATATAGCTATTTTTCATAAAATTTGTTATTTATGTTAACATGTAGTGGGCTTTTCACTGGTACATTAAAATAAGTATCAATACAAAAATAAATAAGTATCAATAAAAAATTTGCTTTAATTTTGAATGCAATAAATAGCAATGCATGTAACCCACATAAGCAAAAGGTCCTGGGACCTGTTCTAGGCAGTTCATTCTGCTGTAACAAAATATCTTAGACTGGGTGGTTTAAACAGTAAATATTCATTTCTCTCAGTCTTAAAGGCTTGGAAGTCCAAGATCAAGGTGCCGACAAACTCAGTGGTTGGTGGGGCCCCTCTGCCTGGTTTGCAGATGGCTGCCTTTTTGTAGTATCCTCACTTGGCAGAGGATAAGAGGTTTTTAAAGAGCACTAATCCCACCATGAAGGTTCCACCCTCAGGACCTCACCTAAACCTAATAACCTACCAAAGGCTCCTCTGCCTCCAAGTCACACTGGGGGTTATGGTGTTGGCATATGGAGAAATGAATTTGGGAGACACAAACAGTTAGTCTACAGCAGGATTTTCGATAATTTTTAAGGATGTAAAGTGTTCCTATGACCAAAAGTTTGAGAATCTCTGGCCCAGAAATCGGGTGGATGAATGTGTAGGGCCAAAGAAGAGGGTCTTTTGATTTTTATTATAATAGAGTTGGCAGTGTGTAGAGGTGCTTTCAGGAAAGTTCAAAGTGAGAGAGGGGGTGAAGGTCTAGAGAGAAGAGACTGACAGGGTACATGCAGCATGTGAGTGAGTTGCAGCGACTTGACCCAGAGAACAGGTGGAGAGACCTGACTGAGAGATCAGTGCCGGCTATGAGGGAAGGTACATTGACAGTTGGAGCTGTGGAGACAGGGAGGGAAGGTAGTTCAAACCCTTATACTGATGGCTTCCACTTTTTCTCTTAAGTGGAAAACAAAGGATTCTTTTGAGATTGAGATTGGTCATTTAGATCTTGAGCAAGGAAGTTAAGATCTCTATAAACCGTTACAGGAATAGCAGAGACGCTTCCCGGAGCAGGTAGCCTTATTTTATAATGGGTCAAACAATGAAAGATGAGTTTTGAAGTCCTGAAACTGCCCATGGAAGAACTTAACATTTTTTATCATTGTTGAATATTGTTCATTCATATAGTCCTTCCTTAGCTCATATGAAGAGTAAACAATGAAAAAAACATTGTCTTATAAAAATGATAATAATCACGTCCTAGAATTCTTCATCTTATTAAACTGAACAGCAGGTTAAAGTTTTTTTTCTCTTTTAGAAAAGTCATTATCTATGTTCTTACAAGTCCACTATAGCTTAAAATCAGTGTGACTATTTCAAATTTAGCTAGTGGCTTAAAAGGATAGACCGAGAGTGTACCATTTGTAAGGTTGAAAACTCACAGTTGATCGAAAGTCTCTTCCTGGAGCTAGCACCCAAAGTTCCCTAAAACATAATTGCGTTGATATAACTTTAAAAAATATATGGTGGGCTCTTGTTTCTGTCATAACCCAAGACAACATATCCATCTCTCAATCATATCTCTATCGTACTTTCATATGATTCTATGAAAGTATTAAAAAATGCTGCATCAACTTAATTCGTATTTCAGAATGACTAAATTTTTTATGGGGGAAGTTGGTCAGGAGTTAGAGTTCAGGCTGCAAGGCAGGAGGAAACCGTGCTGTAACCCTGGCCCTGCCAAGTGTCAGGGTCCGGGAGGAGAGCGAAGGCCATTTCTGGTGAGAGCTCACTGAAGAAGCATATGATCTCAAGGCACAGAAGATGACCTTTGACATCATTATGGAATCATCATACTTCTTACAATCAGCTACATCCTTCGAAGAGAGTCTCAATGTTTTATTGCTGAACTACACAAAAAGATCAGTGACACCATCAATGATGTCAAATTGTATTAGCAGAGCCTTGTGATGATTCAGGGAAAAGTGAAACCTGTATTTCATGTTCAACAACAACCTCTTCACACTGTCATGAGATATAAACAAACTTTCTTCAAATGATGCAGCAAAAAGCCACATTGATTCCTTTTATAGGTGGACATATAAAAGTCTCAGCAACAATTGACAAGAAGCATACAAGATTAACTTGGATTGTCTTGAAGACAACCACAGGCCAAAGGTCAGATCTTCACCTGAGCCTTCAATGCTCTGTGTAGTCTCCTCTGCCAGCATGGCCCCTCCCATCCTCCATCCTCTCTCTAGTCCCATCTCCTCTCACACATCCCTTGTTCACTACTGGTCAGCAATTTGTGTTTGCTCTGCTGCTCATGCCCTTTAAATTCCCAGAAAACCCTCTTCCTCCACTCAGTGAAATCCCACCTACCCTTCAGGTCTTTGTTTAATCATTTTCTCATCAAAGCCTTGCCTGACTAGGTTAGCTCTCTATTCACCCACCTCCAGGAACTTTGTGTTCCCTTCTTTCCTGACATTTACCATGCTTTTCAATCCTATTGTTCCAGGAGGACTGGGAATGCTTCTTTCTAATTCAACACACTCTGTCACCAGGACTCAGGATGTACACAATGCCCAAAGCTTTACAAATGAATTAATACATTTGCTATTTAATAAAGCATCAAAAACGGTTTTAATAAAAGATGTTTTCATCCAGATGTTTTTTGGGAGTCATCTATTATTGATTTAAAACACCTTTAGCAAACTTTATTCTTCAAAGGGAAACATGAATAAAGCAGAGCAGTTTAGTGGGAACCACAAATAATGTTTCTATGGATAGATAAAAGAAGCACAAACTACAAAAACTTCTTAAAAACTTCTCTCCAGATCACCTCATTCCTTTAGCTCAAGTTTAAATTTTATTGAAGTACAATTATGTAGACACAGTCAAATGCGCAAATCTTACGTGTTCTCAATTATATAACCTATGTAAAGAGCGCACCAATTAAGATATAGAGCATTTCCACTGCCACAGAAAACTCTCTCATGTTGCTTTCCAGTCACTCCCCCTCTTATCCCACCAATCACCACTTTTCTGATTTAGTGCCCAATACACTATCCCTCAGCAACGCAAAAGGAGCAACTGATACAGGCAGCCACGTGGATCAATCCTGAAAATATTACATTGAGTGAAAGAAGCCAGGCACAAAAGAGCACACATAATGATTCATTTTCTATGAATAACCAAATTTTAAGATGCTTTCTTCAGCATCACCGCGCATGTGCTGATAGTCTGTCACTAAGGCACACAGGCTTTGCAGATACACATGTGGGAAACAATTATTTTAAAAATAAATGAAAATTGTTCATTTAAAAATGATTTCTTCAAATACTTTTTATGCTTTCAAATTTAATCCAACAGGCTGTACTCACTTTTTGAAATTTCTAGCCCCATGATTGCAATTAATTATATCATCATATGTCTAAGGACGGCTACAGGCACACGGAGACCTACTTATCTACACAATAAGAAAGTAAGCATATGTTAAAATAAATTACCATGGCCCCAAGTTAAACTTAATTTAGTCCTTCAAAATAACTTATTGTCCTTAAAATATTCATAATTGAAAACTTTGGTGAAATGACAAATATTTCATTGTTGATATGACAATGACTGTCTTCTGAGAAGTTCATCATGACATCACGTTATTAATGATGCCCAGTCAAGACCGACCGACTTTACGAAGTACTGGTATATATTTCATTAAAATCAGAAAAGACTTTATTGACCAGTTACAGTTTTGTAAAGTTGCCTCTATGTGACCTTTTGTTTTCCTACTGACTTCTATTACGAAATGGGAGAGATACTCCTATAGAAAACATTTTGGTTCTTTTTACATATTATTATTTCATACCTGATAATACATCACAGTTGTTTTTAAATAATTTTTAATACCAGTTTTCTGATAAGATTCACAAGAAGTCACAATATAAGACTACAAAGTAACATCCTTCACTGGACTGAAAAGGTGCAATGTCCCATAGTCACTCTTCCCAAAATGATAGCACAAGATGACAGGCTTAATACCAGCTTTGCAGTGTCTGAACAAAAAGAAGTGGAGAAGTGAAGATTCAGATATAAGGATGCAAAAGAGAAATTCAATTAAAAACAGGAAGGTTTTTAGATAAGGGGTGGGAGGAGAGTGGTCTAAATTACAAAATAAGAGTCAATATCCTGTTTTATTAATCTCAGCATAGTAAGTAAAACAAGTATATATCAATTATTGAAATCTTGGTTAGAAAAAGGGAACCAATGAATTGGTTCTTTATATGTAACAGAAGGAGGAAAAGAAGTAAATGCATTCCTTCACTAGCTATTCATTGCATACTTGCAATTTTCAAGGCATCATTCCAGGGCTTTGGGAAATAGAAACATGAATGAGGCCGAGCCCTGATTCAAAGGAAAATGCCACCCACGTTTCAGGAAGTCATCTGAGAACATTCTGAGACAGCAAGCATGAGGCAGGGATGCCGAGGAAATGCCAGGCATTTGCAGCGGCAGGGATTAGGGAAGCCCTTTACTGATAAAATGATTAACTTATTCCCTTTTTTATGGAATGTCAAGACACTACTAAATTCATTCTTTAGTGGCTAAGTTCATCTTGATGATACAGTTTTTAAAGAATATGCCTTTAATAATATGTTGATCACTTGGATTTTATACTTCCTAGAGTGATGCTGGGTTCTATCAGACAAAACTATGGAAGTCCCTCAGTTTTTGATGAACTAATTTCAGAATTAGAGATATTTATAAATCCATTTTCAAGTCTCATTTTTGAGTCACTCCTTACCCCAAATTATTCTATTAAAGCCAATAGTTTCCCCTTAGGAAAGGATTATAAAAATATAATTATTTATAACCACAACAAAGAGATAATTATTTTCTGGGGTCTCTAAGCTTCCATTCTGATGATTTAGCCCAATAGGTTGGCATGTCTCCATCTGTGAAATACATGATTTTCATAGCAAAGATATTTAATTTACTAAATTAGTAGGATCTTGTAATGCAAGTATTAAAAATTCAATTCAATTTAATTAGATGTACATATTAATATTAAAAAGAATAGGCAACATTTCTATTCTTATGGAATTTTTAATATAGAGAGAATTAAATATAATTTCCTACGAATATTTTGTTATATACAAATGTATTTACAAGGTGCGATCACAAAATAAGGTGAATGTTTAAATAAAAAACATTATTACAGTAAAAGACACATTTCCATTAATCTCCCTCAAAATGCTCCCCCTCACTTCGAATACCTTATCCCATCGTTCTTGTCACTTACTGAAGCAGTTCTGGAAGTCCTCTTTCATGAATGTCTTTAGTTGCTTTCTCGTGGCTGCCTCAATGTCTGAATCATTTTGACTTTGGGGAAGAGCCAGAAGTCACATAGTGCCAGATCTGGTGAATAAGACGGATAAGGACACACCATGATGTTTTTATTTGACAGAAATTGCTGTACCAGAAGTGATGTGTGACATGGAGCGTTGTGTTTATGGAGGATGAGGTAAAGACACGCAAGAGGACTTCCAGAACTAGTTCAGAAAGTGGTGAGAACGAGGGATAAGTGTGTTTGAAGAGAGCGAGAGTATTTTAAGGAGGATTAATGGCAATGTGTCATTTACTGTATTAAATTTTGTATTTAAACATTCACTATATTTTTTGATCACACCTCATATATTTGTTGTATAACCTTAATAATAAAAATAGTAACAATAAATATTAACTTTCTGTTTACTACATATTAGCCAATATACTAGCAATTTTGGTGCTTCATTCCTTTAACCCATCAACTATACCATGAGATAGGTACATTCTTATTTTACTGATGGAGAAATGGAGGCTTAATGTAGGTAAGACAGACACCTAGTTAAACATAATGATTAAACACATGTGTTTATGTCTACTTTCTCCAGGAATCCCGCTAAAATTAAGTGAAGGGATGAAATCCAAATAGGTAAACCTGAAAGGCAATATGAATAGGTTGGGAGTGGATAATATCAGTAAATTATAGGAAGAGGTGAAGCAGATAGATCCTCGGTAACTCTCTTTGCAAGGTGGAGAAGTTGAACCCAGAATGCCTGCAGACAAGGATTCCAGTGAGAAAGAAAACAATTCTTGCTCTTAGAGAAAGGCTCATTATTTGGTGCTTCCAAATACTTTGGAATGTAAGCGAAAGTGGTAGCGCTACAACAGTAGGACTTACTGTAAGGTCTGTAAAGGAAGTACGTGGGCCTCAGTTCCCCTACTGGCACGGCCAGGAAACGATCCCTCCCTTCACTTCCTCCTTACCTGGCCCTCAGCAGCATGGAGATTTATTCTCTGCAGAATATGAAACAGAGGCGCATGGACTCAAGGACCCATATCAGATAGATATAAGACACCACACTGAAAGCATGACATTTAGATTTGTTTAAACATAATTATTAATTCTAGGAAAAGCAGAAAGTATACAAGAAAGGAAATGAGAGTAAATGACCTATGTTGACCATCAACTATTTCATCATTCTTCCTAATGGCTTTCAATTTTGTTGACATTTACAAAACAAACTCCTTGCCATGTGACTCAGAGAAAGCTGACTATCCATGGCTCTAGGGAAAAAGTCTGACCAGCTAAATATGAGTGGCAATCTCTTTCCGCACCATGATTGGTTTAAGAATGGCCATGTGACCTCAGTCTGACCAATGACAGCAGGGGAAGTCTTTTGACATGTTTTTTGGGTAGCTTCTGGGCAAACACATGAAAAAAGCAGTTCCTTTTTTTGTTTGTTTTTAATATCTTCCTTTAATACAATGTGCAGAACTCCTGCGCACATGCTTTTACCAGTCCAAGAACTCTGCAGAGTAGGGCAAGCCAAGAGCATCAGAAAGAAGTAGAGCTGGAGACCTAACACACTATGTCTGGGGACCTCCCTACTTCTGGACACCTTCAGATGTGCAATAGTAAATTTAAAAAATTTCAGCCAGTTCAAGACGTTAAGAAACCACGTCAAGGTTTCATAGGTATTAAGTGATAGAATTAGGATTGGAACCCAGGTTGGCCTGAGTCAAAGATTTGAGATAAGCATAGTGCCATATTGCCATTGTTGAATTATTTTCAGATTATACTTTAAAAATGAAAATCAGTTTTGTGACAGAGAAGAAAATCAGTTTTGTGACAGAGAAGAAAATTACAGAAAGTTAGGTGACATGCTCTATTGGTCAAGAGTAAAAACCACATTAAAACTCTAATAACTTACCTTTATTGTTTGATTTATTTTTATTTTTTATTTTTAAAAAACTTTTATTTATTTTAAGTGTGTTTTTCCAGGACCTATCAGCTCCAAGTCAAGTAGTTGATTCACTCTAGTTGTGAAGGGTGCAGCTCACACTGGCCCATGCGGGGATCGAACCGGCAACCCCGGTGTTCTGAGCATCTCATTCTAACCAACTGAGCTAACTGTGCTCCCCCTTGTTTTATTTTTTCAATAAAAATAATGGCATATTTGGTAATTGTTATTTTTTTAGGTAACCGAAGTATCAAAATTACTTCCTTGGTCTGCACTATACTTTCCAAAAAGATTAATACTGAGAATTGACAGAGACCAAAAAAACAAAAGACATGAAAGCACATATTTCATACTTCTATTACTTAACTATATGCCAAAATCAGCATACCTTATCCTTATAAAACAACAAATGACAAAAAATATTATCTTGAGAAGATGATTAGAATTATTTATCTGGGACGTTAAGATATCTCCAAAATAATCTAGTATCCAACATTCAGAACGTCCATTTTTCTTTGCTAAATTTTTATTTAGGTATATAGGAGACTAAAAGAAATGCATAGAATTTAGTTTACTATTTAGCACAAGGATTTATACAAGCATGGAGGTATTTCAAATGGGGAATTATCTAATTCATCATGGAATATTGAAGACAAAGTAGTATCTAGAAATGGTGCCTACACAGGAACTATTTGTTGATTGAATGAATAAACAACTGTGTACTTACTTTGAGGAAACCATGGGTGCTATAAAGAGAAAAGGGGATTTTCCACTTTTGTGATTTGGGGTAATTTTGCTATATGTATACTACTTGTAACATTTGTTTTGATTTAAGCAATCCATTAGAATTATTGAAAAACTGAAGAACTCAGAGAGGCATAATACTGTGGACGAAAAAGGGGTTCTATGGAAAGTAACCTCACAGGGTGATCTGATCATAAATTCAGGTCAGGGCAGGTCATGGTGGGTAGTCACATCCCAGGCCTATAACTTCTTTACTACCGTGCTTCCCCAAAAATAAGACCTAGCCAGACAATCAGCTCTCATGCGTCTTTTGGAGCAAAAATTAATATCATATCATATATCATATCATATCATATCATACCATATCATATACTGGGTCTTATATTAATTTTTGCTCCAAAAGACGCATGAGAGCTGATTGTCCAGCTAGGTCTTGTTTTCGGGGAAAGATGGTAAAAGGTTTATCTTTGCTTTAAGTGAGCCTTGCCCGTTGTTTCTGAGCATCAAGGTTAACACACCTTTGAAATAAGCCCTCAAAAGAGCACATAGTCTTATTAACGATCCTGTAATCAGATTCCTGCCCTGCTTTCTCCCACCTCCCTATAATCTTCCTTATGCCCCCTGCTTCATTTCAAATGCATAAAAGAAGCCACAAAACTGTTATTTTCTGGAGCATTTATCTCATTCTCTTGAGATCTTGCTTCTAAGTGTATCCTCTTGTTGGCTCAAATAAGTTTTTAAAAAAATTCTCTACGTTGACAAGAGTAATTGATTTGATAATATTTCTCATTTTGAGAGATTTTTAAATTTATAAGGGAAAACAATTTTTGTTTAAAAACTTAATCTTTAAGTTTATAGTCTATATTTAAAACATTTCAAAAAAATACTAATATTCCTTTGCACCTAAATAGTGTTTTTACTTTGTGCTAAAATTTATTGTATCTTTAATTGTGATTTTTAAGAATCATATTAACAGCTGGAAAAAAAACAAGAAGAAGAAGGCCACACATTAACAAAGTAACACTAGAGCAGTAATTAAGAAAAACACTGTGATTGAAGTAAAAGATAAATTAGAGGGCAGTCACCAAATGGCTACCTTTAGATACCAGAATGATGTTATGATGTCAGAGAACTCTGCAAATGTGATGCCTACAGGGAATTCAGTGAACATTTCCCATAAGATACAAAGAGCCTTGGAAGCAGTCAGCAAACGGGCTGCATGATCATTATGGCTAGCTTCAAAAACTAGGAAGGGGGTCTGTGCATTATGAGTGTCCATAATACAGAAAATTATACCTGATGCTAACCATCCCTTTTGGAAACCTGTAATGGAAAATGCTTCAAAGAAGACAATACTTATAATTCTGGGTGCTGTATTGAGAGACTAGGCATGGCACGCCATGTTGGCCGATGCCATGCTTTTCTCTGTTGGCACACCCTTTAAAGTAAATTCTCCTTCCTTTCAGTTGTAGTGCAGAAATATTTCCTTCAGTATATGTCACAGAATTTCTTTTCCAGATTCTAGGAATGATGGATTAAAAACAACACCTATACTTTTATGGTGTATACCTGAATAATATCAATTTCTTTAAAGTCAAAGCTTTAGAATTTTCTATTATTTTATCCTCTCTGTTCTTTTTATAACATCTAATGTTAGAGTTGTTTACATCTGTTTTATTACATAATGGATCTGTATATTTTCTTAGGCTATGCTTCGTTTCCTGTCAGCATCCATGGAGAGCTCACTAAATGACATTATTATACAATTACTTAACTCATAGTATTCTGGTTGAATCTAACACTTGCAATCAATGTTTTTTAAATATAGTTCTGCCATACTCAGCTATGCCAGAGCAGGGATGACCAGAACCAGTGGACCAGCCACTCAGGGGCAGGTCACGTAAGGAAGGACCCAGTGGCTGGCGGTAAGGTCGTACCAGCAAGGAGGTCTGGAGGAGGTTCAGAGGTTGAGGAAGCTATAAAACTCCATTCTCTGCAGATTTATGAGAAGACAGGGAAAGATCTCAGTCTGAGATGAACTAGGCTACCAGACAGGGATCTAAGATAATGCTTAAATGCTGAAGCTCAGGTATATGAAGAAGTGCTCAGTCCCAGAGGAATAAAGGTAACAATGCCATCATTGGAACCTACGATCAGAGTTGACTCAGAAAGGTCCAACTCCATGCTGCACCTGGGAACTGTTGATCACAAGCTCCTTATATTCTCAATACACGTGGAAAGGATTGGGTCTAGATTTCTGAGGTAGCACAAGGAGCTAATTAAATTTTACTGGGGCCTGAAGTTTATGTCATTTTAAGGAATCTTTAAGAAAAAAAAGACGGGAGTTACAAATATAAAATAAAGTGAGTGCTTATTCAGGAAGAGAAAAGAAATTCTAGCAATTTACTGTATCCTTGGGGCTCTGGCCTCTTTTTTCCCTAAGGTCCTCTTAGATAGTTTCTAGGAAATGCCTTCTCAGTAATTGTTCTTAATTACAACCCAGCGTCCTTCCCAACCTAATATATTGTATAACTCCCAGCTTCTCCCAATACTCAGAGGCCCTTGCAAGTGAGGGACAATGACACTTAAACCTTCTTAGCTTCAGGACCAATCTGCCTCTGGGCAGAGATGATTCCAGGTAAAGGAGGTAAAGTTAAATAGTCCAGAGAAGCAAGAAAGGGAGGGACCACAAAGTCAAAGAGCCGCAAAAAATCATTAGCAACTACTATTGAACGAGAAAATGACGTCGTATTGGGGTTAGTCATAATTAATGTTACTGTGGTGTCACCTATGCCAACAAATAGGTCATAGCTTAGAACTTTGGTAAAATAAGTTTGGAAGACCATATGCAGAAGCCACAAACTTCTGCTGCTGACCTCGTAGGGTGACTCATGGCCTGGACAGTTCTGTCCAAGTCAGTGCAACTAGTCACACACATCTGTTAGGATCATCTTTGGAATACTGTGTGTGCTCTGGCTCTTTTTACTCTCCTGGCCTGATCCTCATACTTGGAGCTTGTCTGAGTTTAGTTTTACAGCTGACATAATTTTGCTAGGTACAAGGGTTTCACAATCAGATCTACCGAGGGATGATTCTATACAATCATGCTCAGATGACTAAAACATATAATGAAGGTTAAAAAAAAAATGGGGCTTTGGCTGGAAGTGCTGAATGAGAACCAGAATTTCTAAATAAAGGATTGTCTTTTCCTGAAGACAATAAGAAACCAGAGGAGTAAAAAATGTGCAGAAGATAATCCATGCACATTTCCCTTATGATAAATAACTGTTTTTGTTGGGTGAAGAAAGATATTTTGCTTACCATACGTTAAGCTGTTTGCTTTATTTTCTCATACCGATTTTGTTCGGTTATCCAACTCTTGAAAAAGTCACTGTTCCCCTCAAGTTTTGGCTTAAAGGATTAAAAAAAAAACACAAAACAAAACAAAACAAATACTGCGGGGGCTCATGGAGTCTGCTACAAGCCTCTCATGTGTAGAAGGTACCTTCAGCTGGGGGGCAACTTGCTCACCCTACAATTAGAAAGGGCACCCTGACGCCTGCAGGGGAGGGAGGACTGATTTAGATGAAGAGTCACAGAGTGAAAGCTCTGCTTTGCCACGTCCACACCTTCGCCTTCAGTCTGCATGTTACAGTTACTGTGGTTTCTGCTCCCAGCTAAGGTTTTGATCTTCAACTCGTGTTCCCAGTGACCTTTTCTTAGGCTTACTCCTGTTTCCCAAGTCTCTCCACTATAGAATTTTTCTTGTTTGTGTGACTTTATCGGTTTCCTTTGCTGACTCCCCCACCCACCCACCCCATCCCCAAGGGTCTGTCTTCTCTGAGTTTTGGCTCTTGGCTGTTTGGTTTTGTTTTTCCTTCTCATCTATTTCGTTCAACCTCTCTCTCCCTCTCCACTCCAGGACTATTACATGTGTTCCCAAGGCTTCTCATTCATTCAAAAACTATTCATTGAATAAACAACCTTGACTCCTTGTTTTAATCGTACACCCACATTCATACCATCACATTTTGATGGCTCTACAATCAAAATCTATTTTAGAAACCGACTTGCTTTTACTGCTACTAACCATGTTGAAATCGTTACAAGAGTCTCAGTTCTTTTTGCTGACTCAGTGAAGAATCAAAGGTCAGTAAGCTGATTAATATGCAAGAAGGGTTTATTAGTGATACCTTGTCAGAAGAGAACGGGCCTAGCTGAGGTGGGGGAGAGTAAGAGAGAGAGAAAGAGAGAAAGGGGGGGGGAAGAAAGGGGCAGAGAAAGGGGGAGAGAGTGAAGGCCAGAGAGAGAGCTCGAGGGCCAGAGAGAGAGAGAAAGAGCCCTTGTCCCAAGGACTTATAGTCTGCTGGGTGGGGCGAGCAAGTTACGTATTGATTTGGTGGGAAAAGTGGTGCATGTTTTTCCACGGGAGGGCGTGACTTCCTAAAATGGGTGGAGGCTTCTTGACTCAGATCCTTATCTTGCTCCAGACCACCTCCTGTCATCTGTGTTAAAAAGTCTAACCCAGCATCTAGACTCTGTGACCCTTTTCAAACCCTGCATAAGATCAGGTCACTGCACTGATTACAATCCTCCAAGTCTCTCTCTCTCTCTCTCTCTCTCTCTCTCTCTCTCTCTCTCTCTCTCTCTCTCTCTCTCTCTCTCTCTCTCTCTCTCTCTCTCTCTCTCTCTCGCTCTCTCGCTCTCAATTAAGGTAAGAACAACTTTTTAAGTGTTGTTAATACAGTAATGTTATCTATAGATACAGTGTTGTACAGCAGATCTACAACTTACTGTTGATGAAAGAACGTCCCAGCCTAAGAAAAAGTCTTATATCAGTTTGAGCCAAACTGATGACATTTGCCAGGAAGCAAAATCTGAACAGATTAAGAAAATATTCCAGAGAATTGCAATTTTGCAGCGTATTTTATACATTAGTATCAAAGGAAGAGAAACAGGGGGGTTATTTGAAATTCACTGGTGGTAGATTAAGGGGGTGAGAGAAAGCAAAGTGGAGCAAATAAAGAGTAAAACAGAGAGACACATACTTCTTTTACATTGGTGGGCCCAGAATAGTTATCAATTAACATTTACAGCACTTAGAGGTGGTATTCAGAGGACAAAATAACAATGTGGGGTTCTGTGGTCTCCAACTCTGGTGGGAGGTTGTGCCTTGAGGGGGTCAAAAAGGTATTGATCTGACATTCCAAAGATGTGTTATCTTAGATGCAAAAAGACAATAGACAGGCTCCTTTAAGGTAAACGTTGAGCTTTGTGAAAGAAGTTACAGGCCTAGGATGTGAATACGATGCTCTGTGGTTACTTTCATTCTCTGAGTTTGCAGGGCCTCCCAAGCTCGCCTCCCCTGAGCTTGTCACATTCAGTCTGTGGCCCCTTTTCCATCCACATTATTCATCTGGCATAACCAAATTTTTTTTTATTTAATTAAAGTTTATTGGGGTGACAATTGTTAGTAAAGTTACATAGATTTCAGGTGTACCATTCTGTATTACATCATCTATAAATCCCATTGTGTGCGCACCACCCAGAGTCAGTTCTCCTTCCATCACCATATATTTGACCCCCCTTTACCCTCATCTACCACCCCCCGGCCCCCGTACCCTCTGGTAACCGCTAAACTATTGTCTGTGTCTATGAGTTTTTGTTTCTCATTTGTTTGTCTGGTTCTTTTGTTGTTTTTGGTTCATATACCACATATCAGTGAAATCATATGGTTCTCTGCTTTTTCTGTCTGACTTATTTCGCTTAGCATAATAATCTTAAGATCTATCCATGTTGTCACAAATGGTCCTATTTCACCTTTTCTTACCGCCAAATAGTATTCCATTGTGTATATATACCACAACTTTATCCATTCATCTATCGAAGGACATTTTGGTTGTTTCCATGTCTTGGCCACTGTAAATAAAACTGCAATGAACATTGGAGCACATGTGTCTTTATGGATAAATGTTTTCAGATTTTTTGGGTAGATACCCAGGAGAGGGATTGCTGGGTCATATGGTAATTCTATTCGTAATTTTTTGAGGAACCTCCACACTGCCTTCCATAGTGGCTGCACCAGTCTGCATTCCCACCAACAGTGTATGAGGGATCCTTTTTCTCCACAGCCTCTCCAACACTTGTTACTATTTGTCTTATTGATGATAGCCATTCTGACTGGGGTGAGGTGATATCTCATTGTGGTTTTTATTTGCATTTCTCTGATGATTAGTGATGTTGAGCATTTTTTCATATGTTTATTTGCCATTTGTATGTCCTCTTTGGAGAAATGTCTCTTCAGGTCCCCTACCCATTTTTCAATTGGGTTGTTTGTTTTTTTGTTGTTGAGTTGCATGAGTTCCTTGTATATTTTGGATATTAGCCTCTTATCGGAGGTACTGTTTGCAAAAATCTTCACCCATTCAGTTGGTTGCCTCTTTATTTTGTCGATGGTTTCTTTTGCTGTGCAGAAGCTTTTAAGTTTGATATAGTCCCATTCATTTATTTTAGCTTTTACTTCCTTTGCCTTTGGAGTCAAATTCATACAATGCTCTTTGAACCCAAGGTCCATGACTTTAGTACCTATGTTTACTTCTATGCAGTTTATTGTTTCAGGTCTTATGCTTAAGTCTTTGATCCATTTTGAATTAATTTTTGTACATGGTGACAGATAGCAATCCAGTTTCATTCTTTTGCACGTGGCTTTCCAATTCTGCCAGCACCATTTATTGAAGACACTGTCTTTTCCCATTGTATGTTTTTTGCTTCTTTGTAAAAAATTATCTGTCCATATTTATGTGGTTTTATTTCTCAGTTCTCAATTCTATTCCATTAGTCTATGTGTCTGTTTTTATGCCAATACCATACTGTTTTGATTATTGTTGCATTTTAGTACAAGCTAAAGTCAGGGAGTGTGATACCTCCAGCATTCTTCTTTTTTCTTAAGATTGTTTTGGCTATTCGGGGTCTTTTGTGGTTCTGTACAAATCTGATGATTTTTTGTTCTATTTCTTTAAAAAATGCCTTTGGGATTTTGATGGGGCTTGCATTAAATCTGTATATTGCTTTGGGTAATATGGCCATTTTAACTATGTTGATTCTTCCAATCCATGAGCACAGAATGTCTTTCCATTTATTTGTGTTTTCTTCAATTTCTTTTAAAAACTTCTTATAGTTTTAAGCATATAGGTCTTTCACATCCTTGGTTAAGTTTATTCATAGGTATTTTATTCTTTTTGCTGCAATTGCAAAAGGAATTGTTTTGTGTTTTTTTTTTTCATTTCTTTTTCTGAGATTTCATTGTTAATATATAGGAATGCAATGGACTTTTGTACATTGATTTTGCAGTCGGCAACTTTACTATATTTGTTGATTGTTTCTAATAGCTTTTTGGTGGAGTCTTTCGGGTTTTCTATATATAGCATCATGTCATCTGCAAAGAGTGACAATTTAACTTCTTCATTTCCAATTTGGATGCCTTTTATTTCTTTGTCTTTCCCAATTGCTCTGGCGAGGACTTCCAACACTATATTGAAAAGCAGAGGTGATAGGGGACAGCCCTGTCGTGTTCCTGAACGTAGAGCAAAGGGCTTCAGTTTTTCACCGTTAATTATGAGATTAGCTGAGGGTTTGTCATATATGGCCTTTATTATGTTGAGATATTTTCGTTCTATACCTATTTTATTAAGTGTTTTAATCATAAATGGATGTTGTATCTTGTCAAATGCTTTTTCTGCATCAATTGATATAATCATATGATTTTTGTCCTTTATTTTGTTTATGTGATGTATCACATTGATGGATTTGCAGATGTTGAACCATCCTTATGCCCCTGGGATGAACCCCACTTGGTCGTGATGAATAATCTTTTTAATGCATTGTTGTATTCGATTTGCTAGAATTTTGTTTAGGATTTTTGCATCTGTATTCATCAGAGATATTGGTCTGTAGTTTTCTTTTTTTTGTTTTGTCCTTCCCAGGTTTTGGTATCCGGGTAATGTTGGCCTCATAAAATGAGTTGAGGAGTATTATCACTTCTTCAATTTTTTGGAAGAGTTTGAGAAGGATTGGTATTAGATCCTCTTTGAAGGTCTGGTAGAATTCACTAGTGAAACCATCTGGTCCTGGACTTTTGCTTTTCGGAAGGTTTTGGATGACTGATTCAATTTCATTACTGGTGATCGGTCTCTTTAGATTTTCCAGGTCTTCATGGTTCAGCCTAGGAAGGCTATATGTTTCTTAGAACTTGTCCATTTCTTCTAGGTTATTGAATTTGGTGGCATGTAGTTCTTCATAGTATTCTTGGATGATCCTTTGTATTTCTATGGTGTCCGTGATAACTTCCCCTTTTTCATTTCTGATTTTGTTAATTAGTGTCTTCTCTCTTTTTATCTGAGTGAGTCTAGCCAAGGGTTTGTCAATTTTGTTAATCTTTTCAAAGAACCAGCTCTTTGTCACATTAATTTTTTCTATTGTCTTTTTGTTCTCTATTTCATTTAGTTCTGCTCTGATTTTTGTTATTTCCTTTCTTCTGCTGACCATGGGTTTCATTTGTTCTTCTTTTTCTAGTGCTTTAAGGTGTAACATGAGGTTATTTATTTGGGATTTTTCTTGTTTCTTGAGATAGGCCTGTAATGATATAAATTTCCCTCTTAAAATTGCTTTTGCTGCATCCCCAAAATTTTGGTAGGATGTAGTTTCATTCTCATGTGTTTATATGTATCTTTTGATCTCTCCTCAATTTCTTCTTTGACCCAGTCGTTCTTTAAAAGTATGTTGTTTAATCTCCATATATTTGTAGTTTTTCCTGCTTTTTTTTGCAGTTGATATCCAATTTCCAAGCCTTGTGATCAGATAATATGCTTGGTATGATTTCAATCTTCTTAGATTTGTTGAAGTTAGTTTTATGTCCCAATATATGGTCTATCCTTGAGAATGTTCCATGTACACTAGAAAAAAAAATGTATAGTCTGATGTTTTAGGATGAAGTGCTCTATAAATGTCAATTATGTCCCTTTCATCTAATGTGTCATTTAGGGCTGCTATTTCATTATTTATTTTCTGTTTGGATGATCTATCCATAGCTGTATGGACCTAAATGCTGTATTTAGGTCCCCTAGTATAATGGTGTTTTGGTCAATCTCTCCCTTTAATTGTATTAGTAGTTGCTTGGTATATTTCGGTGCTCCCTGATTGGGGGCATAAATATTGATGATTGCTATGTCTTCTTGTTGTATAGTCCCTTTACCATTATGAAATGTCCATCTTTGTCTCTTGTTACCTTTTTCACCCTGAAGTTTGTTTCATCTGTTATCATTATGGCTACACATGATTTTCTCTGGATACCATTTGCTTGGATTGTCAATTTCCACCCTTTCACTCTGAGTCTATGCCTCTCCTTGTAGCTGAGATGTGTCTCATGGAGACAGCATATGGTTGGGTTTAGTTTTTTGATCCAGTCTGCTACTCTGTGCCTTTTTATTGGTGAGTTCAGTCCATGTACATTTAGGGTGATTATTGATATGTCAGTATTTCCTATCATTCTGTCTTTAGTTTTCCTGTAAGACTGTGTCTCCATTGTTTCTTTGCTTTTTTGTTATTGTCTATTATTTCTGTGTGGTGGTATTCTATGATTTTTCCCACTGTTTCTTCTTTAATTACAGTATATATTTCAGTTCTGGAATTTTTTTGAGTGGTTACCATTAAGTGTATGTAAAAGAAAGTTTGATATTTAGAGTTTTCCATTTTCTTCAGCATGCTTTCTTTCTCCATTCCCATATTCCGGTGCAGGCCTTTACTCCCTCCTTTTTTATGTTTTGGTTGCCACAAATTGTCCCTGTTGATGGTGGCCGAATAGCCTCCTTTAGTATTTCTTGTAGTGCAGGTCATGTATTAGAAAATTCCCTCAGCTTCTGTATGTCTGGAAAGGTCTTTATTCCTCCTTCATTTCTAAAGGATATCTTTGCTGGGTATATTATTCTTGGCTCATAATTTCTCTCTTTCAATAGTTTGAATATTTGGTTCCACTCCCTCCATGCTTGTAGAGTTTCTGATGAGAAATCTGATGATAACCTAATGGGCTTTCCTTTGTAAGTTACCGTCTTCTTTCCCTGGCTGTCTTGAGGATTCTTTCTTTGTCGTTGATTTTAGACAGCTTCAATACAGTGTGCCTTGGAGAAGGCCTGTTGGGATTGAGGTGATTAGGTGTTCTATTTGCTTCTTGGATTCGAGGATCCAGTTCTTTCCACAAGTTAGGGAGGTTCTCGTCGACTATTTGTTTGAATATACTCTCTGTTCCCTTCTCTCTTTCTTCTCCTTCTGGTATGCCCATTATTCTTATATTGCTCTTTCTGATGGAGTCAGAAAGTTCTTGTAGAGTTCTTTCATTTCTTTTAAGTCTCAAGTCTCCTTCTTCTTCCATCCGTGTCATTTCCAGGTTTCTACCTTCGATGTCACTGATTCTTTCCTCCATCTGGTCAACTCTACTCCCTTACCTGGCAATTTCGTTCTTAATTTCTTTTATTGAGTTCTTAATCTCCAGAAATTCTATTTGGTTCTTTTTAAAAATTTCAATCTCTTTGGTAAAATGTTCATGTTGTTCTTTGATTGTTTTTCTGAGTTCATGAAACTGCCTTGCTGTGTTTTCTTGCATCTCATTGAGTTTTTTCAGAACTGCAATCTTGAATTCTCTGTCATTTAAGTCACATAGTTCTATACATTTAAGTTCATTTTCTGGAGACTTTTCACTTTCTTTCTGAGCTGTCTTGTTGCCTTGGTTATTCATGGCAATTAATGATTTATTATTTCTCTTCCTAGACATCTACAGAAGTGAGTTCTGCAACAGGTTGATAGGAGGAGGTCTTTCTTTTGTTTTCCTGTACGTGTTGGTAGAATGTTTTATTTTGTTTCTGACTGCAGGCTTTTTTTTCTCTTTTACATGTCATGTTATGTTTTCTCTGCACTATTCCAGCTTCTCACACAATGGGGGGATTCCCTGGAAGGCAGGCTTCTCCTCTGGTAACAGTTCACCTGGGTCATAGGAGGCTGAGTCCCTGTGGGGATGCGGAGAGCTTTGAAGTTCCAAACCTCTTCCTGCACCAGATTCAGAGTCTGTGTGTTTCAGCAGTTTTGTTTACTCCTGCAGGGATCTGCCCAGATAGGTGGGGACAGGGGTGGGGTGAGTTGTGAGAGGTGGCCCAGAGCAATGGAGCGACAACCACCACGGCCAGTCCTGCTTCCACAGCTACCTCCCCTTTGCCAGAACTAGTTGGGCTGTGAATCAGTGTCTGCAGACCACAGTTCTCAGAACTCCAAATACTCTGTTCTTTTGATCTGACACTGCTACTTTTCCGCTTCCAGGACTGGGCAGTTGGGGGCGGGGCAAGCTCTGGGAGGGTAGGGAGGGGGCGGCTAGTCTCAGTGCCTACGACTTCTGTTCTCTCCTTGGCAGTGAGGGCTTAAACCACTGTTTTCAGCTTTCTTCCCTCAGTATTTGCTCCGAGGTCTCTGCCGTGAGCATTGGGTTCAGCCATTTTATATGCTGTCCCCTTAGCCCTGTGGGCCATAAATGGAGCCCTAGCAGTCCAAGTTCTTCCCTCTCCCGCAGTTCTGGGATGTAGCGAGCTTGGAGCACTGAACTAGGTCTGCGTCCTGCGCCCGCGAGGCTCCGTCTCCACACTTCTCCCTTCCCTCCTCCCCTGCTCGCGCAATTTGCCCACCTTTAGGTGAATTCAGTAGTGAACCTCTTCGTCTTGCCTGTTTGCTGTGCAGTGAGTCCATTGTGGAATTATAGCTGTTCAATTTGTTGTAAATTCCAGGGGAGATTTCCAGAGGCTCACCTCATGCTGCCATTTTGATGACATAATCCCAAAATTTTATAAGTTGATTAGCAGCTACCTCATCTTCGCTAACCCCAGACAATGGCAACCAACATTCTATTATTTGGCTTCTATGAGTTTGACTTAGATATAGGTGGAATCATGCAGATTTGTCCTTCTATGACTGGCTTACGAGGTCTGCAAATTAAGTTCACAAACATTGTTGCAATGATGTTGCTAACCATTTTGATATCAGAGGGATTATTCATTATTAATTTGTACCAACTGGACAAACAGTTAACCAACTTTACTATTTGGAAGTGCTGAAAAAGTTGCATGAAAAAGTTAGACGACCTGAACATTTTGCCTATAATTCATGGTTCTTGCGTCACGACAATGCACCAGTTCACAGGGCACTGTCCGTGAGGGAATTTTTAGCCAGTAAACAAATAACTGTATTGGAGCACCCTCCCTATTCACCTGATCTGGCCTCCAATGACTTCTTTCTTTACCTGAAGATAAAGGAAATATTGAGAGGAAGACATTTGATGACATTCAAGACATCAAGGGTAATACAAGGACAGCTCTGATGGCCATTCCAGAAAGAGTTCCAAAATTGCTTTGATGGGTGGACTAGGCACTGGTGTACTGGTGGGCATATAGCTTCCCAAGGAGAGTACTTCGAAGGTGACTGTAGTGATATTCATCAATGAGGTATGTAGCACTTTTTCTAGGATGAGTTCCCGAACTTAATTGTCATATCTCACATTTTACTTATAGCATAATGTTCTCAAGGCCAAAGTTGTTACCAGGTTCTGCACTAATCACACTGGCTGCTTATCAGTTTACCCCTCTCTCCCCCCTCCTTTTTACCTCTTGGGATTTACCCCCCATCCCCCCAATCTTACTCATAGGCCCTGAACTCCTGCTTACTGGTCCTTTGCCTTCTTACAACGCTTCAGATAGGTTCTGGCCTCAGGGTCTTTGCACTTCTGTGTTTTTCTTCCCAGTCCCCCATAAGAACAACCACTTCTTTCCCTCATCACTTTTAGGTCTTTGCTTAAGCATCACCTTCTCAGTGAGGCTTTTCCAGGACGTTCTATTCACAGTTTCAGCATGGCCTCTCCTTCTTGATCCTTTCTAATTAACTTTCCGGATTCATTTTCTCTCTACCACTTATCACTATTATATGTTTATAAGAGTAAAATCTCCATAAAATTGGGATGTTTGTTTTTTTCACTGATATTTTTGTTTTCCCAACATCTAGAACAAAATAGGCACACGATGCTTTCTGAATAAACGGATGAATGAATAAACACAAGCTACTGTGAGCCAGTTATTTAGTATACAGTGATGAAAAAGAATTGGCTCCTACCTTCCCCCAATAAACAAAATCAATGAAACACTGTAAAAATGAAAGATTTTTTGAAAGTTAAGAGAGCATGGAACAGCGACACCTAAGCTCGCACAGGGTGGGGTGAGTTATCTCAATTGGGCTTCCTGTGGGAGGTGGCACCTGAATCTGACAGACATTAGCTCAGGGTAGGGAGGAGAGGTTTGGAGAAGAGCTTTTTAGACAGGAAGATAATTTGAACAAAGGTAAGCTCTAGTTGCCTGCTGGATTTAGTGATGCATTGATTACTGGCTGGCTTCCCTTTTCACCCTCTACTATCCCTTTTTCAAACGGCTGGTCTTTAAATCTTGGCTCAGGTTTAGCCTCTGGAAGAATCCAAATGAAGACAGTGATTCTTACCCAAACTCTAGAGAATAAAAATGACAAAGTCTTTGGGAGATAGCAAAGCAAACCAGATTGGTTGGATATAGGATATAGGTAGAGGTGACTGGTTTGATAGTGAAGAAATTTGAATTCTAGATTAAGGGATTTGGATTGTTTCCAATTTGCTTTTGAAATCTTTGAGTTTGGGGATGAAGTAATCAAAAGGATATCTGAGAATGAGGAATCTAGCTGTGGTATATAGTGGTGCATGTGGTACTGGGGGCAGGGAGAGTTTACAGGGAGGAAACAGTTCAAACAGCACAGTTAGGGTACATTCAGAAGTGCATTTGTGAGGTGGCAGTGAGAACGGGAAAGATTAGATGGAGAGAAAATGTGAAGGGAAAAAAATGGTGTCAAGCTGTGTGTTGTGGGAGGTGGAAAAAGAGTAGAAAACGTCTGAGGCTATGTGAGTTAGAGAGCAGCAGTATCATTAACAGAGATGAGGAAACTGTGAATGGGACCTGGATTTGTTGAGTTAGACATTGGGACTTTGTGCCAGTGGAATGTCCAAACAGGGATGTTCAGCAGACAGCTGGAAACATAAAAAGGCAGGAAGGATTTTGTTTCAGGATTGGGGCTCTTTCAGACAATGATGAATGTTATCTGGCTATTTTGAAAATCCCAAAGAAACATTTGCTGTACACAAGTCTTACAGTCCTGACTTGTACTCTCAGTAGAGAAGGATGAATGTCATGGTAACCTGCAGTGACAGGTGGACTTTGCAGTTGAAACACAGACACATACATACACTTGTGATGGGGAGAGGCTGTAAGTGTGCATGAGGTCGTGAGGGGATGTGGGAGGGCAGAAGCTAGGTTTTAATCATGCAAGTTTAATCTTGATCTTATAACTGGACAATCAGGGAAACAAGAAGTCAAGTTGAAAGAATTTGGCAGAGTGCAGGCACAGTAGACATGCTTGGAATTCTGGAGGCTGAGCTTTGGCCATTCCTAGCAGAGTCCTCAGACCCAGAGGACTAAGGCTACTTGCTTTCTGCCTGGTTTATGAAGTGGCACTGGCCACATTCTGAAGGATGTTATTAAGGAAGCCGTCCCTGAGCTTTTTCTACCTCAGGCTGAATAAACCTCATTGCATTCTTCTCACAGGTCATACTTTCCATTTCTTTAATTATTTGTTACTCTTCTCTGAACTTTCTCCAATTTTCCTCTTAAAATACTGAGACCAAACCTTCAAAACATAGTTAACAACTGGCTCAGTTCTGGGCACAGGAAATGATTCTTTGTCTAAAATGTCACATCCCAGGCAAGATTTCTTTGCAGGTTTTTCCATCTGTTTTTAATGTGACCATTTAGTGCTCACCTTACCTAGATATCATGCTAATTTTAGACAAACTGTGACCATAATGGAACATATCTTTTTCAATAGTTTTCTGTTTTATCTTCAAAGGCTCCGAGTTGGAAAGGGTATTGGCTCAAATCAGGTTTTCTTTTTTCTTTTTTTCCATTTTAGGAAGATAGAGGTAGAAGATTACAGAATACCACCATACTGCCAATCTGATTATTTTTGTCCCCTAAAACAGCTCATGTCACGAAATACACGAGGCAACATTTTCACGCTTTTGCTTTAATTTGTGCTCATCTCAACAGATTAAACACTGGGGTAGCTAAAATGTGATGAGAAGTAATGCAGAAAAAAGAAATCTGCTTAGACATGAATCAAAACTGCAAGCAGAGGCGGGTGCGCCAAGGACGACATCTCTCGGAGTAATTTTCCATGTGGACTGAAGGACGATCTTGTAAGGCACAGCCCCAGGTTACACACGCTGGACTCCAATTCCGCAGGCAGGATTTACAAGCCATTACTGGAGAGAGTCAATGGCTCTCCTGGCACCAGGAGGAGGAGGAAGAAATGTTCACTGGACAATAAAAACTCTCGGTTTACATAGTAAAATAAAAACAGCGCCTGTCTTTTACAGGGTGAAGAAACTTGACCCCTGAGGTTAATGGGGACAGGGGTGGGGGTCCAGTTCCATGCTCAAGATTGCTGAGGATTTGCAGTCACTTTTCACAAGGGGTAGTATCCAAATCCAGAGAAGGGCAAAGTCTCACCCTTTGAGCCGAGTGGAAAGAAAGCTTCTGGTGTGGGCAGCAGAGAGCGAAGCGCGGAGCACCGTCCGCCAGCCCGACTCCTGGCGGCTCCTCCCCGCTCTCCCAGGCCCACTCCCAAACTTAAGTACACGCTTCCCTGTTCCAGCCAGAAGCCCTGCGTGAGCCTCTACACGTAGCCGCAGACAGCTCCTTAAATGGGTCGGAGTTAAACAAACAATCCCAGACGTGGGGCAGAAGCCGAGCGGAGGCGACCGCACGGGCGCACGCAGCGGCGCGGCGGGTCAGCAGGCGGCCAATAGCCGGGGCGCGGCCCGCCCCGTCGCCTCCCCCTCGGGGACTTTATAAATCGCTCGCGGAGCCTGACTCCAGCCGCAGGTCCACTGAGCGCACTTGGCCCGCTCGCTCCCGCCCGCAATCGTCGGCCCGGGGCGGACCCGCCGTCCCACGCTCTCGCGAGAAGTTCGCCGCTGCAGGGCGGTTGGGGTGCCCGAGTCCTCTCCGGCCCTGGAGGGGCCGAAGATGGGGTGGTGCGCGGTGAAGCCGCAGCTCCTGCTGCTGGCCCTGGCCTTGCAGCCCTGGAATCCGTGCCTCGGTGCAGACTCCGAGAAGCCCTCCAGCATCCCCACAGGTGAGCACTCCCGCGCTCCGCCTCTGTCCCGCGAGGCTTATCCCGGTGGCGAGTTCATTCATCTTTCAGCCCTTCTCGCGGGGTTTGCAAGGTGAGTCAGTGGGGGGCCCGTCTCGCCCCAGGACCGCAAAGGTGAGTGGAGACTTGACGCTCCTAGGCCCATCGAGGTGAGTGGGGGCCCCTCCTTCCCAGGACCGCCGAGGTCTTCTCCAGAGCTGGCTCCGGCCGTGCTGGTCCCAGGGGAAGTGTGGGGGCACCCGCCCTCAGGGCTCTGGGAGCTCTCAGTAACCTGAGAGAGCAGGAATTTTTCTGCAGCACAAGTTGGGATTTCCTTTTGGTCTTTCAGGTCACTGGGCACCAATACTTTTCCTGCAACTAACTAGAGTTACTATAGTTTCTCCTTCTTTCCTGGAGTTGGCATGATTTGTCGGTGTTGGACCAGGCAGTACTCCCTCTGTGACCTAAACACGGGGCTCAGTGTACGTTCTGATTGATGGTGACACATTCCTTACAGCGCCCCAGGAAGCAGCCGGTAACACCTACTTCTTGCCAAAAACAACGCTGAAAACTTTGGTTGTTTTCAGTAAGGCTGCCTGGCTACCCGACACCTCGGGGCAGCAGCTTTCCTCCTTGGGGATTTATTTGGAGGGGGAAACTGTGGACACCCAGCTTCTCCCCTTAGCCACCCTTTCCCTAAGCCCGGGGCCGGTTCTTGTTTTCAGAAGCTGGAACTGCAGCGAATAGTCTAGTCAAGTTCATGTAAAACAAAACTTTTTACATTTAGCCACATTAAAGAGTCTCACCACATGTTTGTCTAAACATACTTTGCTGCTGTTTGTCGCCCATGAGGTTTCCTTGGAGTTTTCCACTTTGGTGCTTTAACTCTGTGCTCAATTCTCTGAAATTGGATTGAAATTATATCTTTCATTTACGGGTCCTGCTATCCTTTTTTTTTTTTTTTTTTTAATTAGGACCATTTTGGCACTCCCCCCCCCTTTTTTTTGTACATAGGACACTTTTCTATTCGAATTTTGGTTAACAAAGACAGAAATTTCTATTTCAGGTTTACATTCAGAAGTTGACATTTGGTGCAGCTAATCACATAGCAATAATTTTGTCTTCACTCTCAGTGTTTCAAAGACTTCAACAGGCTAAACTGCCCATCTTTCTACATTACTGCCAAACAGTACATGCTTTGTTAGCTTGAGAAACTTCGGTGTGCAGATGGATTTCTGTTAGTTGCATGATGCTTTTTTTTTCTCTCAGATATGTGATGGTTTTAAAATGGATTTCTGAACACTGTGTGGGTACTTTAAATTGCACTGAATTTTTTCATAACTTTGAAATTTTATTTTAGTGTAACACCTAGAAAATAGACAAGTAAATGCCTTCAGTAAACTTGGAAATGGAGACACTTAAAAAATATTTCCCAGAAATATGACTTTCATTGTGAAACACCCAAGGAAACGTACTGAGAAATAAAATAACCACTAAGGGCTTTCCTGTTTTTAGAGGGACTTCTTTAGCCTTTGTACATTTTATTTCACTTCTTTACCAACTCCCCTTATTTTTTATAGAAGGCATTTCTTTGTTGCTGCCTTTAAGTTTATAGTCAAAATCATCTTCCTTTTCCACTCTGGCTTTTAAATTTCGTGGAGTTGGACATTACAATTTTAATGGATTGTAACATTCAGAGAAAGGGAATTTCAGATATGAATGTTTTCTTCAGAAAATGACCACATAATACCCACTGCTGAAATCTGAGGACTGGTTGCTTTTGGTGGGTGGGCATGATAAATTCACTTATCTCCTAAATGTAGGAAAATAATTCATTTGTAAGACGTAGAGACAGTAGCGAGTTTGATGATGAACTTTTGTGTAGGTAGCTGTGGTAAGCTAATATAGATGATACACTGCTTGATAACATGGCTAGAATCATGGACTATGTTCCATTTTCTCCCTAAAATATTACAACTGAAAATTAATGAATTGGAAGCTTTTATTTATCTATGTAAATATCAAGCAAACTTTAGAACTCTAAGTTGTTGAGCTTAATAGGCGGTCTGTAAGAAGAGTGCTTGTCATCTCTAACTCCTGTATGTCCCAGCTAGCCATCAAGAGATAGATTAGACCAGAGTTTCTTGGTCCTATTGACATTTTGAGCCAAGATAATTATTTATTGTGAGGGGCTGTCCTGTGCATTGTACGATGTTTAGCAGCACCCTGGATTTTATCCACTAGATGCCAGGAGCACTCTCCTTCAGGTATGAGAACGAAAAATGTCTCAAAATGAAAGTTGGCCAAATGTTTCCTGAGGGGCTGAAAACCACTGGATTAGACAAATCTACATGTATTTGAGGCAATGTAGCATCGTAGTGTTACTAGAATGATAATAGAAACTTTTTTTGAAAGCAAATATTTAGTGATATTCCTTTTTTCCACTGTAGTAGGGAATGTGCTAATTGAATCACATTAATCAATTTTTGGAATATAGTTTTTCCTGGCTTTGATGCCGTGTGTTGACCAGAGTTGAGAACATTGCTTTATATAACTGAGTGTTCTGCTGTGTGCTGTTTTCATTCCTTTTTGGTTGCCACTTTGTTCTTATCATTGGAAAACATCTAAATAAGATTCTGGTTAAAAACAATCATTTTCTCCTAAAATCATTTATAGGAATTTTCCTTAAAATTATATCACCATGGGAGTTTTCGAGGCAAAACCTCCTAATGAGTGTCAAAAAATCAGGTTCACACCTTGATTTATCTTTCTTACACTTTTCTGGATGAGAGAAGGAGCGGAGTGGATGTATTCCTGCCAAGCATTTGCAACCAGGTCTCTAGACCTGGATTAGAATTGTTGTGTGTTTTCTAGGCACCCAGACTACTTCATGATCTAAATTGGGCAGAACCAAGTTTTGGGCAAAAATGGAGGAAATGGTTTCAGATGTTTCTGTCAAGACCAGTATTTTTCAACCATGTTCATTTATAAACTCTTTAATTTACTCTCTTTAATTGACGCATTCAAGAAGGAATGGAGAGGTTTGTCCCTATCTGCTGATGCAAACCGGCAATTTACGGAGTGAAGAGGGAAAAAGCAAGTTCCTGGAGAAACCTCTAGAAGAAAGAGAGAGAGGCTGTCCTCTGTGTACTTTCTGTGTCCTGGGCTCCAGCCACACACGACTCATTAACCTTAAACAAACTGTGCCTTATAGTTCATAGTGCAAAAACAGACATATGAAACAACTTTAGACAATGTGAGGATAGGAAATAAAAATTAAGGTACCCTTTTCTACTCATCACACTGGCTAAAGCATTTGAAATGCTAAATGTTGTAAGGATGAGAACTCTCAAACTGCTGATGAAAGAACAGCATTACTGGAGAACAGTTTAGTAGTGTCTAGTGGCACTGAGAAGCCACGTATCCTACACTCCTAGATATGTACATGTACAATGTAGTCGGCCCTCCGTATCTGCAGATTCCACATCGCAGAATTAACCGACTGTGGATCAGAAACAGTACTTGCGATACACAGGTGGGAATCTATAGCTGCGGAGGGCCGACTGCATCTGTTGTCCCATGGCATTTTATATAAGGGAGGTGAGCACCCACGGATTTGGGGATCTGGGGAGTCCTGGAACCAATCCCCCATGGACACCGAGGGATGACTGTACTCTCAAATTTCTGTCTGCCTGTTCTTGAAAGTCTATTCATTGTTTAATTCTGGCTCCTAGGAGTTTCTTTCCCTTACTGTCTTTTTTTTTTTTTTTTTTGGCTCTCTTTCCAACTTTTTAATGCAATTGGTTTACACAAATCATACCGGCTTTGTATGAGAGATGTTTATGTTTCATAAATTATACATTTTTTGAACTAAGAACCGAGTCTTATTTATCTTTGTGCTCGTCACAGTACCTCCCTGTTTTTTCAACACACAGAAGATTCTCAGCTTGTGTTTGATTTTGGCCCACTCAGGAAATTATGAAAAGTGCATGCAGTCAATGAGATTGCTAGCTGCTCCTTTCCCAGGGTTTTAAATAAATTTACTGAGCGTCCTTGCTCTCCCTGCATGTCAGGTCATGCACTGCCATGACCTAGCAGATCAGGCAGGCCTTGTGTCTGGACTGTGCTTAGCAGCTCTCTCCACAGGTTGTATGTTTTACTCTACTGACCTTGCTCATGGCGGAATCACCTTCAGAAATGTTTGCAGGTGGTGGGATACCATGATCCATTTTTCAGGTAGTGAAATGGAGATTTGGAATGGTTGTGTAACTTGCAGAAAATCACAGCTGGAGAGCAGCAGGAGAGGGACACGCGCCCGTTTCTCAGGCCGTGCTTATGACTTCCTTGACCTCTTCATTATCCCGTTGGATTTGGGGAGCTATGGGAAAGAAATGGAGACTGGGAAAGAAATCAGAGACATAAAGAGACAAGAGAGGAAGCACATACTTTGTAGGTTGGCGTAAACGGGAAAAGGGTAGGTACACACCGAAGAAAAACTGGGCCGTCGGTGAGGGTGATAAAACTAGCTCACGGCCCCAGTCTCATGGGACAAATGCAGCTGCCTGTTTTTCTATGGTTGGTGAGTGAATGATGGTTTTTACATTTTTAAATGGTTGAAAAGTAGCTAAAGAAAAATAATACATTGTGACATGTGAAAATTATATGAAATTCAGTTTTCGGGGCCCATAAAATTTTATTGGCTCAACCACATTTATCCATTTACATATTGCCTGTGGTTGCTTTGGCGCTACAAGGCAGATTGAGCAGTTGCCACAGAGATTGTATGACCTTCAGAGTCTAAATTTTTGACTGTCTGGCCCTGTACAGAAAAACTTTGCCAACTCATGCCGTAGGAGATGACATTCCCACTTAAGCTGGGCTCATGCGGATCTGCTGCTCCACTGGAAAGAGCTGGTTTCTGGATAGTGGCAGCTGGCTCTGGGCATTTGAGAGGACTGTCCTTCATTCATTCATTCATTCATTCACAGTTTAAGGCATACAGCTGGATGGTTTAATTTACATACATTATGAAATGACGACCACATTAGGTTCAGCTAACATCCACGTCCTCATATAGATACAACAAAAAGAAAAGAAAGAAAAAAGGAAAATAAAATCTTGTGATGAAAACTCTTGGCATTAACCCCTTACCAACTTTCCTATGTATCATACGGCAGTGTTAGCTGTCGTCATCCAGAGGACTTATTATCTGATAACTGGAGGTTCAAACCTTTGGAGGGGCCTGTTTTTCATTTTAGACTTTTGAATTCAAACACAGAGGTTGTCTGTTACATCTTTTTAAATACGGTGCTTGGTGCTAACTAGGCTGTGTACTCCTGATCCAAAATGAATAAAACACTCTGATGCCTGGTTGGAAAGGAGATGCATATTTCTTCCTCAGAGCTTGTGTGTGTCCTAGAAATTTGGTCTAGAAGTTTGGCTATAAATTTGTGGTTTAGTTCCTGGGAGGAAATGATTAGCACATTTATCAATGAGTGTTTTTATTCTTCTTCAGCCATTGCTGTAAATTAGGCTAAGCTGAGAGCAACAGAATCTGCTACATCTGAACATCTTCTCCCTTTGAGCTGAGGGTTCATATTTCTGAAGAACTACTGTATTTATAATAAAAATTTTCAGTAGAAAGTAAAACACATTTTAATTCAATATAATTCAAAGAACATACTTATTACTATAAATATACTATATAAAACTTTTAAACAAATGAGAGTAGGAGGAGTGGGCTCAATGGTTGGGAAAAGTGTAAGAAACATGGTTGAGTTTCTAAAGTGGACCAGAGTTAAAATTAAATTTCGTTTGTTCTGTTGATTGTAATATTGCTTTTATTGTTTTGGGTGCATAAGACATCCTGATGTTTATTACATTAATTGCTCATCTGCTCATTTTTTTAGGGTTACCGTCTTAAAATTTTAAAAGGAATTTTCCTATTTATTTTCTTGTTACTTCTGATATGTTTTAAAGTTTCTTCCGAAGAGAAAGAGAGGATTTTCCTCTGGTTTAAATGGTGTGGTTCTGCCCCTTTGTGTGGTGGACACCAACCATACAGTAAAGATTCTTAAGGCACAAAGGAACTTTGAAGCACAGGCAAGTTTTATTGTTCTCACCACCACCAGCGGTCAGTCCCACACACAGGGTACTAAGGAGATATTGAATATGCATCATGCCACACAGCCTCACCCCGTGCAGGCACAGCAGCAAGTGGAAGATGAATGTGGAATCCTGGCGGTCATGGTTTCTGATTCTGGGACACAGTTCAGGAACAGTCCCAGGAGCTGTACTTCTTCATTCCAGTGACGGTGGAGCCCCAACACAGCCAGGCCCCATCTGCGAGGCTCTGCCATTGACTAGCTTGTTTTGCTGGTTGGAAGCCACAACTTTTGTGGGACCTTAGGATGCTCATTACTTGTAGGTACAGCACACAGGGCTGAAGAGGGAGCCAGTTACTTTTAGATATTTTAAAGGCATTCTCTTAACTGGTTCTTTAAACAGTTAACCATTTTTTTCCTGGTTTTAGCAGTATGCAGAACACCAGCAGCTATTTTAGCATCTCAAAAACAAAACAAACAAGCAAACAAACAATCAAAATTAGCAAATAGGGAATTTAAATCATTTCTTAAAATGAAGAAGCTGGCTAACAGTTTGCAGGCAGTCTAAAATGACCTCCCTAATTCAGTAACCCGGGGAAGTCTTCCAGAGCTGGGAAGCTGAGGGCAAATTGGCTATTTGATGGGTTTTTCCAGTCGTGCCCACAGCGGCTCTGAGGCCCCTTTCTCCAGAGGTCTCCCTCTGCTGCTCCAGCCTTGATGGTTCTCTCCTGGCCCCCAGCTGGCACCACAGCTGACCAGAGTGCCCTGCTCCTCTAGACCCTCTGAAATGCCTGTCTGCCACGTCTAGGGAAGGACAATTCTCCTTTTCTTAGTTTAAACAGGGTTGGAATTTTTTAACAGTGACTTTACTAGGTAACCACGGGCAAAACAAAAAACCCCAAACTGGAAAACTACCAAAGCAAAGAATGAACAGATTTACAGGGTAGAAACTCAGCGTCCTTACTCTACTCTGACTTAGTGAGCGACCCACGTACCTGGCATCCTTGGAGGTCCATAGGTTTCTGTGTCCTTGCTCAGATTTTCTTTCTCCACTCTTCCATCCCACCGCTCATTTCTCAACACTTTATGTTACACAGACAGCTCTTTCTTTAGGGTTGGAGTCCATGCAGTCCATTGGTAGCTAAGTATCAATAGGTTTGAAATAACAACAAAAATAAAAACGTGTGTGTGTGTTTATATATATACATAGGGTACCAAAAAATATATATACATTTTAAGAAAGGAAAGCTATTAAAATTGTAATACTTAATATATACCGATAACAAAAGATGAATATGTCACATTTGACTTCTGCAATTACAAGAGGTGCTCAAAGTGATTACCATCAGCGTCTAGATACTTCTGATTATGGTGAACTACTGCTTGAGCAACGTTGCCCAAAGTGTCCACTTGTATGCATTTTTTTGGCACTCGCAGTATATACGTATATATTGGTCTCTGCCCCTGGTTCCTGCTAATATTTGGTCTTTGACATTGGTTCCTGACACAGAGCTCCTACAACCTTTGTAATTTTGTAATTTCTTAGGTGATGGGAGCATCTTTTGTTCTAATGAGACAACTCTTGGTAGACTCTTGGATGAGGGTGAGTTACTAGAAAGACCAAGCCAAGATTAGAAGCTTGCAGCTTGTGGCCCTACCCCTCATCTTCCAAAGAGGGAGAGGGATTAGGAAGCAAGTTAATAATCATTCATGCCTACATGATGAAGCCTCTGTAAAAATCCCTGAGTATGGGGTTTGTAGAGCTTCTGGGTTGGTGAATACATTTATATGCCAGGAGGGTGACGTACCCAACTCCACAGGGACAGAAGCTCCTGCATTCAGGATCCTTCCAGACCTCAGCCTATGTATCTCTTCCTCTAGCTGTGCATTTGTGCTTTTTAAAATGTTCTTTATAATGTTTCTGCAACAGTGAGTAAACAGTTTTCCTGGGTTCAGTGAGCCTCTTCAGCCAATTACTGAACCTGAGAGGGGGTCTTGGGAACCTCTGATTTGTAAGTCATTCAGAAGTTGTTGGTAATCTGGGGACTTACTCTTTGTGATTGGTATCTGAAGTGGTGGCAGTTTTGTGGGATGAGAACTTAACCTGTGGGGTCCATGCTAATTCTGGTTGAATTGAATTGAATTATAGGACATCTAACTGGTGTGGGAGAATCAGTTGGTGTGGGAAAAATACCCCACATCTGGTGTCAGAAGGAGTGTGTGTAAGTAGTGATGGAGATACATGGCTGTTTTCCCTAGACATACATGTCTGTAGTCCTCTATCAACACAACATTAGAAAATCTGTTTTTCTTTCTGTGGGTGAAAGCTTTCCTGCAGTTTTGCCTGTAAGTCTTTTTAGTATTGTTTTAATTCTTGGTTTTCAGTAATAATTTATATTTGCTTTTATGAATCTACATACTTTAATAAACCTACATTTCTTTAATTACCTAAACTTTAAAAATTCTCCCAGAAAATACACTTTCTCTAGAGATAACTAATTATTCCTATCATAAAATACACAATATCTCAACTTTAACTTAAGTGCAACAATATTTCAAGTTTAATTTAGTGACTGTTTACTGAATGACTAGTCTGTTTTCTGGGTTGCCTTATGAAGAGGAAAATAGAAAAACAAAACAAGGCAGACAAAAAGCACGTCAGGCTCAGTGCCTGCTCCACACTGAAGTTCTAAGATTCTTACAGGGAAAATGATACATGTGTAAAACCTTGCAAATCCAAGGAGCACTTAAGATGAAGCCGCCTAAAGGGAAGAGCATAGACATATGGGCATCGGGAAACCTAGATCTGAGTTCTAACCTTCTACTCACCCGCCTTGAGCCAGTTGCCTTGCCTCTCCTGACTTTCTTTGTAGTTGATGCCCTTATAACTCTGTTATTTAAGGTGTCTTGAATTCAGAGTGTCAGGATGTGTAGTAGAGACAAAATGCTGCAGGAATCAGAAAAGAGACCTCGAGTAAACTTACTATCAATACATTTGTTAGGCCAAAGGAAACACGATACAAGGTTGTTTTATATTTTGTATATTCTATTTTTTCTCTCAGGAGCTGGACTTGGACGGGCCTCTATATTATTTTTCCTAATTAACTTTTGATTTAGACGTAAGAAAGTAACGCCAAAGATAACTAGAATTAAATTTGCATTTAAAAATATTCCAAGTGTTTTCATATGACAGGAGAAAACAGTCTGGTGCTTATATGAAGCTGTTTTCTGCCTTCTGAGAGGAATCATATACTCTTTAGTACATTTAAATATTGCCAGCTGTTTCAAAAAATAACTTTATGTTTTTCTGTTTCAGTCCTGACTGTTTAAGTCGTATTGGTTAATAAAAATGATGCTGGTTAACTCCTTAGGAGTTAAAAATATTTTTCTATATGAAATACGCTATTTAAAAATTAGAGGCCCTCCTCCAAATTGTTCCTGAAGCAGTTATAAAACCAGAGAGATCTATTCTTTAGATGCATTTGATATCTTTAACATATGATTGCATTTAGTAAACTATGAACATGGTAAATGAGAAGAAAATCAGTTTATGGGAGAAAAATCAGTATTAGTGTGCACATGTGTATGTGTATGTATAAGCATATATGTTTCTAGCCATGGAGATTACTGCTAGTCTTTAAGAATGGAACAGAAGTCTCTAGCATTCCTTGTAATACTGGTTTGGTGTTGATGAACTCCATTAGCTTTTCCTTGTCTGGGAAGCTCTTTATCTGTTCTTGGATTTAAATAATAGCCTTGCTGGGTAGAGTACCCTTGGTTGTAGGTCCATCTTTTTCATCATGTTGCATATTTCCTGCCAATCCCTTCTGGCCTCCAAAGTTTCTGTTGAGAAATCAGCTGACAGTCTTATGGGTCTCCCTTACAAGTTACTAGTTACCTTTCTCTTGCTGCTTTTAGGATTTTCTCTTTCCCTTTAACCTTTGCCATTCTAATTATAATGTGTCTTGGTGGGCCTCTTTGAGTTCATCTTGTTTGGTACTCTGCACTTATGGGCTTGTATGTGAATTCCCTTCACCAGGTTAGGCAAGTTTTCAGTCATTATTTCTTCAAAAGGTTCTCAATGCTTTGCTTTGTCTCTTCTCTTTCTGGTACCCCTATGATGCAAAAGTTGGTACACTTGATGTAGCCCCAGCGGTCTCTTAAAGTAGCTTCATTTTTTTTTTTTTAATTCTTTTTTCCTTTTGCTGTTCCTTTTGAGTATTTTCTGCTATCTTGTCTTCCAAATTGTTGATTCAATCCTCTGCTTTATCTACTCTGCTGATGATTCCTTCTAGTACATTCTTCATTTCAGTTATTGTATTTTTCACTTCAGACTGGTTCTTTTTCATGGTCTCTTAGTCCTTTTTTATGCTTGCTATCTCTTTCTTGAAGTTCTCACTAAGTTCCTTGAGCGTCCTTATAACCAGTGTTTTGAACTCTCTGGTAGGTTACTTGCCTTCATTTCGCTTAGTTCTTTTTCTGGAGTTTTCTCCTGTTATTTCATTTGGGATATTGTTCTTGTTTCCTCATTTTGACTGCCTCTCTGTGTTTGTTTCTATGTATTAGGTAGGTAGATATGTCTCCCCGTCTTGACCTGGTGGCCTTATGTAGTAGGTGCCCTTTGGGGCCCAGAGGCACAGTCTCCCTGGTCACCTGCTCTGGCTGCTCCAGGAGTGTCCTTTGTGTGTGTTGTGTGTTCCCTCCTGTTATATTTGAGCCTTGATTGCTATTGGAATGTCAGTGGGTGGGACTGACTCTCTGGCTGACTGGCTGTGGGGTTTGGCCACGTCTACAGCTTATGGGCTGCTGTGTGAGGGCTTACCCCACAGAGCAGGATTCTCCCCAGTAGGCTCTGGTGCCTGTTGAGACCACCCTTTGGGTGTGCCACTTGTGGGGCTACTTGGGTGGTGCTCTGCTGTGGTCTGAAGCCAACCTCTAAGTATGGTGGTTCTGGGGCCTTTTGAGAGGGGCTCTGGTGCAGGTCCAGGTCAGCCACTGTCTGTGACTGGCCTGGAACTACGTAGTAGGAGCTACAAAGCGATCCAGGTTGGTCACTGTCTGTGCTGAACCTGGAGGCATGTGGGAGAGGCCACACTGTGAGCTGAGGATGTCTGCCACCAGTACCCGGTCTGAGGTAGCTCTGCAAAAAACCAGGACACATGAAGGCCTGCTGCCAGCTCCTATAAGGTTCAGCTGCAGATAAAATCTTGTGCGGTATGGAGTTGGGTGTGGCAGAGGTCAGTGAGCTACCAGGGTGGAGCTACCAGTTGCTCACCAGACCAACTCAGATTCAGATTTAGCCATGGGCATGGGGGAGGGCTCAACACAGGACAGATGGTGCCTGTCTTCCAGCTGCATTGGAGAAAGACCCCACACAGGGAAAATGGCAACTATCTTCCAGCCCTCTCTCGAAGCCACGCACTCAGTCTGCCCCTCCTCCCATATATGTCCAACGCCACCCCCCCCCACCTGTCACTGTCCTTTGCCTCAGCCCAGGGTGAGTGCCTGTGAGTGAGTCTGTGCAGGCCCTTTAAGAGGACATCTGTTTTTCCTGAAGCCTTCCGTCCCACCTGAATGGTTGGAATTTCAACTGTTTTTCACAGCCCAATGTTGTGGGGGCTTCCCTTCCCTGCAACAGTACTCTGGACTGTGGAGCCTTGTGTGGGGGCTGGGGTCCCTGGATTCTCCGTGGGGAACCTCTGTGGCTGAGATATCCCTCTCAATTTTCATCTGCCACACAGAGGTTTGTTGCCAGCCTGTTTCGCGTCTCAGCCCTCCTACCAGTCTTGACTTGGCTTCTTCTTTATATCCTTAGTTATAACTTCTGTTCAGCTAGACTTCAGATGGTTCTCCAGGTTGATTGTGTTATAATTTAGTTGTAATTTTGATGTGTTCCTGGGATGAGACAAGCACAGTGTTTGTCCCACAATCTTGGATCTCTTCTAGTGAGGAATACAGCCTTAGAACCAGTTCTTGGAGGAGATGGTGGTACCCAATACTTTTTTGCTTTTCTTGGCATTTTTTTCGTATTGTTTGCAGAGGGATTTTATGTAAATTGAAGGAAGTAGTTCACATAAAACAATTGGAAGAGTAAAGAGGGTGACTTAATTTTCGAAGTGTATTCAGTCGTTACTTTTTCAAATGAAAGATTACCAGAAATCACAGAACCATTCAGCCTGGGTGTCATTTTTGGAGAATAATTGATTTTCTGAATAAGCAAGTAAACATAGCAGATGTGTCTCCTATAGAGTAGGTAAGGTTAAAGAAAAACCTGGTTTATTGAAATGATAAACTAACTTTTGTATTATTATTTAATATAAAGTAGTTGATATTTTTATGTTCCTCAAATGTGAGCATAGTTTTTTTTTTTCCTCACAGGGTTTAAAATCCTAAACAGCCAGGTTGTTCTTCTCCATAGCAACTCATTGAATGGCACTATTAAACACCAGCAGTTCCACAGGGTTACAGTTTATGGCTGAGTAGATAGGTAAGATGTTTCAGGTAGAGGTAAAGATATACTAAGAAGCCTACTTCAAACCATACATGTAAACTTAAGAAATGATTACAATAGATAGTTATACCTCCTTTTCTATAACTGTATTTAAATTCTTGTAGATGGAAGGTATGAATTTTTCTTAATAAGTGTCAAAAAACTCCACACTTATTTACTTACAAACAGTATTTGAGTTGTAGAAAATCCTTTTGAAAATGAGCTTTATTCAGTATGAAGAGATGATGGAGTAGAAGACAAGTGGAGAAGGGGAGGTGAAATTGCTTGAAAGCATGTTAGAAAATTATAAAATGTGTGATTTGAATGGGTTCAGATGATTCAAACCAATCTGAACTAGAAGCCTCTGCCCCAAATGCTGGCAAAGCATTTTTTTGCTTGTGTAACATTGGACGTGCCCTAAGCAGAAATGTGGTTTGAATAGCTTCATGTTAGGCATTCGTTTGACTGGATTATGCTAATTAATGGTACAGCATTTCATATTAACCATAAGAAGTTGTATATCCCAGTCATTGTTGCCATACCATGACCCCAGCCTGCGGTCCAGTGTGCTCACTGGAAAAATTTCTTTTCATCTGGTTGCAGGGATTAGCTGGTTGCCTTGGTAATCAGCAGAGGTTCCTAAATACAGACACTCTGAGTCTGTGATGCCAACCATGGATGTGTTCCATCATGGAAGAGGGCGTTTTACATCTCTTGGCATTTCTAAGTTGAAGTACAAGTCCATTGTCCTCTGAATTATCTGGAAAGCTGTGTTGGTCCTACTTTATTCCTGAACATATTACTAAGAATTTGAGGAAGATGCTGCTTTGCTTTTCAGACCTTCGGGCAACTGCAGAAACAGTACAGAAGAAAGTAGTTGCTTTTTAGATGTGTCCTGAGAGTGTTCTTTGTACAGGAAGGGAGCTAGATACCTCTAACTATGAAGTAGAGGTATGTCTGAGCTTGGCTGGCTTACGGGAATACATGACTTATTTTAAGTCCAGATGCTCGTAAACTGCTTGCATGTTAATTATGAAAGATGCCCCATGGGCGACAGTGTAGGGTAATGGTTAGGGGATCATTAGGATCAGACAGCCTGAATTTAAATCCCGTCTCTGACACTTCTTTGCTGATTGTCCTTGGAGAAAGTTACTTAACCTCTTTGAATCATAGTGTTTTTTAATAATGGTAACGGCCTCCTAGAGTCGATCTGGGAGTTAAATGTAATAATTCCAGTAAAAGGCTTAGCACAGGGTCTGCAAATAGAAATTGCTTAATAAGTGCTGCTAACTATTGTTATTATTCTAAACAGTATACATCTAATTAGCGTTATTCTAAAATGAAACCAAGAATATATGGAATTAGTTCTGGTTTTTATTGATAATGAGGAGAAAAGTGTAGGCTGTCAATGAATTCTAGCAAATAAATTGGCCTTTCATAGCCCCCAGTTTCGTATCTGGATTCAACCAGCTGCAGGTCGAAAACAGTATCTTCCATCTGCAGTTGGGAATTCATGGGTGTGGAGAGTGACTGTATGCATGATTCTACACCGTTTTGTATAAAGTCTTGAGCATCCACGGACTTGGGTATCCTTGGGAGTCCAGGGACTAGTCCCCTGCGGGTACTGAGGAATGTATGGGAGTCAAAAGTTATATGTAGATTTTCGATTGGGTGGTGGTCGGCACTCCTACCCCCACGATGTTCAAGGGTCAACTGTAATTGCTTCTTAAATAACTACCCTTGCCTCATTTTTCTCATTCTAATCTTGTCTTGAGTCCAGCGGCTCCTACCCGGGGGTGGTTTTGCCCAATGACAGGATATGTGGAGAGACATTTTTGATTGTCCTGAGTACTATTAGCATCCCGTTGGTGGAAGCCACGATGCTGCTAAAACATCCTACAATGCACAGCCTGCCCCTCAAAAGAAAGAATTATCCGGCCCCGAATGTCAGTAGAGCTGAAGTTGAGAAACTTTGCTCTAGTCTGACGACACATTGCAAATTTCACTGCCCCATTCAGAAGCTTCTGTTGCCTTCCCTATTTCCAAATGTATTTATCATTATTTCCCAGTTTTCACTCTGTATGCATGCTGGACTCCTCACTGTCCAGCCAAGATAACTGTGCTTTTACCTTTTTAAAGTCATATCTATTTTTCCAGTCCCCCCCCCACTGTCAAAGTCTTACTTATCATTTTTAAGGCCTCCGTCTTGCCCATTCATTAAGCTGTTTTTGATGATTCCTTATCACAATATTCTCCAAAAGTGATTTTTTTAGAACTGGAAACTTTCTTTAAAGATGATCTACAGAGGGTGTCTTAAAATGTATGTACATTTTTGGCACCCTCTTATTTTAATACTTCTCCTCATTACAGTCCCTGCTTCTGCAATCCAAGAAACTGAATCGATAGTCTTGTTGTACATTACATCCCTAGTACTTACTCGTCTTATAACTGAAGCTTGTACTTTAGACCATCTTCCTCCAGTGCTCCCTCCCTCACCATCCAGCTCAGGTAACCACAAGTCTAATGACTTTTGGATTTTTTTTTTTTTCATTCCACATATAGGTGAGATCATACAGTATTTATTTTTCTCTGTCTGACTTATTTCACTTAGCATAATACCTTCAAGGTCCATCCACATGATCTCAAATGGTAGGATTTCCTTGTTTTTCCAATGGCTGAATAATATTCTGTTGTGTGTGTGTGTGTTACATATACAGAGGGTGTTAAAAAAAGTATACTCATTTTAAGAAAGGAAAATACTGAATTAAAATTGTAATAAAATATACTGATAACAAAAGATGAATACAAGTCACGTTTGACTTCTGCAATTACAAGAGATGCTCAAAGTGGTTACCATCAGGGTAATTTTAATACAGTTGTTTTCCTTTCTTAAAATGTGTGTACATCTTTTTTGGCACCATCTGCATATATCATATATAGCAACTTTTTCATCCATTCATCTATCATGGATACTTGAGTTGTTTCCATGTCTTGGATATTGTACATAATGCTGCTATGAACATGGGGGTGCAGAGAGCTTTTGGAGCTAGTGTTTTTGTTTCCTCTGGATATATTCCCAGAAGTGGAATTGCTGGATTATATGGTAATTCTATTTTTAATTTTTGAGGAGCCCTATACTGTTTCACATAGTGACTGTACTAATTTATATTCCTAGCAATGATGAAACAAGGGTTTCATTTACTCCATATCCTTGCCAGCATTTGCTATCTCTTGTCTTTTTCATCATGGACATTCTAGGAGGTGAGAAATGATATCTCATTGTGGTTTTGATTTGCATTTTCCTAATGACTAGTAATGTTGAGCATCTTTTTATGTTCCTGTTGGCCTTTTTTATATCTTCTTTGGAGAAATGTCTATTCAGGCCCTTCCTCCTTCCTTCCCCTACCCTCCCTCCACTCTTCTCTTCCTCCCTACACAAAGGCTGGAACACTAATGTAGAGTCACCCCACGTCTTTCGGACCATGCCTACAAAGAGAAACAGCCAAAAGTAGTGGGGAGAAGGCAGTCATGTCTTCCAGATCTCGTAGGAATGCATTTGAAAGAAGGCATAATTTTCATCTAGAAGCTTAGCTCAGAAGGAGTTGGGGAAATTCATAGCTTTAATATCTACTTTTTTCCATGACTTTATTCAGTAGTTATTCTTGAAGCTTGACAAGTCTTCCAATAATTTTAGAATTTTAGGATAAGTAAGACAGTTGGGAGGCGATCGTGGGCTCGGCATGACATGATCTGCTTGTTAACACGGGCCCTATTAGGTATAAAGTTCTAAGATCACTGAATGCTTTCTCAAGTTTCAAGAAGAACAACTACTGAAAAAAGTCATGAGGAAAATGAAATAAAACTGCAAAATAGAAGCAACTAAGTACTAGGGATTTATCCCCTCTCCTCCTCCTTTTTTTTAATCCAGTGGATCTTGTGTGGGGACAGTGTAGTACTGCTTACCTCTAATTACAATTTATAACGCTTGTTTGACTTTCAGCTACTTATTCTTTTTCTTAGTTTCTAGTGGTTTCATCTTATACAACATCCTATTAATTTTCAGTAACTACTTACCTGGCTCCAGGGGCTTTCAAGCATTCTGGAATTTGAGAAGGGCAAGAGATACAGAAACATTCTGGCTCATTTAGGAAGGAAGGATTTAATTTGACTCCACTTCTTATGTATTCATGAAAACACAAGTACAAAGAAAACTTTGGATCGTCCTAACTATATAATTCGTAATTATAGATTTAGTTTTAATGATTTTTATTTGAAAGTTTGGTTTTCATATTTTTTTTTTAAACTTTTGTAGTTTCTTTGCTCAAAGCAGAAACTGTAAATAAGGTTGTGGCTGAAACTTCTGAGCACATCTATAGGGGAGTATTTTGCATTAAAATTAGAATGTTGGCCTTCCTCAAAATTATTTGGAGTTGGGACATGCAAATGTTGTTTCATTTGTCCTCTCTAGGCTCTTCCCAACTACACATGGCATTTATTTATTTTAAAATTATATTTGTTTTACTATTGTTTGTGACAATTCCAGTTAGTAAAAGTACACACACTTCAATGTTAAAATGAATAAACAACTGGATTGGGAATGGATGGGTTAAATTAAATAATACCTATATAGATTTAATATGCTGCAGGGGAATTTTAGCTTTTTGATTTCGTGTGTGTGTTTAAAATGATACATTTCAAAAATTTGCATTTATTTTTATGAAGATAAAAATGAATCTTTGAATCTGGATTTATTTTGATGACATGTACCCAAAATAGTGTCACATGCTAAGTATGCAGTCAATTTAGCCCTTCCTAATGTTTTTCCTCTGTAAATCATTCTGAATGCTCTAGTAAGGAATTACAGATCTCTTGTAAAATGTAGAAGCACCAGTAAGAATCAGTTAAGAACTAGGATATAACATACTTCATGAAGATTGTGTAACTTCATTTAAAAATTGTATTTTTGTTACAATGAAAATGTATGCTTATAACTCAAAATGTGGGCATTAAGAAGAAAAAATTAAATTTGCTCGTGATTCCACTGTCATTAGTAAATAATGTAAAACGTGATGATAGTATTTTTTTGTTTTTTTCCATTCATATAACTTCACACATTTTCTTTGTAAATACAGGATATATACACTTATTGATAAGCACATAGAGATAATTTGTATTCTACCTTATGCATAAACACTAAAATTTTCAGTATCTTATAATGGCTTCAAATACTTCAAGTCATGAGCTTTAAGTAACATTTTAATATCTGTCCTGGGATTATACCATCATTTGTATAACTATTATCCTATTATTGGATATATAGTTTGCTATTTGTACTAACAAAGTAATATTGTAAAGATGGTCTTCAAAATATATGGGTTTCCATTTTTACAGGATAGGTCCAAGAAGCAATATTTAAATCAAAGGATGTGAACTCTTGTTACATATTATCAAGTTGCTTTCCAGAAGGTTGCATGTATTATCATCTCCACCAGTAGGGTACTAAATGGTCTGTTGTATGGAATTCTCAGCAGCATGACTTTAAAAGAATCTCTTTCAGTTTTTAGAGGAAAATAAGGTCTGATTCTGTTTATCCTCTTTATTCCTTAACTTTGTAGTGATTTGTTTCTCTTGTTGCCAAAATAAAAGCATTTATTTTTTTTTGTCACTGCTATTCTTTTGTGAGTTGTATATTCATATAAATGGAGCGTACCTTCTAGTGGAGTGAGAGGGGACAATAAACAGATGTACTGGGTAGATATAACTACTAAGAAGAAGAATAAAATGGCATTGGGGTAAGAACGTGCAGGTCGAAGAGGCCGTTTTAGGTACTGTTTTCAGGGGAGGCTTTCATACTGGTGACATTTGAGCAGCGATTTGAAGGGAGAGGTTGTTGCTGGGAGAAGAGCGTTCGGGACAGCAGCAGTCACAGGTGCTACCACCTTGAGCCCCGGATGTGCGTGATGTGTCCCAGGAACAGTATGTTTCCCTGTGTGCCTGCAGTAGGGACAGGGAGGGGCAGTGGGGGAAGGGGAGATCAGAATGACAGGACCAGATCTCTTGGAGATGATGGCACAGAACTGGAATTTGAGAACAAGAGAGAAGCCATTAGAATATTCAGAGGCAAAAACAGCGAAGATCTGTGAATTGGAGTAAGTTACCTCTTTGTAATGGAGGAGGTCTGAATTTCAGCCCCATTCTTCCCTTTGGCTCCTTTGCTGGGTCGCTTCCAGTACAGCTGCTCAAATGTACATTGTAGCCCTCAACTGATAGAGTTACAGATGTGCCCTTGTGGTGGCCGTGTGAGGAATAGACTGAAGTGGGCAGGGATGTGAAGGGAGGCCATTTCAGAAGTCCAGGGAGGGTATGATGGTGCCCAGGTGGAGGCCAGTCACAGAAAGTGACCAGGTAAGATTGGATCTGTAATGTGGATACAGTTTGCAGATGGATTGGATGGGGAATACAAGAGGAACAGAGGAGTTAACATTTTGCATGTTAAAAGTTTAAATTTGACTAAATTTGCATCAGTTAGGAATATAGACTCTAGCTGCCATTCTTTATATTGTCATTCTTGTTTTGCCTGGATTGGAACTTCCTTGAGAAACTTTGGTGACTATTTTACAGTTACTTTAATAATTACTGTTATTAAAATGTAGTCTTTTTATGGGGCGGCCAGTTAGCTCACTTCTTTGGAGCATGGTGTTCTTAACAGGGTTGCGGGTTCGATCCCCACATGGGCTACTGTGAGCTGCGCCATCTGCAACTAGATTGAAACAACTACTTGACTTGGAGCTGATGGGTCCTGGAAAAACACATTTAAACAATTAAAATAAACAAATAAATAAAGTGTAGTCTTTTTTATGTCCATAATGTTGTTATTCAAGTGTTTATTCACTTGGCGCTGAAAAACAGGCCCCTGCAACAGAAATTTTGCAAGGGAAGTGAGAGTGTTAAACTTTAGAAAGAAAGCCAAAACAGCTGTTGTAATTCACTGAGCTATGTGTGGGGGAGAGACTACACTGAGAAGTGGTATAAAGCACTGGAACATGACAGAGCAGCTTGAAGCAGATTTTTAAGTTTACAGAAATTGTCATGTAACCGAAACAAGAGAGATAGGAACAAGTTGGGGTGGGGGTGGGGAACCTGCATTCATGACTGCAAGACAGGGCAGCTGCCATGAGTGTGAGTCAGCCATGGTTTGTACCAGGCATCAGTCAAGTTGATGTGACAGAGGTCGGAATGTGTTGATGATGCCCTTCTCTTATGATCTGATGCAGTATATTAATTAAAAAGCTTTATTTTGAATTTAGCTTTTATTGTTTGTTACTTATTATGTTTAAAGGCAAGCACTGGGAGATTTATGTGCCTGGAAAGTACTCCCCTCTTCCCTGCTTTCCATTTAGTTTAATTGGAAAATTAATCTTGTAATATAAGGGGTTTAGGTTTTATAGTATTTTCATTGACCATCCTTTGCATAAAAATTCAGCTACCCTGTAGTTGAAAAAAGGTTCCTGGTGATTCTTTTATGTGCCACTTGGTTTTCAGGAGCAGATGGAGGAAGAAAAACTGGGAAAAGAGACTGAGAATGAATTGGCAAAGACAAGGACAAAATAGTAGAGAGAAACATTAGGAGGGTATAGCTTGATACAGCTGGACAGTGAATTGGGCACTAAATGTTTTGTTAATTGAATCAAACAAGGAAAATTGTTGGATTACATAGTTTTCTATTTACTGAAAAGATAAAATACTGTACACACATTGATTTAGGTGACGAAAATCTGTATAGAAAAATATTAGTTTTTTTAATAAAGGATATTAAATAACAGTAGATAGTAGCTTCAGTTGTGGCTTTTTTTAAAGTTACATTCAAAGGGATAAATATTTTCTTCATCTTTTTGAAAAGTAAGGAAGAAATTGTGTTAAATTGTAACTTGGTGATCGCTTTGTTGACAGAAACCTTTGGTCGGTGGTACAGTAAGGAACATTGGAACCCGTCCTCTAACCCCCTAGCTGGTATAGAGTTGCCGCTGAGACCAGTGTCACCGGATGGTATAGAGTTCCATCCCCTTATAAAAACAGCACAATTCTTCACCTGAACTCATCTTTCCTGCAGGTCTCAGTTTTAGTGTGAATTCCTGAGTTCTTCCCTAACCTTTCAATTTAAAACTTACTCTGTTAAAATTTCTCATCTCATTCTTGCTTTGAATACATCCTTAGTATTTATCACAATTTTCACTTATACTTAGTAATGCAATTATTTGCTTACTCTTGGCCACGCCCCCTCTCTCCACCACACACTATATTATTAGGCCCATGAAGACAGTGATCAAGTCTTCCAAAAATATTTGTTGATTGCCTTTCTTCCTTCCAGAGATATTCATTGAATGCCTACTATGTGTCAACTAGGAGCTGGGGATAGCTCAGCTGCTGGAGTTTGCATTACCCTAAATTTTTACCATTGTATCTCTAACATTTCACACAGTACTTGGTTCACAGGGAAGGGTCAGTAAGTATTTATTAAGAAACGAAGAGGAAAACCCCTGAGGCTTACTTTCGGGGTTCCAAGGTGGAGTGGAGGCAGGGTTTAAATCTGTAGTTCAGGAATATAAACTGCTCCTGAGGCTGGGGCCTCCTTTCCCTTTTCATAGGCTGGATTTCCAGGTGCCCCTGCCTCTCTGGCACTCCCGTGGAAAACAAGTTTCTCTCTGACCACAGTGATCTGCTTCTCAAATGGGAAGTAAGAATAACCTCCAAATTCTGAATGATTCCTTGGTCTGGCTGAGGTGGGTCCTGGGCATCAATATCTTTAGAAAGTTCCTTAGGTGTCTTGCAGGGTCCAAAATTACTGTCCTAACAAAAGAAGAGTGTGGAGTTTATGTCTAAAATCTCTTCAAATGCTAGTTGTTTTATTTTGGCAGAAGAACTTGTAGGTAGGGTGTGGGCATGTATGAGTGTGTGTTTTTTCCCCAGAAGGAGTTTTGAATTTTTTCCATGCCATTCGAATAATTATGAAAGCAACACAATTTTTCCACCAAATACCATGGAAGCCCGAGATATTTTTTACTGCTTCAGCCTGAGAATGTTTTAGGGCAGCCTAACTTTTCTTTCAGTAAAAACTAGAACCTGCCTAATGTTAGATCTTATTTTCTGAACTGCATCTGCGGAGTGTATAAAGTTTAAGTAAGATGCAATATAAATCTCTCACAACTTCATTTAGTTGTGATCATTTTATTATTGGTGAACATTGATGAAATACAGCAATTTTAAGTTAAACATTAACTTTGTACTTTTTGCCCATAATTAATCATAAACATCCAGTTGTTTCCTTATATTACTTATGATTAAAGATAAGAAAACCATTTATTGACTTTAATACACAGTATGAAAAAATGAGTTTCAACCTCTCAGTACATAATACACACGTTATAAGGAGGCAGTAACTGGCGGTGCTATTGATAGGAGCAGGCGCACTGACACTCAGACATCAAAACGGGGACCAGGAAATTAAAGGTCAGAAACAGCATGTGAAAAATGTTCTTTCTGGGCTGCTTATGGGGATAAATAGCTCTGTAGAATTAGGTGTGTTTGGGGGAATTACTGTTATCACTGGAAAGTACAGTAAGAAATGATGATGAAACATCAGGAAGATATTTATTTGACATGCTTTGCTTAATTATAGTATCTTATAGTATGATTTCTATTAAAAAGCTTTTAGAGAAAGATCAAAGCCTCCATGGTTTGACTGCAATGCTCAATGACTAAAAATGCTAACCGAAAGTAGTTTGTGAATTTAAGATCTCTTTTTTATTCTTATTTTAAATCATACTGTGTATTTCTGAAAAGCTATACATAAACAGTGTAGTTTAATCCATATTCTTTGAGGTATATACATATTTAACAATACACAAGTTTATGACATTATTGTGAGTTTTCTTATACTTTGAGAAATTTTGGAATTAAGAGCAAGTACGGAGCGTTGGAGAAGTCACCGATGCTAGGAAAATCCTGAGTGCTTACCCCTGCTTCTGGGTCACAGTGAAATCAGTCTTCCCTGGGGAGTGCTCAACGGGTAATGCCAGGAACCCTTTCAGCAGTTGGGAATGTCTCCTTTTTTGACTCTGGAGTGTAGAGGCTTTTGAGGATTCCCCACAGCCTCTGGCCCCATGTGACACTGGCTGAGCTTTCCCACCAGGGTATGGTTCCTGTGACATAGGTTCCCTGAATGAGCTGCTGACTTGTCCAGATACAACCTGACCCCGTACACAGAAGCATCCTGCCCCTGTGTGGAGATAAAGTGCTGAGATTAGATTGCATTAAAAGGGAAGCTATTTATAAATATCTGCTTTAACTATGTATCCTGTTTATATCTACTTAATGCCTTGCTATGTTTTTGTTCTTGAAGAATCAGTTGGTGAACCATTTCTCATGTTTTGCAGCAACATATTAATGGAATATGGTTTTACCAAAGACAGGGAAAGAAAGAGGGAAGGAGGGATAAACTTTTTCCCAGTGACCTTCCTCTAACAAAGTTCATTGCTGATAGCTGATATTTCTTTTCCCCAGTTTCTTTTCAGCGTACACATTCCAATCTTGTAACACATTTCTTACTAATGACCTAAAATGATTGCGTTTATACAGGAATGTGCAACTATGGCTTGCTTATTCTACAAATAGATTTTTAAAAAAGAAAAAAAAGCCTGCATGTTGATTTCTGCTAAAACCAGTGAAAATCTAAATACAGTATTGTAAATCACAGACAAGGTTTACATTGTAGGAAGGATGAGCTTGGTCATTATCCTGTTTTATGCATTATAACGAAACAATTACTACACGTTTAGGTTGTTGATAGCTGGTGTCCGTAACTCCTCCAGGAGCTAACAAATATCAACCAAGAGAAGTTATGCGGACTGTAAGTAGCCCCTTCAGGACAGAGAACATGACATTTAGATTTCTTACCCTCCAGAAGGTCACAGTAAATCCTTTTGATTTAAACAATTTCTTAGCATTTTACTTGTGCAGCAGGCTGATCTTTTACCACTAGTCTTCTTAAATAATATGGAGTCCGACTTCACTCCTTTCTCTCAAACCCCACGTTTAATCTGTCAGACAGTCTTGTTTAATCTACTTTCATACCAACCCAAATGGATACCTTTTACCTTCTTAATGCAGCGTCTTGGTCCATATTGCCATGGCCTCTAGCCTAGATTTGTGTTGTAGATAAACACTCTCTAGTCAGGCTTCATCATTTTACTCTTCACCTCTTTCAGTCATAGCAGCCCGAGTAACCCTGTTAAACGTTAGTCAGATTATGGGACACAGAATTTGTATGGCAGCTATGAGCACAGACTCTGGGGCCAGGCTACCTGGCTTCAAACCTAGGTCCTGACAGACCTATGGTCTGTTTAATTTTGGGAAACGTAATTAAAAGTAAAGTTGGAATAGCTGTATAGTACCTGGATTAAATAAGTTAATAGTATCTACATGTTAGACATATTATTATTAATAGTAGTATTTTAGCAACTATTATGTCATCCTTTCATTCAAACTTTTCTAATAGCTTTGTGTTGCATTTGGAGTAAAAGCCAAAATCTTTACAGTGACCTGCCAGGTGCTGTGCAATATATTCACTCTGACTTCTGAGCTTATCTCTTTTGGTCTTGCCTTGTCTCTTCTGGCCTTTGTGGTGCCTGTAGTGTCCTCCCCTCTCTCTCCCACTGCATGTGAGGCCTGACCTGGGCTCAGTGAGATTTTGTGTTTGTTGTTTCCTCTTATTGGAGAGCTTTCCCTCAGATATTTGCACTGCTAGCTCACGTCCTATGCTTCCTGTGACCCTCTGGGTGAAACGTGGTTATGCCAGCCCACCCGGCTACACATTCACGATGCCCTGTACCCTTACCCCTTCCTCTTTAGCCTTCTAAGTTAGACAAAATATTTTGTTTGGTTTTTGTCCACCTTTTTATGGTAGAGATTCATTTATTTTTTTGGTCTCTTTTATTCACTTTTCAATCTTCAGCTTCTAGAACAGTGTCTGGCACATAGTAGTCTTGACACAGTGCATGAAATCATGGCACCTTTAGAATGTTAGTTCTCTGCTCAAACCTCCTGTGGCACTCCTCCTCACAGAGCCCCGTGTCTGTGGCCTTGACCTCCATAGTCTGCCCCATCTTGGCTCCCAGCTGTGTTCTCTCACTTTTAAATAATGATGTGCATTTAACCATCCCCTGTCATTCTGGATACGGAAAACACTCTTATTTCACCCTATTTAGCTAAATCTTATCCCATCTTTGAGGCCTGCCTAAAATTTGTTCTTCTCTGGCACTACCCCACCTGCTCTTGATTTCCTTCTTCCTTGTTTAACTTCCTCGCTAGACTGTTATCTAGAATCAGAGATACGAGGTGTGTATATGCATGGGCATACCCAGGATGTCGGTATTACAGTGGGATCTCTGTTCAGCATCATCAGCATCCTGCTACTGATGCCTGATGCCCACAAGTTATTCCTGAGCCTCTCCCAAGAGACACAAGTCAGGAGTTCCAGAAATTATGTTTTAAGCAGCCTTTGGGTATTTCCGATGCATGTTAATGTCTGAGAACCACTGGACAAGGCTGTTGACATGATGCACCAGACTGGGAGTGACTGGGGTAAGTAAGGGTCCAGCTGGATCTTCAGTGCTCAGCAATCCCAGGGACGGAAGGAAACTAAATGAGTGTAGGAAGGCCAGAGGTTGAAAGTTCCAAGAATGAATAAGCAAACATTTCTCTGAAAACTATCAGCAACTGGGAAATATGTCTCTTTAGTGCCTGAATGATAATAGATTGAAATCAAACACTTTAATAAACTGTAATAAGCCGTTTAGGAGGACTTATTTTAATCACATATATGTGTTTACTATAGGATAGCAATCTCTTTGATTTCTTTCCCTGTTTTTGAACTTGAATAAAACTGTACTTAAAGCACTGGGAGAATATAAATGCATGTTCAGAAAGACCTTTGGCTCCCTGCTAAAATTGACCTGCCCTACACATTTTCATGGCTACAAAACTTAGAAAAGTCAACATATTCAGGGTTTTATATTGTTTTGCATGAAATAAGGTACAAGGTCAATTGGGTAGACTTCCTTTGCGGCTGACCTTGAAGCCTGCTCAGCCCCATGTCGAGGTACGTACTTACCCATACCGTACTATCGCCCCCTGGTCTGGGCGTGTTGTGCAGGGGTTCTGATGAACCATGACTGCTGTGTCTGAGGCTGTGCTGGGACAATGGCCAGCTCAGCGTCCTAAGGTTAATCAGACAGGGGCCAGACTTGTCTGTGGCAATCATCCAAGTATGTCATTTAACATATGACCTGGTTCAGAATCTGAGGAAGTTACTCTTCAAATCTGAGAGAAGACATAAGGGAGGCACTTATTCAGTAGGGAGCTTATTGGGTCAGACAGAGGTCATTACATCCCAGGGGAGTTTTTGTCATTGTGGCAGATGGGAGCACATAGAGAACCTACTATATAGGGCTTAATAGCCAATCAAAATAGTGTTATAAAGGCAATTTTATTTAGAAAAAAAATTGTGGAACAGTATTATGTTTCTTTTAATTTCAGTGTTTTCAGAATTTGTATACCTTTTGGTTTATTCTGTCTTTGAACAAAAAGTCACAGGTTACCTTGTGATCGTAGTTGAAATAAATAATATTTCTCATTAAAACATTAACATGTTGGGCTGGCCCAGTGGCTCAGGTGGTTAGAGCTCCCTGCTCCTAACTCCGAAGGCTGCCGGTTCGATTCCCACATGGGCCAGTGGGCTCTCAACCACAAGGTTGCTGGTTCAATTCCTCGAGTCCCGCAAGGGATGGTGGGCAGCGCCCCCTGCAACTAAGATTGAACAAGGCACCTTGAGCTGAGCTGCCGCTGCGCTCCTGGATGGCTCAGTTGATTGCAGTGCATCCTCTCAACCACAAGGTTGCCGGTTCGACTCCCGCAAGGGATGGTGGGCTGCGCCCCCTGCAACTAGAAATGGCAACTGGACCTGGAGCTGAGCTGTACCCTCCACAACTAAGATTGAAAGGACAACAACTTGACTTGGAAAAAAGGCCTGGAAATACACACCTGTTCCCCAATAAAGTTCTGTTCCCCTTCCCCAATCAAACCTTTAAAAAAAAAAATTAACATGTTAATTTGACATAGCTTTTGGTAATTCAGAATGGGACCTGAGGCCTTCCTTGTTTGGAATAACATGGGATGAACCCTCAACGGATTTAGCATTTCATTTATTCAGCATCAACTTTATAAATAAAAGATAGAAATGTAAAAAATGAAACTATAAAAGTACTAGAAGAAATATGGAGTAATATTTTATTATTTGTTTTTTATTATAATTATTAATTATTTCAGAAGAATGATTTCATAATTGCAGCATGTGGAAGGCCTTTCTAAAGTTAACACAAAACCTAGAAGAGGTAAGAGTTAATAGCTGATAAATACAATGCCGTGAGGACAGTGCCGATAGAAAAGAAATTCTGCCTGGCAAAAATCACGCAGTCAAAACAAAGTCAAAAGATAAATTGTAAATGTGAAGAAAATGTTTGACCCAGAAATTCTACTTTGAATTTATTCTACAGATGCAATCTTACATGTAAAAAGTTACTTATACATCATTATTAATTGCAGGTTTATTTTAAATACATCATTGGATTGGAAACAATGTAAATATCTGTTACTAGCATGGTGGTTGATTAAATTATGGTTCATCCATAGATGGAATACTGTGCAGGTGGATTCTTTTAAAAAATATCTTGAAATATGTAAATTTTTTTAAAAAAGATGAAAGATGGCTTGTAGAGTATGAGGTATTTTCTTGTATATGTATTAACATATCTCTTGAAGCATCCAAAGATGGATGGGAGCAAGGGCTGTGAAAGAATATCACTTTCTCCTTTATTACCTAGTCCGAAAATTAAGTTACAAAGAACAGCTGATGAAGGAAAAATCCGTCATTTGTATATATAAGTATATATTTTAAAATCTCTACCTTGGCACAGTGAATGCTACAATGTTTCTTATATTTTCTGAATATCCTCCAGAAAATAAGATATTTCTCTTACATAAAGATGAAAGTTTATGACAGTTTATAACCCAAAATGAATAATAAAGCTCATTTTTTGGAGTCTTGTAGTATCTATAGAAGTTATCTATAGTTGTACATATCAAATCACCTACATTTAATTTTATATCCCCAAAATATATACTGATTCAATTTTTTAGCAATTTCTTACATGGCAAATTCAACTTGTTGAACAGTGTGGAGAGTTAGCAAGTTGTGGGCGAGGATTCTGAGTTGCCAAAATAGATACCATAAAACTTACAGGACTGTGACGATGGGCTCCTGCTCGGATTAAATGTACTAATTTTATGCATGGTGAACGCAATAGAAAATGTCTTTTAAAAAATGTTATTAGAATGTGATTATGGCCCTGTGGAGTGAAAGAAGCAAAAGTTTCACTTGAAGATGGTGAATGAAAGTTATGACTTCCCCCGCTTGTTTCCATTTCAGTCACACCGCACTTTATCAGATCCACTTTTAATTTTGCATCCTAGATTCATTTATTTTCATTACTTCAGGTTAGGCAGACTTCTTTAAAAAGAGTTTTCTATTATAGAGACATACAGGCCATCTTGTTTTAGACACCTCACCCTTCCAGCTTTCCCTTAGAGCATGGTTTGCTTCACTACACAGTTTATCTCAAGGTGGCCTCTTCCCTAGGGCAACTCTTCTGTCCATTTGTGAGTTAGCTGGAATATATTATCTCAGCTCCTGCTGTTTTGTTCTGGTTGTGAACTTTATTATGGATGCTCTTTGCTTATGAGTCTGGGACATATTTTTAGTGCCTTTGTAAAATATGGAATAAACAGCAATAGATCAAATTTGTTTGAACGGACTTTACAACCTCGGCACCAGATTTCTGGCAGACAATTCATAGTCTGCTAAAGCATTTGGCCAGCAGATGAGTTAAACAGTTCCATTCAAAGGAAGTTCTTGTTGCTCATACATCTTTCCATGTTGGAGGTTGCTGCAATCTTTTGAAACCTTGGAATTCAACAGTTAAAGTCTATTGGGTCTGTGAAAGTGGTGGGTCCCTTTTCCTTTGACATTAAAATTACATCCAAGGTATATATTTCATAACTTTTGAAGGGATTAAGTGCGCTCCCCAAGTCATAAATTTTGGAAAATGGTCCTATACACTTTGTATTAATATTTGTAAAGATGGGGAACTGCTTCTCTAAGTCAAATCCATTCATTCTGCCTTCTGTTAATGGTACTTTGTATTTGGTATGGTTGGAATGTTGTACCGTCCCCCCCATTCATATGTTGAAATCATAATCGCCAAAGGTGATAAGTAGTACAAAGTGGGACCTTTGGGAAGTGCTTACTTAAGTCATGGGTGAAGTCCTCGCAAATCAGGTTAGTGCTCCAAAGAGACTGCAGTCCTTCCATCCGCCTCTGGAGGACACAGCCGGAAGGCACTTGCTATGAACCAGGAGGAGGCTCTCATCCGACCATGCTGGTGTCAGGACCTTGGACTTCCACCCCTCCAGGACTGTGAGAAACACATTTCTGTTTTTTATAAGCTATGTGGTCTGTGGTATTTTGTTACAGCAGTCCAAATGGATCAAGACAAGATCGGTACAAAATCTGCCTCCTTTCCATTAATTCCCCCCCCCGCCCCAGCTAGTTATCTCCTGTAAAATAATTTAGAGGAAATCTATTTTTTTGTCTTCAAGTATGAGGAGATGGGGAGGTGGTGAGTCTTTTTTTTTTTCAGGTAGAAAAACTCCCCATGCCTCAACTATTCAGTATGTGAAATGATTGCCAGACCTCTAACCATGGTTCAGGTTTGTCAAAATTCGCCTTAGTGTAGCACACCAAATGTCTCAATTTTCCATGCATGGTCTGCACAGATTACAGTGAGGACCCTAACGTTAAGGTGACTTTTTTATTTGTTTTGGTCAGCTGTCTCATGTATCCACTTAGTTTTGAGCTTGTATTTGAGTAAGACTCTTAGCACACTTTTTCCCCTTTCAGTTTTTTAAGATATGCTTTATGCTCCACTTAGCATGATTCATTCTCGGTGTTTGAGTTTTATTTTCCCCTACTAAATTCCAGGAACAGTTTGTTGGAATTTACTGTATAGTTTTTGGCTGTAATCCAGTCCTCACATTGTGTCTCCATGATGCGGAGGACTAGGTCCCCTTTAATTTTCTTCTCATTGTCTATCAGTTTAGGTTGTGTCCCTAACATTTAGGTCATGGGTAGTATATTGTGAGGGAGGATGGGGTGTTAAAGAGAGTTATTGGAAGAGGCTTGTGAATACAGGTTTTTGTTTTTTTTTTTGCACAAATTGAATGGTTCGTATGTGTGTATTACATGTTTTTCTAAAGTATGTGGGTACTGTTGAGATATTAAAAATTACACCTCATCCTAGAAAAAATTGACTCTCTTATTCTAAAATTTCAGTCTTAGCCTAACAATTGTCCAAGTTTTATTGACTGCAAATAAACTATTTTGGTTGTTTTCTGCGATATAATCTAATCATCTATTTGTACGTTATTCTACCTTTAAGCTTTCATAGCACTGTGAAAGCAACCAGCTGTTAGGAATTCTTGAGCATAATATTAATAGCTGATAAGACTATATCTTCTATTTTGAGATTTGGATCTCTGGTATAATTCAATTTAACAAGCATAATTAAGCTTGGGACTTTTTGAAAGTTTTCTTTCTTTTCTTTGCCTTCCTCTCCTCCTGTTAAACCGTAATGACTCTGTTTACTATACGTTTACTATGCAGACCAGTTTCAGTTGTTCTGTTTACCTCTGCCCAGTGATGGACCTGTGATTTGGGAGAGGTTTTGCATCTGTTTTGGGATTCACTCTTGGGTCCAACTTAAATGTACACAACGTATGCAAAGTTGCACTAAGATAACCAGTTTAATTGCACCTTCCCCCACCCCAACAAACAAAGCCGAACTCAATAGAAAATTCCATTACAGGCTAAAGCAATTTACATCCTGGTTAGAAAATGTAAAGCTTCAGACAAACAAAGACTTGAAGCAATAGTTTCTAGCACACTCTGCCCAGCTGACCCTTCTCTAATAAATCTTCCTTCTGTATTTCTACCTGACTCGCAAATGCTTTCACAACCCGTGAGCAAGCAGCCACAATAGCCCTTTTGACTCTGTCTTGAAATTTGTCTTCTATTCAATATAGGTTGCCCAATAGACATATATATATATATATATATATATATATATCTATATATATATATATATATATATATATAAAAAAACAGAAAACATGGGCACCCAAAACGATAGTCAGAAAACCTTAAAAAAAAGCCTCTTAATTTTAGCATGTGTACAACATTTTTTAATTTCAAAAAAGGTTTTAAAATGTGTATTATGATTTGAAGTATTTATGAGGGACAGAGTTGGTCTTAGTTCACTTTGATCTACTAGGTGCCTAAGGCCTCTGAAGGTCTTAATCTGGTCCTGCTTCACTTGATACCTGGTGTTGGTTGACATTCTGGTTCTGGAGGAGTTAGTCCTTAGCTTACTGCCCTTCTACCATTTGTCCCCTGGACCACTTCTCTTTCTGTCTTCTGTGTATAACTGGCAATACTCACCCTCTCTCGTCTTACTGTGCATACTGCTAGGGTGACTAACTCATCCTGGATTGCCCAGGATTTTCCAAATTTTAAAACTAAAAGCTCTAGGGCGGCCTGATGGCTCAGTTGGTTAGAGCTCTAGCTCTGAGCAGCGGGGTTGCCGGTTCAATTCCCAACATGGGCCAGTGAGCTGCACCCTCCACAACTAGGTTGAAGACAATGAGCTGTCACTGAGCTGCTGGAGGGGCGGCCTGATGGCTCAGCTGGTTGGAGTGCAAGCTGTCAACAACAAGGTTGTGGGTTCACTTCCCGCATGGGATGGTGGGCTGCAACTAAAGATTGAAAATGGCGACTGGACTTGGAGCTGAGCTGCTCTCTCCACAACTAAATTGAAGGACAATGACATGGAGCTGATGGGCCCTGAAGAAACACACTGTTCCCCAATATTCCCCAATAAAATTTATAAAACAATCAAAAAACCTAAAAGCCCCATGTGTAGCAATCTCAGTCCTGGACAGATTAGGATGGTTGGTCACCCTACGTTACCCATCCCCCACTACAGCTCAGAACATCTAATTTGCTTTATGTCTATGAGTTCTCCACAGTGGACTGTGGATGCTCAGGCATCCATTTGAATGCTAACTCGTGTGAAGATTTCCCGATGTAACATTAGTGGTTGAAAGTTACTATTTTTTTTCCTAAGCATTTCCTCCCCCTGCTTTTCTACAAAAATGCTAAAGCATCCTCTGATATCTTTTTGACACTTCATTTTTAGGTTTTTTCCTTGTTGAAATTGTGGTGTGAATTGCTCTTGAGGATTTGCTGTCTTGAATTTCTTTCAACAATTCCACACAATAAAATTTGTAGACTCCATGGCTTCAGTTTGTCATAGTGCTTGGATGATTTAGTACTTAAAAAAGTAACACAATTGTGCAGTAAGACCTAGGAAAACCGTGTTTTTAGTAGTTGGGAATCCTGAGTTGCAGTCCTAGGTTGGTTACCACCCAGTGGCAGGATCCTGGACAAGTCTTATTTTCCTTTAGGTCTTGGACTGCTCCTCTGTGAAAGAAGTGGGCTCTGTTAGACTGTCCATGAGGCCACAATTTATGTTAAGATGACCCTCAGTCAGTGGAGGAACAGAGTATGATTGCCTTATGTACCAAATTCTTCTTTTCTGGAATCTATTTGGAGTCTTTTCTATATCTCTTTAGCCTGGCCTCAGAGCCCAAAACCCAATATCCAGCCTTATATGAGACCATAACCAATTAGTCCCGTTGTGCCTCTTTCAGATGAAAACCTGCTGCATGTAGCTAGAAGCATAATGGGAAGGGTATTCTGAAGACCGTCCCCAGGTTCAGCCATTTACTAGAGGACTCAGGGGACTCAGCATATTGTCACATTCATGGCTATGATTTACTGCAATGAAAGGATGCCAAGAAAATTCAAAGGGAAAAGGCACATGACATGGTCAAGTCCAGGGCCACCAGACTCAGCTTCTGACAGTCCTTTCCCAATAGCGTCACAGGATTTGCTTAATTCCCCCAGTAACTAGTGACAAGAGATGTGAAGTGTTATTTATCAGGCACATTTATTAGAGACTCAGTGCCCAAGGTTTTTATTGAGGACTGGTCAAATAGGCAGCCCCTGTACCAAAATGCCAGACTCCTAGAAGGAAGGCATGTGTTCGTCATAAATACATTGCTTGCACAATTTAGGCATGGTGAACCATTCTTATCAGGGAATGGTGAGAGCCCTTCGCACATCCAGCTTTGTAGTTGCCAGCCAAGGACCAATCCTGCAAGCAGGCCTTTCTAAGGATTGAAGTCTCAGACTTACTCAAATATCTCTTTTCTGCACGTATATTATGAGTAAAACTCAGTTTGCTTCTAGCCTGTTGATTTCTCACCAAGTAAAGTCATGTGAAACACTAGAAAGAAATAGCTGTTGGGGAATAACTGACGTTCTTCTGCAGGCTTTGCCAGTAACTTGTTGAGTGACTTTGCTTAAGTTGCTTAACTTATAGAAACCTGACCATCATCTATGAATTAGAGATACTAAAGCTAACTACATTGGGATTTTATTGAGAACAAATCATTTTATACACACACATATATGAAACATAACATCACTTGTCCCTGAATCCACTCATTCAGCAAATGTTTATCAAGAACTTCCTATATGATAAACACTGGGGGTATAGTGTTAAGCAAAAGATGTCCTGTCTTTCCGGAATTTATAGTTCTGTTGGGGAGAGAGATTTTAATCTCAAATAATAACCATGCAAATTCATATACAATTATGGTTTGTGGTAAGTGCACTGAAAGAGGTAGAGGGTGCAATGAAAATGTGTAATGAGTACTGACCTACACTTGGTAGGTCAGGGAAGTCTCCCTGAGGAAATGGCATGTATGTGAGAATCTCAAATTAGAATAGGCAGTAACTACTTCCAGAGGTCAAGAGGGACATTAGGTAGTGGTCTTGTGGAGTCTCTTTTCTTCCGGTGGGAGAGAACAGGCGTTGTTGGAAAAACAAGAAAAGGCCAGTGTGGTTGGAGCAGACAGCAAAGGGGAGAGAGAGGTAGTGGATGGGGTTGGAAAGGATAGAGGGGATCAGGACGACATGAAGGTCTTAGAGCTCAGCTACCATCCTAATAGCAGTGGGGAGCCACTGAAGGGGGGTTAGCGGTGCGTGGTAAGATCTGCTATCTAAGTGTTTTGAAAAGCCTGCTCTGGCTGCTTTGTAAAGTGGATTTAGGAGGCTACCGCAGACGCCTGGGCTAATGATCGTAATTTGAGTTAGTGCTACGTATATAGCTTGCTTGGAGCTGGGAAGAAATGTAAAGATTTGAGAAGGTGTATCTAAGGTTACTTGCTAAATTACTTAAATGAACAGTTTCAAGTTGAACTGTTTTACATAGCTGTTTTCCCCCCCATTAGTGGTATCATAAAATATTGAGAGTTGGAAGAGCTAACGTGTTTCCCCGAAAATAAGATCTAGCCAGACAATCAGCTCTCATGCGTCTTTTGGAGCAAAAATTAATGTAAGACCCAGTCTTATTTTACTGTAATATAAGACCGGGTCTTATATAAGACCCGGTAATATAATATGATATAATATACTATAACATAATATAATACTTATATTAATTTTTGCTCCAAAATATGCATTAGAGCTAATTGTCCGGCTAGGTCTTATTTTTGGGGAAACACGGTACTATATTCTTGAGTGTTTAATGTTTAATTCTGGTAGAGAAAGAGATGGAGTTATAAAATGCTGAAATTTGCACAACTACCGTGTTTCCCCCAAAATAAGACCTAGCGGGACAATCAGCTCTAATGCGTCTTTGGGAGCAAAACTTAATATAAGACCTGATCTTATTTTACTATAAGCCGGGTATAATATAATAATATAATATAATATATACCGGGTCTTATATTAATTTTTGCTCCAAAAGACACATTACAGCTAATTGTCCGGCCAAGTCTTATTTTTGGGGAAACACGGTACAACCTACATTATCCATGCATCTGTTGAGTAGAAATAATAAGAAAGATACTATCTAATACATATGTAGACTTTAGTGTATTAGCCACTTTATAAACCTATTAGGTGCCATTATTGTACACATATTAACGATGAGAAACAGAGGAGACACAAAGGTTAAGTCACTGACCAATTTCTAACAAATCATAAGTGGTAGAGATGGGAACCCAAGTAGTTTGTCTTCAGATTTATACAGCCAACTACAGTGGCAAACTATGATGCTAGGACAAATCTGGCTCATGGCTGTCTTTGTACAAACAGCTAGAAAACTAGCTTTTACGGTTTTAAAGGGTTTAAAGAAGAAAGAACAAAAAGGGAGAATCGTGACAGAGATTATATGTGGCCCACAAAGCCTGAAATATTTACAATTAGTCCTTTTACAGTAACAGTTTGCTGGCCCCTGCGCTCTGCTAAACATGCTAATAAAACATGTTCCTTCAGTAAAAGTTGAGAGCTACTGATCTTTCCAGATAAAGGACGTGTCTGGTCATAAAGTGAGATAGTTGCCGAGTGAGAACAATGTACTCTGAGTTCCCATGGTAGAGTTATTTTTCTTGATATTTGTATATTTATAATTGAGGACGGGTTTGATTCTGTAGAGAAAATTTCTTGGGAAGATAGGAGATTTATCCCTCAGTGGGATCAAATGCAGCTGGGCTAGTGCTGAGTTACTTAATGCAATGCATATCATTTAGACAATGAATTTCAGATGGTTTTTACGTGCTGCTTTAGTGTTTGGAGACAGGATATGTTAGCAAAAACACTTTCTGTTTTAAACTCATGGTTTGTTTTTGAAAAATAGGTCAGCACTAAATGTTGATAAATTTTGCTTTTATATAAATAACTATTTGGAGAAAAAAATGAGTCTTTTACAATGCGTTCCCCACCACTCTCCCCCAACTGTAAAGTGCATTCATAAGGGAGACACAGCATGTTTTGACCTTTCTAAATAAATTGACTTAATTTTTGGAGAAATTCTGATATTCATCTGAATTTTTGTAGCAAGCTAAATTTCTAGCCACTTCAGTAGTTATTAAATCTTACTATATTGATAGGCATTTTGGGGGGTTTTATAAAGATGATTTCAGCTTTCTTGTTTTTTTCGATGATGTGATTTTCATCAATAAATGGTGGTTCTAATGTATCACACTGATATATTACGTTTCTTGCTCATGCAGTGTGTTAACCTATTTTCTAATAGAGTCAGACAGTGGTGTAGTAGGTTATGTGTAGCCATGCTGAGCCCGCTTTTGCCTTTGACACCAGTACAGACTGGTTTTGGTAGTGTTTGTTGGGTGCCTGTGATTCAAGCCCATTTTCCCTATGGTGGATGGATTGGATAAGGTACTAATTATAGTTGTTTAAATTATCATTTTGTTTGGTTAGAAGATTTCTGCTTTCTATTTCATCTTTCCTTTTACATAGATGATTTAGACTGTTAAAAAAAAGTTTTACATTGAATATCTTCCTGTCATTTTACTGATTGGAAGACTAAGGACTGTGCATAAAGTTGAACTCTCTTTTTTTTAGTTGTAGGAATTTTCAAACATATACAAAAGGAATCCAGTTTTAACAGTCATCCCATGTGGCCAGTCTTGTTTAATCGTTATCCCCCTTCTCCGTTGCCTTTCATCTAACCCCAAATAACAGAAACAAATCACAAACATGATCTCCTTTCATTGGGTAAATGCTTCAGTATCTGTCTCTAAATTATGATCTTTAAAAAAAAAAAAAAATCAATGTTATTAGCATGCTAGAAAATTAATAATAATTTCTTAATATCAGCAAATATCCAATTAGATTTCAGATTTCCCTAATTTTCTCATAAATACGTTTTTGCAGTTAGTTTTTCAAATCAGGACTCAACTGAAGTCCATGATTTACCTTTGGTTGAATTGTCTCTTAATTCTGTTATATATACCATAACAGTTTCCCTTCCCTTTTTTCACATTTGCCATTGATTTAATAGTTCAATCAGCTTTTCTTTTTATTTTGAATAATTTCGTAGTGCAAATTTTAGTGAAACCTTTATCAAATTTAGGTTAAATTTTTTGACAAGAGCACTTCATAAACGGTGAACAAGTCGAACAAGTTGGATTCCTGAATTAGTTGGTGAGAGCTTGTGAGGGTTACATGCCAGCACTTTCTTCTACTTTCTCCAAATAAGTAAGATTTATTTGTCATCACAGTAATGATACTGATTAGCAGGTGAGAGGAAATAGGTGTTTATATATAATGTTATTAAATATACCTTTATTTAACAATATTTCTTATTATTTTTGTAATTAGCAACGATATTGAAACAACAGGGATACTTACTTGGCATAAGTTTGCCAGATGCAGACTACATGTTATTAGTTTTGCCTTCTGAGTGTTGGATTAGGTAACATACCTGTCTACCCAAGGGTCTAGTCTACATTATGTTTCCTATTAAGGCTGAGGAAATCCTTGCTGTTCATTTTGTACTGGAAATGGTGGGTGTAACACTCTATCCAGTCAAAATCTAAACTTGTAGCTAATTCTTCTGATTTATATGGAAAATGTTAAGAAAGAAAGTTATCTTTAAAGAGTCATTTTATTACAGAGAAAAGAGACTTTAAAAAGCATGTTCCTCACTCTTATAAAATAAAATCTGGTATTCACTATTTCAAAATTTTTTGTGAATGGTAACATCAGATTTTCTTAATTGGTTAAGCACTGTTTGAAGCATTACAATTTTTTTTTTTAATAAAGGAGAATACTTAATTGAAAAAGTACTCTTAAAGTATATTTACTTAGGGCCTGACAACTTTATGAAAATGACTTATTTTTTCTTGAATATTTATTTCTCATAATGGTGAATATTATGTGAGAAATACCTCTTAACATATTTATCTTAATGGAAATGTTTTTTCCTTTTTTGGGTTGACTAATGAATGATTTTATTAATTTATGTGTATTGCATTTAAGTTTTTTTGTTAAATTATTCAAAATTTGATGATTACTTTGGGTCATGAAACTGTTTGTAATTGATTCCTATAATACATTAATACTATTTTCAATGATTGTCTATTGCTTAGGGGATACTTAAGACCTGAGTTTTTTCTTATTGATAACAGTCAAGTGAGAATCAAATGATATGGCCCAATGCCAACGCTTAGAATGTCAAAAAGATTTTAGTTTTGTTTTCTTAGCCCACTTGTCCTCCAATAACCTCAGGTTGTTTTTTTTTTTTTTTTTGTTGTTGTTGTTGTTTTTAATATTTTAGCACCTTTGGCATTTGCTGATGCAGTTGTTTCTTTTATGCATTTTGCAATATCTTTTCCTAATAAGCATTTTCTTTAATAGCTCCTACTGGTATTTTGAAATGACCCCTTAAATCTATCTACTTCTACTAAGGAGTGTTATGTTGGATTGAAAATAATACAATATAAACACAATAATACAATATAAAGTGGTGACTAAAAGCACTAGGGCTAATTTTGGTTCCTTTTATTCTTTAAAGAAAAAAAAACAAAACACTGAAGGTGATGTAAATGCTGCGTTTAGAGACTTTTCATGTACAAAAAATCATTGATAGGAAAAAGTTAAGATTCTGTTTCTAAATATTTACTCCCAATTCATTGTAATTTATTTTAAAAAATTAGCATTAGTCTGATGATTAGATGTATTCTTTTTGTGCATGTTAGTGTTTTGAGTAATATAATGTGCTTCCAGCCTCAGTGATGAGTGTAACAAATGATTTCTAGGTAACAATGAAGCTGGTTGATTAGATAATATCTAGGAGAGTCTGTTTTTACAGATGAAAACTTTGTGTATTTTATGGAAGTGTTCCTCTAAATGTTGAAATTCTCTGTCGAGGGCATGCTTATCCTAAAGTATTAATGTACTTTCTTACCATTATTTGATGGTTGATCGTTTGACAGTAGTGTAACCAATCTGAGTTGCCTGTGTTCTCAATGGCTCTTTGTTTCGCCGTATGTAGATTAACAGCCAGCGCACTCCCTTGGGTTTAATGAGGTCTCTGATCACTAGAGTGAGTTGTAAAGTGGGAGCATTTAACTTCTTGGTAAACCACCTCATGTTGTTTCTTTCTGTCTTTGCAGATAAATTATTAGTCATCACTGTAGCAACAAAAGAAAGTGATGGATTCCATCGATTTATGCAGTCAGCCAAATACTTCAATTATACTGTGAAGGTACGGTATGCCATTTAATTCATGGAGATATTTATTAAATTATGTGCCTAAAATACATTTTTTATAACAACCACCATAACAACAGCCTAATCTGTAATCCACAGAAGGAAGATGGAATTTGGTTACACAATTGCTATTAATTTATATATACTTAATTGTTTTAAAGATACATTTGGCCTTATTAATTCTGCCATGCAGACAATCATTTCTTAATGCGTGATAATGCTTTGTATTAACTTGTTTATAAAATAGCAGAAAAATGTTTATGTATTTTTACATTTATATTTCTTTTGGGGGGATCATGGATAAACAGAACATAACTAAGATTTGATAGTATTCTTTTTCACTTAGAAGAATTCTTTCCTGTAATGTGTTTGTCTGCCATAGTGTGTTTCTTTGTTTGCAGAGAATTGGAAATATGGCTGAAAAGGATGCCTTTTCTGTTTCATTATGGAGAGTTGCTTTTCCTGTTTTTTTGTTTATGTTAGAGGGATTTGGGAACATTAAAAAATATAAAAAGGTTTTAGAAGACTTTTCTCCAGGGGAATAGCTCATTGATAAATGATCAGAAGAAATGAGGAATTTGGTAGAACTAATAAACTGAGCTGTGAAAGGCATTTTTTAAAAAAATTATTTATTTTTTAATAGAAATGAGGGTCTGTTAGCCATATCTTTTCCACACATAAGAGGAGAATGGGGAGGAATTCCGGATAGGAAAACAAACAAATTTGCAGATTTACAAAAAAGAAAAATATAATAAGGAGAAAAGGGGCGGGGTTGCTTTGCCTAGGGAAAAACTGAGCTGTTCCAATATGTAATGTCGAAAGAAAGAAGGTAGTATTTACTGCCATTAGATGACTAGGTTCAGATGTTAATGTAGAACAGTTATTAAGGAGGCTAATTTTTTTTTTTTTGCTGGAAAAGAGATCTAGTGTTAATAGCTAGATGTTTAATGAAGGATAAATGAAAAATGTTAGAAGTTTCTTAGGATCGTAGTATGCACTGATGGAAGGCACAATGGAAGTAACAGAAAAATCAGGGTAAAATAATGATGAAATCCAACAAAGGGGATAGTTAGGGTTCAGCCTGGGGAGAGCGTGGAATGGTTTTTTTGTGCAAGGCACCATGTTAGGAACTTGATATAAGCTATGCTGTAAGGTAGATACTACTTTGTTGATGGGTGAGGAAAACTTGCCCCAGGCTACGGAGCTATAATAAAGTGTCCCTTCTTGGACCGCAGTCCTGTTTGACAGGAGTTTTTGATCCTCCTGCTGTCTTCCCATCATGAAATGCAGTGGCTGCCCAGGTGCAGACTGACCACCAGCATCATTGTGGTCTGGAAAATAGAAGGAAAGATTCTCAGGCCCCGCCTCAGACCGACTGAGTCACTGAAGCTGGCAGCAGGATGCGGCTGTCTGTGTTTTCACAAGCCCTCCATGGGATCAGATGCAAGCTCAGGTTTGACACACTGATTTAGTGAAACAAAACTACAGATGGAGCATAGCATAGTGCACGGTACAGAGAAGCTCTCAGATGTGGCTAGACGCGGTATGTGGTATCAGGGTAGTCTAGAAGGGTTGTGGAATGAAGTGTGATAAACCTCAGGGCCAGAGGAGGCCACCTTTTAGGGCAAAAATGAATCCATGTACTAGGTTAGCCCCGATAGGAATCCAGACACACAGTAGTTTGAGCTTTCTTTGTTACAGTTTTCCTCCACCCTTCAGTATAGGTAGTGAGGAAGTGGTACCTAGAGAGCTGAGGCTGGGTGCCCACTGGGCTTTGCCAACCAGGTTTATATTGGGCTTGATGTTAAGTAAAATTGGAACTAATAATATTATTTTATCCTTTTCTTTTGTGTTTATTTTAAATTTTATTCCCCCTTAATTTCACAAATGTCCTACCATGTTTTCCCCAAAATAAGACCTAACCGGAAAATAAGCCCTAGCATGATTTTTAAGGATGACATCCCCTGAACATAAGCCATAATGTGTCTTTTGGAGCCAACCTTAATATAAGACTTGGTCTTATTTTCAGGGAAACACGGTAGTATATACCATGATTTCGGGAACTCCTGGCTTTGTTTTGATGAAACAAAGATGGAAGGCGTGTATTAGGGCAAGGGGGCTACTTCCTGCTCCCTCACAGCCAGGTGTGTCAACGCGCACATTTGAGAGCCAGCTGCCAAGGCCAAAGCCAATGTGACAAGCATGGCTCCAAGTCCCCCTGCTTAGTTGTGCTTAGCCAGTGTCTCACACTGATGAATTACTGTTAAGCTTTTGAGGGTGATGGATGAGGTAAAGAAGATGATATTTGACTTGACGCTCTCTGTGTTTCCCTGAATGACCGACCCATTTTGGTTCAGTGGGAAAATTTCTTAAGGGCTGGTCGAGAGTCACTGAGCTCCCAGGGCTTTCAGAGTTCATCATACAGATTTCCTTCCAGATTGAAAAGTGAGATGGAAACTTTCTTCATTTTCTTTTAATCTGAACAAGTAGAAATAAAATATGAAAAATACTTTTTGTGTCCCCCCCATTATACTCTACTTTTGAAATGGTGAAATGAGGAATGCCATTTCATAGGGTGGATAACACTGAAGAATTATGACCTGACCTAGGGATCAAGTTGTTTTCTTTCTAGTATCATGATTTAGTGAAACGTTTACAGAGTGGTTACTATGTAATACTATGCGAATTGCTGATGACTTCCAGTTTTTGTGATACTGTTATTTGAATTTTGTTCAGGGATGAAATGTTGATTTCATTTATAGGTCCTTGGTCAAGGAGAAGAGTGGAGAGGTGGTGATGGAATTAATAGTATTGGAGGGGGCCAAAAAGTCAGATTAATGAAAGAAGTTATGGAACAGTATGCCAGTCAAGAGGATCTGGTTGTCTTGTTTACTGAATGGTAAGAGAAATAACCTGTGGATTTTTCAGTCTCTATTAAATTATTTTTTAAGAGTTGAAATCCATATGTGCAGATTGTATATTCAATCATTTTATTCACAAGGAATTATTGTTTTAAAAAGTAAATTTTACTTATAATTATAAAACCATGGTCTGTCATAGGTATGTAATATGATCAAATTTGATGAGTTGCCAGAAACATCAGTGAGAAAATGAACTAACGTTTTTGTGAAATTCATGTTTTAATCTTGATTTAGAGATGAAATAAAGGTCAGGCTGAGTTTTTCTATAGAGAGTAACTCACAGGATTCTGGTCCACCAGGAGGAAATAGATCATGTAAAGTTGTCAGTGAGAAGGAAGAAAGCCTGTGTTTATTAAGAAAAACCTTTCCAATGTGTAAATCTCTTTGTTTACTACTTTACTTTACTCCTACTTAATTTTGAGTGTCCACTGTCTTTCTTTACCTTCTTCTTACATGTTTTTAATAATGTCAAGTTGTCATGAATCGTTTGTTGTTGGCACCTTATTCCATTTTTCTCTACCATTTTTTATCTTTATGGTTTGGTCATTGATTACTCATTTGAAATCCCCTTGCATTTTCCCCTCTAACTTAGGAAAGTTTATTTATATCTCTCCCTCAATATGAAAATCCCAAATCATAAATTATTTTAGATGAAAGTAAGACTAATGCTTTTTATGCAAAAGTGTAAATAACAAAGTGAGAAATTTTGAAATGAAAATAGACAGAATGAATTCCTCGTGTCATCAACACTTAAAAGTTTTGAAAGGATCCATGTACCTGCGGCTTTAGAATTTCCCTAATATCTCCTAGGGAAAGAAAATTAAGTTCTGCTTATAGTTATTTATTCTTGCAACATGATATGTGGTATAGCTGGTATTAACTTGTGTATCGGGAATTTTTCTACAGAATCTATTATTCGTTTATTCTTGGAAAAAAAGTAGGAGGTTATAACTGTTTGGATTAGATATTGAGTATGTTTTGGTTTAAAATTACTGTGGATTTCAAACAGCTATTTTGGTCATCTTGAACTTGCCACATGTATATTTCGATTTTGACCTTGAGGCAGAGTCTCCTTGTATAATTTAACACATATAACCCAGTAACGGATTTAGATTTTCAAGCCTCTTTTTGCATTTCAGGAAGAACTCGTTTTGCTCTACCTTAACTCTCCTATCCCATTCCCTCTCCTGCCACCCTCATCTAAGAGTTAGCCTTGGAAGAAACTGGTTTAATAAGGAGCCAGTTTGTTTCTAATGAGGAAAGAGACTCTGTGACATATCTGAAGACTGACTGAAATTGCATTTGTTTATTTAGATGATATTTTAAGACCGAGCTTGATAAAAAAGATGACAATAAAATTTTTTAAAATTAATTTTGTTTTTAATTGGGGAATATTGGGGAACGGTGTTTTCCCAGGACCCATCAGCTCCAAGTCAAGTCATTTTTTTTTTTTTTTTCCCAATCTTGTTGTGGAGTGCGCAGCTCACTGGCCCATGTGGGAATCGAAGCAGTGACCTTGGTATTATGAGCGCTGTGCTCTAACCAGTGAGCCAACTGGCCGCCTGACAATAACATTTTAATGGAAGGCATGTGTGTGCCTGATGCTATTAGTGTTTGGAATAGATCAGTGAACCAAACAGAAAAAAATTCTGACATCTTCCTCTGTGAGAACAGCCAGCTAACTGAAAACATGCAGGTGCATCTCAGCCAAGCCATGGTCTAAGAAGAATCATTAACATTTTCTTCATCATCACTTACCTAGTCTGTCTTGGATGATAACCTACGGATTATCATAACCTACGGATGATGAGAAAGTAAACAAGGAAAAGAGGGATGGAAAATTGGTGCCACTTTAGAGCTTTTTTCCCCTTTTATTTATTTTTTTAAGCAACACCTTTAAAAAAATATTGTATACAGAGTGATCAGTGCAATTGATGATTATGGAGAAACGAATTAGGCTGTTTGTAAATTGCTTGAAATAGGATACCATTCTATAACAAAATTGCCAGTCTCTTAACTACACTTACATCTGGTGGAGGCTAGAATTCAGAATGTATTAATTTTAATAAACAAATTCCTATTACATGATTTTTTTTGAGGACAATTCAACTGTAATCATTAGCTGTTTGGAAGCATGGGTCACTACTATATGAAAAAAATACAAAGATTTATATACTTAAAGGTTTATTCCTATAAACTTATATCTGTGCTGAGTACAGTAAAATATAAACCAGCAGAGTTCAGATCCTAAAATAATCATGTGATGGAATCCTTTTGGCGATCAGATAAATGCCTAATAAAAACTTTGGTTATTTGTTTTATTCTTTTTCTTTTAGACATAAGAAAATTCTTCAAAAGAAAAGTAGTTAGAAATAAAGTTGGTGCAACTATTTGAGTGTGAATTTGGACTGAGCAGACCTTTATATTTTTTGGCGGCACTAAATATTAACGCCATTAATCAGAATGCTGATATGCTTCATTTTGAAACACTCCCAGTATATGAAATATTTGAAAGACATACTCGGTGGTGGTTATTGGCCTCACCAAAAGGAGGATTTCCTGTATGAGAATATCTACCCAAGGATTTATTTAGATTATTTATAGAAACTCCTGATTCATTTAAATATTTGTTTAAAGGCGATTAACTGTATGACTTTGAAGTAAGATAAAGGAATTGACTTTGTAATGTATAGGCTCTTGCTACCTAATGATAACAGTAAGGAAAACAACTTAAAAGACTGGAATGGTAGTCAATGTTATAATACAAAAGTTAATGTAGAATTAAAATGAATATAAAATAAAGCCATTAGTATAGCAGTTTTCTAGGTGGCTCTGGTCTGGGAGATTGATCCAAAATAAATAAACACTGGCTGAAAATTGAGGGGTAGTCTTAGTCACACAAATCTTTGCTATTAGCCTATATGCCTTATCACCTTGATTGTATATTGCTAGCTTCTGTTCACTAATTGAATAATAATTTCTTACATATTTCAGACAGGGAAGCTAGGGGCTGTAACTAATTTACATATCATTAGGGTAAATAGCAAAGAATCAGTAAATATTAGGTAATAGTAAATTGCATTAAAAGAGGGAGAAACATCTTTCAAGAGGGAGAAATAAGGTGGATGCTTTGAAACTTTTTAAAGATTGTTTTTCTTTTTTCATTTGGAGAAATAGAATAACTACTGAAGGCAGGAAAACATCCAAATTTTCTAAATCTCAAAGATTGAGATTATTAAAAGATTGAATTTAGATTAGAAACTATGAAAATGATGCTGTTGGTTCTAATCTGTCATGTGTCAGCCAATGTTTGTTTCTTTTGGTTGCTAATTAAATATTATTTTGTGGAAAAAGTGAGATCAGTGAGCGGATTTTTCACTTTACATTCAAGATACAAGTCTGGAGCACAAACTGTGATCCAGACATTAAACTTAACACTACAGAAAAAGAGACAAACACATATCATACACTCAAGGAATTCTCATATTATACTAATTCTGCAACCAAACTGAAGAAATCTAATTTGGAAGAAAAAATGTATGTCTTTGAAAAATTTGAATGTTGACATAATCTCCTTAGAATCATGTTCTTTCAGAAAATTGTGAGAGATTGCTTTATTGGAACAATTTGCTAATTGTGGAAATACTTTTGTGATTTTGTTACTGTCATAAGTATATTTATGACAATTATACAGGTGACCAAATCCTGTCTTATTTTTTTTCTAGGAAATTAACATTTTATGACACATAATTCAGATAACATACCCAGGATACGTGCATTTTATATTGTCTTACATAGTTTATACAGGACACAGAGTAAAAATTTTCTGAAAGCAAAGCATTTCAAGTATGGTGGCTCTAATTTTAACAAACTATGGCAGATTTATTTGATGGACTCCTCCATCCTGGCAGTGATGACAATTTAAGTGTGCAGACACAAAGAACGTAGTCATTAGCGATGGACAACATTTCATTATATGAGGATGAAGGAAAGCCAAAACACATCAAAGTTCTGTTTCTATACTGCTTTTTTCCTTTTTCCTTTTTTTTTGAAGGAAAGATTGAGTCATTAGCTGTCACTTAAATATATCGCACTGCCTTCTGGCTTATCCAGAATAGTGAAATATCTTTAGAAATTATATAGGAAATAAGTGACTTTTATTTTTTCAGATTGTTCAAATGTTGTTGTTAATATTTACTGAGTATATTAGTTGGAATGTTGGAATGAGGAAGAAACAGATTATATGCGAAAGAAGCATTGGGTGTTTATGTATATCTATATTGGTATATGTTACTCTTGCATGACATTAATTTGCCTGTTCTATGTGTGTGTGTGTGTGTGGATACATATACATATACACACGTATGTACGTGTGTGTATATATATATTTTTTTTTTTGTTTGTTTGTTTGTTTTTGTTTTTCCAAAACCAGATAATTTACTCCTTGAATTTAGTTTGTTTGAGTAAACATGTACTAAATATCTGTTTTAAGTGCAAAATACGGTGCTAGCTGTTGTGGCCAGATGGGGTCTGACTGGTGGGGGTACAGAAACCTTGCCCTCTGGATACAGTTTTCTATCATAGCTTTCTATATGTTGTATCTGGCATTGTCTAGCTACATAATAATAAATTCTAGGGATTAAAAATAAAGGATTTTTTTTTAATTCATTGACTCAGTGAATACTTGTGCACAAAATATGTGTCAGATTTTAAAGTACTAGTGTTGCAGATATTAAATGTAACTCTCGTTTTAAAACTAAAGGGAGATTTTCATTAGTTAAAGATTTATTTTTAATTTTTATTTATTTTTTTTCTTGGGGACGTATGTGTTTTTCCAGGACCCAACAGCTCCATGTCAAGTCTTTTTTTTTTTTTCAATCTAGTGGTAGGTGGCACAGCTCAGCTCTAAGTCAAGTCATTGTTTTCAATCTAGTTGTGGAGGGCGCAGCTCACTGGTCCAAGTGGGAATTGAACTGGCGACCCTGATGTTATAGGCACTGCACTCTAACTACTGAGCAAACCAGCCGCCCCAAGTTAACCATTTATTAACCATTTATGTAAAAAATAATGAGACTGATCCAGAAACAGCCAGTGATGATGATTCATGGCCCCACAAGTAGCTAGCCATGTGAGCATTTTGATGTCTTCCCACCATTCACTCCGTAGCTGCCCTCTCTGCAGGTGTCACTCCAGCCGTAGGCCACTCTCAAAAAATAGTCTGGAGAAAATAACCCTCCAGGTAGGCCTTTCCTCACTGACTCCTACCTCTACCCAGCCCCAGTAAGAGTTCTCTGCTCAGGAAACAAAATTATATTCCATTTGAAGGAAAATCCTCCCAGGAATATTTCATTTTTAATGTAAGTACCTACTTTATACAAGCTAATTCCTTACCCTTCCTCCAAAATTCCTCCAATAAATTTTAATCATTTTCACTATGATTTTATTGCAATTTATTCTGCAAGTTCAACTGGGTGGACATTTTCAACTGTTTTTTCTTTTGCTGGGAGCATTTAGGGGAGGTTCCATAGTATTGGTTTATGGTATTAATTAGCTATGGAAATATGTACATGTATTTAAGGTGAAGATATGATTAAAGATATGTTGCTACTTGTGTGCTTCAATTTCATCAGACTTTAACTTTTAAACAGTAGCCTCTAATAATTTGGATAATTATAGCTTTGGGCTTAAGTTTATAGCGTTGATGATGAGGAAAGTGTTAGAATGGGGAGGAACAAATAAAAGGGATTAGGGAACTCTTGTTGTCTCTTTTTGGATACCCAGTAGCTTTTGCTTCTTGTGGAGACTTGGGATGATTCAGTCATTCTTTATTCATTCATTTGTTCAACCAGTATTTATTGACAATCTTCCAAGTACAAAGTAGAGGAATACACACATGAATGGAGACGTGGATCTGGCGTCTGAAAGAAGAACACACAGTCTGGTACAAGACAGGCACTACCAGCATGATGAAAGCAAAAAATAAAATGTTCCATGAAAGGGGAGAGGAAAAGAGCTGTGGGAGTTAAGAGGAAGGAAATGATCTTTTCGATTTATAGTAATGAAGTGGAGGTTTGAAGAGGAGGTGACATTGAAATGGGCCTTGCGGGGGAATAGTTTGGACCTGACTAGGAAATGCCATGCCAAGCAGAGGAAACACCATGAGTAAAGACATGGATGACAGATCAAAAAATTTAGTTTGGCTTCAGAACAGGCTATTTAATGGAAAGTTATTAATGTCAGGCTGAGTCATTCAGACTATTTATTTTATAGGCCAGGGTAGGTAAACTGTTGTCCAGCCCACTGCCTGGTTTGTGTATAGTTTTATAGGAACACAGTCATGCCCATTTGTTTATGTAATGCCTATGGCTGCTTTTGCACCACGACAACAGGGCTGAGTCATTGTGACAGAGACCATGTGGCTCTCAAAGCTTAAATATTTCTGTAAAAGGCTAGATAGTAAATATTTGTTAACTCCTGCTTTAGACCATATTTGAGAACCATTGATCTGGTCTGGGGACTGGCACAAAATGGTTTTCAGGAGAGGGTCAGTCTTCATTAGAAGTGGAGAGGGGATGAGTAATATGGAGGCTTGTAGGGTCTTTGCATTAATCTAGTCCACTGTCTTTTAGTGGGAGTGGAGAGGAATCGAATGCTAAATAGATTAAGTAAAAAATTTGATGAGTGAAGGTAGGAGGTAAGGTTGAATGAAAGATTTTCAGTTTGGGTGACGGTGTGGTTGACGGTGCCCCAGAAATGGGGAACACAGAGGAAAATTGTTGTAGGAGTTTCATTTATGTCTTAGGAGACAGAACACTGACAAACGTGGTCCAGGACTCGATATGACCTCATAAGGTGAAACCTTATGGTTTTGGCAGGACCCAGGAAAATTTATCACAGTAAACCATGGAACGGTTTATTTTATTTTCATATTTAAATGGACTGAATTCCTATGAGAGTTATTTTTGTGAACTTTTTACATTAAAAAAACAAACAAAACTTGACTGTCATGCAGGGGACCCTGCTCGCTGCGCCAGTTGTCACGCAGGGCGGCCTGTGAGGTCTCTGGTCCCACTCCCCACACAAGAACGCAGGATATGGCGAGGCCAAAAAGGAACACCCATGGAGCCATAGGTAGGGAAGTCATACCACTGTGGTCTCACTGGCGGCTGGGTTTACACGACGTGCGACCTGCTGTCCGCTTTGCTGCCAACCGACCGACTCTCCTCCACTCTCCTCCAGTCTCCTCCTCTCTCCTCCTCTCTCCTCCTCTCTCCTCCTCTCTCCTCCTCTCTCCTTCTCTCTCCTCGACTTCCCTCCGTAACCGCGGCAGTTATATCAGTGGCCAATGGCTCAATGGTTACAGCTGACGGCCAACCAGCCACAGCTGATGGCCATCTACTACCTGAGCCAGCACCTTTCCACATGAGGCCGAGAGCCTGGAAACTGCTTTCTGGGGCTCTGTCCCCACATTGACTATTTGGGGTTTTTGTGGCCAAAGGAATTTTACGTAGAAATACTTTGTTTCCTTTTGAAAAGTTTTAAGTCAGTTCAAAGAGATTTTCTAAAATAGTTACCTGTAAACACAGAAATAACACATGCCACTGGAATAAAATGGGAATGTTTCAGCAACCTTACGTTTTTTTTAAGAAATCAAATTCTCATTTGAATTATGTGAAGATAATTTTTGCCTTCACAATTTGCTTTGAAATAATTGCGTTCTGTTGTAAGGGTAATGCATGCTTATAAAATACTCAATTATAAAAGTAAAAGTTGCCACAACTTAAAAAAAGTCCTCTTTTTTAAGCTATTGACTTCTGTTAATAGTTTGAGGTACACTATGCAGATATTGTATCCTTTGCTAGGGTTTTAAAGACAGAAAACATTTACTTTCCAATTGTGCATTCATAACTTTGAATACATGATGCTACCTGCAAAATTTCTGAGTCACTTTGGCCCAAGTCTCCAGTCATATGATTCTGACATAGTAAGTGCTTTTCCATCTCCAGACAAGACATTGGGGTTAGTTACTCTTCAACTTGTCTGACAGCATCAGATTCAGAAGGTATGGTTTGTTTGCCTTGCTTCTCATGGCTCAGTTACCCATAAAATTGGTCTTATTCCCTAACCTTTAATATAAAAATAAATTATAACAACTAATAGTCTTCAGGGAAATATCCTTGTTAGAAAAGATAGGATTATTTTATGAGGCAGAATTTGAAAGTGATCATACTGAGGAAATCAGCTGCACTTATAAGAAAAACAGAAACTTGATATATTTATATAAATTACTTTGTGACATCAGATTAATTCAGTTTTTTTTTATATAAACAGGCAGGGAAAAGTTGGTTTCAGTCAGATCAAATTTATTCTGTTTTAAAATTTATCTTAAAACATGTGTATCTGCCTAAAAATAAAATTATTTTAAACTACAGATTGATGTAAACGTAAAGGGGACTTTTCCTCCTTCCTCTCCCCCTTACTTCAATCTCTTTCTTCTAGTAACAATAATATTAATTTTTGTTAACTTTATTAATTGTTTTAGTGTACCATGTATTGTTATCAATTTTTATTTTTATTTACAATAACTTGATGAGTTATAGATGCTACTTTCTCCTCCATTTTATACATAAAGAAAATGAAGCATAAAGACTTTAAGTAACTAACTTGTCTAAGGTTACTTAGATGGCAAGTGGCAGAGCTGGGGTTAGCAACCCAACTGGCAGACTTCACGTGGTATGCCCTGAGTCACTTTATGATTTTGTTATTAGTAGTATTAACAGTTTCTTGCCTATTGATCCTGGAATAAAGAAAAAACTATGTACCAAAATATGTATAATTTTGAATTATTAGTTTTCTTTAATTGAAATAAAAATAGATGACAGCATTTAAATCCTCTAGGACAATTTAAAAAGAAAAGAAATAGTCTCTCTCCAATCCCGACCCTATTTTTACTATTTACGACGAAATTAGTAGGCATAATTTAGTTGCACATTAACAACATTTGAATCTTCATTTGTTCGTTTGTTTTTTCTCAAGATTCAGAAGTAGACTATATGGTGAGGGTATATGAGTCAATTATGTTTTACTTGTAAGGTCTGTTTCACCACAAAGGAGAAAGGGAGAGAGAGAGGAAGCAGAGGGCCGGCCAAAGCACAGGACCTGGAGATGACAGACTGTCCACTCACATTTCATTGGACAGACTTTGTCATGTGGCCATATCTAGCTTCACAGTAGTCTTTGGCAAGATGGCCATGTGCTCATTTAACACGGGAGATTCTGTTATGAAAATAAAGGCATGGGAATGTATATGGGTTGGGGGTGGGGTCAGTCAGCATCTCTGCCACAAGTATAAACTTACACTGTTCTTGCTAAAGTAATTAAACAATTTCATTGGGTTCCTGCTTTTATAGAGATGAGCAATAGTATATTTTATTTTGATAAAATAATTCATATAGGGAAAGTTAGTAAATGTTGCCTGATGCATTACTACTGTCCTTGCGTATGTAATAAGCCACTCGAGAGCAGGTCTGGCTGAGAACGTCAGGTGGCGCAGCCTCCTTACTCTCCCGTCCAGGTGGTGCAGCAGTGCATCCCAACTTCTGACTGGAGGAAGACCTGGTGCTGGTTGCAGGAGCATTGGTGTGCTCTTACTGTTTCTTACCTGGGATTAAGTCATTAAATCATCGTTTTTGGAAACTTGTGGCCTTGAAGTGTTCTGATATAAATAATAATAATAATAATAATAATAATGATGATGATGCAAAAGAATCTGTGGTTGTAGCAAGAATAGAGAACACATTGCAGAGTGGAAACACACGGTATTAGGTAGTGGCTTTTATATTTCATATTTTGTTAAGTCATTGTGATTCTGTGAATAGACTATGAGGAATAAAGTCTCCGGAAAACCATAGACATTAAATCATGGTGTCAATTTTTACATTTTTTTTTCAAATTTATTGAGCTTTAAAAAGGTGCTTGTCTGTACACTTTATTTTAGGATTACAGGCTAACTAGTGATTAAAATATAAATTTAATGTATAAATAGTGATGACATTTAGTAGTTGGACACGTTTTTTCAATATAAGGAAATTTTCAGAAATAATGGATGGGTATAAATTAAACTAAACATTAGGCAGTTACAGTGGTAGCTTCTGTAAATGATTGTATCTATATTAAGTTAGACAGCAAGTCACTGACTTTTTAACATTTAACATTTAATACTGTGTTAGATTTTGGAGAATAAGTGATTATTAAAAAAATATTAAGACTAATACTAAAAAAAAAGCTGTCTTGTATTTGCCAATATAATGCAAACACTAATAATTTAATACAATCCATATAATTTAAGCTGAGGGAAAATTGTTTGGTGTAGTCTACAGATAGTTGGTATTAATATTGTGTTGGATTCTAAATTCTGATTTTTATTAGAAACTGTTGGTTTCTGTGCCTAAATGCTGATAAGTATATTTGAAAACTTGTTTCCCCTTTACTAAACAGCTTTGATGTCATATTTGCTGGTGGTCCAGAGGAAGTTCTAAAAAAGTTCCAAAAGTCAAACCACAAAGTGGTCTTTGCAGCAGATGGAATTCTGTGGCCAGATAAAAGACTCGCTGACAAGTATCCTGTCGTGCACATTGGGAAACGCTACCTGAATTCTGGAGGTAAGATCCTGGCAGAAAGTGTAGTGTAAGTCATAGTAGATTATAAATATTGATGAAACAAGCTTTTTTCTTTGGAATATGTAACTATAGACACGGAGTTTTAAATAACCATTATCTTATTACTATAGAAAAATTATATCGGTTTAAAATCCACAGTGTATTTTATAGTTGACAAAGCCTTTCCCCACATATCATATGATGTTCCTAACAACAGTTTTATTATTTCCAAATTATAAGAGAAAACCCATGTTCCTCTAATTTAAGTGACTTTTCCTAAGACATTCAGTTGTTAAAGGAAAAACAATGTGGATCTGGGTCTTCTGATTATAGTGCCATTGAGAATTTTCTGGCTGTAGGACAATGCGTTTAGTAAATTCTCTTACTTAGGAGAAAGTGCACGCTACAATCATATGGCTTTAAAAAATAGCCATGATTTAGTTTTATCTGTATTTTAAATAGTATTGTAGTAAACGAGTGATTTGTCAAATGAGTGATTTGTCTTGAAATCTCTACTCAAAAAGATTCAACATTGAGTGTCTGGGGATACTTAACACGCTGCATCAGCTGTGCCACCATGAATTAAAGGGACAAATTATCACATTCCCCACCCTCCTTTCATAAACTAAAATAAAATTTGACTTTGGACATTATGACTGCAAAATGTTTTCCTTAGACTGCAGTTAATATGAACGTATGTCCAGAAAATATCACTGAATAAGACAGGGGACACGTTAGAGAAAGCTGGCTCTTTGCCAACTTGGAAATTGCAAGCCACATTGGGAGAACAGATTTTGGGGGGTGATTTACACATCTATATCTGTATCTATATCTATGTCTATGTACCTATACCTGTACCTATACCTATACCTATACCTGTATCTATCTAACTCTTGCTATTCAGTCAGTTTAAATAAGTGCTGCTTGAGGTAGCGTATGTCTGAATTCCAGGCTTGGCTAGGCCACTTACAGAAATGAAACCTTTAGCAAGTAATTTGCTTTCTCTGAGATACCTCAATTTCAGCTCTATTCATCTGTACTTTCTATTTCAGTAACCCATTCTTACAGTTGTACCTTGGAATGTTTTCAGCCCATATAAATATTACACTTCTAAAACCTTAAATTCCAGTTTGTGCTGTTTAGTTTCAGCTCACTTTTTCTCTCCATCTCAGTACAACTACAGTTCATGGTTTTGGGGATCTCTTGACCATTTTCTTTTCTCTGAATCTATCGAGAACCTTTGGATTTTACTTTTGTTTTCAAGTCAGAACCTAGGGTTTGCCTATTGGTCACTCTGTCCTCATGGCCTTAGCAGTCTTTCTCTCTTAAATTTCTAGCTCATACACTGACAAAGCCTCTCCCTAAGAGGACTTTCCACTTTTGACTTCTCCATCTGAATGCTTGAATTTATAAATTGGTGCTGTTTCTACCTCCAAACCTCTAAACTGTCATGTCCTCAGTATGGTTACCTTTTAACTTTCCTAAGTCCTACATAGTTTAAAACCATTTAGCTATGGAACTCTGGGATGCTTTATTTTATATTTATTAATTTTTCCAAACATAATATACATAGTGAAATATCATATGTAAATTCATCTAGATAGTGGTATATCTATGCAGGAATTTAATTACATATAGATGCACAGTACTATGGAAACAGCAAAAAACTGCCAAGTGAATACCTTTGTAAGCAAGTTTAATTAAGGAAAAGGTGTTTTTAAGTGGGAAAGAGATCATACAAGGACATCAAAACATAATCCTTATGCTTTCTGTCATCAAAATAATTAAAAGATAGTAGAAAATCTAAATGCATTCGATAAAAGTTTATGTAATTTCATGAATGACATATTGAAAGCTATTTAAGGCACATGAGTTTCATTTCTGGGTATATCATTTCATTTAAAAAATACCGTGGAGTGTGAACATACTTCCTTCTGAGGAAAATTTCAGAATATTAGAAATTTTATTAGTTTGAAATAATACGGCAGTTTAATAGAAAATATATATCATAAAATATATATCACATACTATGAAAACGGATGTACAGTTGACCCTACAACAACGCGGGATTAAGGGCACTGGACCACCCCCATCGCCTAGTCAAAAATTCACATAGAACTTTTGACTCCCACAAAACAGAGTAGTCCCTTGGTATCCGAGGGGAATTGGTTCCAGGACTCCTGGCAGGTAGTAAAATCTGCAGATGCTCACGTTCCTTATATAAAATGGCGTAAAAGAATGTATACAGTTGGCCCTACGCATTCATGGATTCCCAGTCTTGGATGGAAAATACTGTTTTTGATCTGTTGCTGGCTGAATCCAAGGATAGGAAATCCAGGAATATGCAGGCTGTCTGCATATTTATTGAAAAAAATCCACATCTAAGTAGATCCAAGTAGTTCAAACCCGTGTTGTTCAAGGGTCAACTGTAATTCCTTGTAAGTTTTTAAGGAAGTTTGGGACTTATAAAAAAGATAAGGAAACATAATTTTTGAAAACCAGTAATATAAAGCATTGAAAATGTTATGGTCTGCTTGCATATATTTTTCATCACAGAAGATTAGTTTTGGGATTACAAATTGTATTATTTTTCAGTGTTTTCTGATTTTTTAAATTTTTATTTAGTAAAAATAACAAAAATGAGTCACCAGTGATTGGTTTAGCCATGTTTCTCTTTTGTTTTGTTTTCACTAGGTAAAATAAAGTTCTGGACCTATTTCTTTTAATTCTTTTATTCTTAAGAGGCAATTTTAATTTTGAGGGTAAAAAATTAAGTTTCCTTTCAATTCTCAGGAGTAAAATCGGTCCCTTTTAAAAAGTATTGCATGTCAATGAAACATTGCAGCTTGGCAGCATTTCTGAAACTCCAGAGGAAGACTCAAACGAGGGAAAAGTGATCCTGTTGTCTGTCTTTTACAGACAACTGTTATTGGCGAGTTGAATGCTTATATGCTCCAAGGCCAAGGGGAACGATCCAATTTTAGACTTCCTTTCTCCAGACTATGACACACAAAACCCAGCCGGAGAATGGTTTAGCAAGTACAGTAACGACTAGTTCAAGTAAAGAAAAACATCCCCAAATGTCCTAGATACAAAATTTCTTTGGGATATTTGCAGTCAGTGACAATTCCAACATTCCTTTGATTGCGTTAGCATCTCTGGCACTGACATTAAAACCACCGTAGTAGAGATTTTCTTATTTCAGAAACAGAGACTCCTCTATAAAGGATCCAAGAAGGGCATTTTAGAAGGCTAGAAAGAAAATCTGTCGTATTCTGTCCCTTTCCTAAACTCTTTTTCCCTTAGGAGCCTTGGAAAACATTAGTTCCCCCTCTTGTGTTGATTAATTTTGGGACTGTGTTTATTCAAAAAGAGTCTGTGATTTGCAACTGGTAGTAAAACTCACTCTATTATAATTTATATGTAAAACAAAGGACTGTCAATAACTCATATTCTCTCATGATGAGCTGTGAAGTTCCAGCCCGAGGATTACACCTAATGGCTTTATAACTGTGTAATAGGTCAAGGGAATTAATATACCATGTTTCCCCCAAAATAAGACCTAACCAGAAAATAAGCCCTAGCATGATTTTTCAGGATGACATCCCCTGAACATAAGCCCTAATGCATCTTTTGGAGCAAAACTTGATATAAAACCCGGTCTTATTTTCAGGGAAACACGGTAGAGGTGAGTTTTGATCTTTGAATACTGAATTCTTTCTCTGTTGTGTTGCAGGATTTATTGGTTATGCGCCATATGTCAATCGTATAGTTCAACAGTGGCATCTACAGGATAATGATGATGATCAGCTCTTTTACACTAAAATTTACATCGATCCACTGAAGAGGGTATGTAATGGCTCCCATTTTCAATGTAACCTCCTTGTCCAAGATGGCTACTGGAGCTCCAGCCATTGCATCCACATTCTGGACAGTTAACAGGCAGAATAGTAAATAAGGGGCCAGCTCAGTTTTGTCAGCTCTTTTTCTCACAAAATACTTTCTCGTACTTTTCTTTGTCTGGAATATATTTACATGGCTACACAAAATATGCAAAGGAAATTTTGTCCTTTATTTCAAGCATATTTATAGAACTCAGAAATCTGAGTTCTGTAATTAAGGGGGTACTGTTTGGGACAATAGCAGTCTTCCATAGTCTCTAGAGAAAATATTCCTGAGATTGAGTTAAATGGAACTTCGGAGAAAAATAAAACCAAAGTTCTCTAATTTGAGAATATTTTTAATATATTTACCTAATATAAGTTAATGTTTCATAAATTTTCTATATAGAACTGATACAGTTCTAAAATTTACTGCACTGTGTATTTGTGGGTGCTGTCATTAGAAAACAAGTTCTTTTTAAAGTACATTTTACAGTGAGCTTGCAACTATAACTTTTTGTTTCTTAGATAAATACTTCAGTCATCTAAATATTTTCATTAGACACTTAATACTTAAGAAACTTTATTCTTCAAATGTTTATTTTTCTTCATCTTTGTTTTTTATTTCCTCTCTTGTGAGCCAGGCATGGCGAGCCTGAGGACTTGGTGTCTCGCCTGGAGGAGAAACGTCCGATGCTTATCTTTTCTTACTGTGATTCAGCTGAGGAAGGGCTTTGAGTCTTCTTTAGTCTTTGTTCTAGGGCTTTTAGTCTTTGCTCTAGGATGCTCCCTGTGAAATCTCACTGCTAGGTTTGTGATATTTTAAGTTGTATAAATCCTGTTTAAGTTTCTCTCTAAGCATAGCGTTTTACCTGGTTAGCATGTGTCTTAGTCTGCTTGGATTGCCACAACAAAATACCAGAGACTGGGTGGCTTAAACAACAGAAATTTATTTTCTTACAGTTCTGGAGTCTAGAAGTTTGAGATCAGGTTGCCAGTATGGTCAGTTTCTGGTGAGAGCACTCTTCCTGGCTTGCAGATGGCTGCCTTTTTGTTGTGTCATCACATGGTGGGGATGGGGGTGGAGAGAGAGAGAGAGAGAGAGAGAGAGAGAGAGAGAGCGAGAGCTCTCTGGTATCTCTTCTTATGAGGGCAGCTATCCCATAACCTGAATTGAACCTTCATTGCCTTCCAGTAGCCCCAGTTACAAATACCATCACACTGGGAGTTAGGGATTCAACGTGTGAAGTTTGAGGGGACACAAACATTCAATCCAGAATGGTATGAGAAGACAAGTTTAGAGATATTATTGTGACAGCAATGGAGCTGAGACACTGGTGCACTGAGAATCCTAAGGTTTGCCAAGCAGATTAGTCTTTATGATCAGGTCGACTAATTACCAATCTGTTACAGCAGCGCTGCAGTTATGCTGGAATAATGACCCGCAGCCCCAGCAGTTTAACCGAGCAGAGGTTGACTTCTCTGGTGGCATGTCCATTATAGGGCAGCAGGGCTTTCTACTTGTTGTAGTCCACTGGGGATCCTGGCTGATGGAGCAGCCGTCTCACTTCTTGCTGGTTCCTGCGCCAGAGAGAAGGACACACATTGCCAGTGATTCATTTTAGCTCTGCTAACGATTCCCTGGGCAGATTTAGTCAGAAGCTGGAGAGTGGAAATAGTTGAATATTTCCAAATGAACAGTATGGATACTTTCCCATACCCTTTATCCTCCAATTTCATCAACTGTAAAATTAATCTTTCTGTCTTTCTGAAGAATATTAATGGAATAATTTACAGGCAGGGTCTTTAAATTCCCCAAGAGAGCAAAGTATACTAATACGTATTGTTTACTGTTTTGTTCTCATGTTCAATGCTATCTCTTTTCCTGTTTTAGGAAGCTATCAACATCACGTTGGATCACAAATGCAAAATTTTCCAGGCCTTAAATGGAGCTGTAGGTATGATTCCTAAACACTGGATTGCTCATGTATACAAATGGACACCTGTCTTTTCAACTGTCTGTCCTTTGTTATATCCATTTTGGGGCTAAGGTTTACGATGTAGATATTGGAACGTTTGAAAAATATCGGATTTGGGCTTAGCTTGATATAGTTAAACATATTCAGTTAAAATCATTTCCTAAGACCAGTGCAAAAAAAATAAGTCTCTGGCCTGTGGTAACTTGGAATTTAGTATCTCACCATCTGGGGACTGTAGATATATTTTTTAATTCATTGCACCTGATGATTATACATTTTTCATTATAAGTTCTCTGTATTGTGAATCACTCAGAAGCGTAGAATATCAAAGTGTTTTAACCGAGCAGAAAGGTGGCTGGTAACTACGTATGTACACTGTTGAATATGTGTTTGTGGCATGTGCTTGCATGAACATGTGTGTGCCTGTGTGCATTTTCCTAAATAGACATGTATCTTGATAAAATACATTAATACATTAAAATTAATAAATACATTAAGACTCAAAATACATGAATTCAGTAATGCATTACACTTTCAAAATTAAAAATACACTGCAATTCAATACAATTCTTCAAGGCAGATTGTATAGTAACAGGATTCTCAGAATTGACAGCATTTAGTTTGGAGAGCTCAGGAAATGTGAGGGAAAGAATCTGAAAACAAACAAACAACAAACAAAACAGTTTCTGCTTCCAGCTGACTTTGGTGTTCCTGGACTTTGTGTTAGGCCTGATTTTCAAGAACAGGAAATAATACCAGTGGTGGCCACTTGTAGAACTCTTGCTTATTATGCCTGGCAGTGTTCTATTTGCCATACATATATTGTAATTATCCTCATAATATCCTTAAAAGACAGGCAGGGATCCCATTTTACAAATGAATACATTGAGACAATAATTTGACTTGTCTGGATCACTTCACTAAGAAGAGGCAGAGGCAGGAGTGCAGATGGCTTCCTTCCGCCAGACACACCTCGGCGGCTTAGCACCTTCATTGGCTGGTGCCAAGTGGGAGTAAAGGAGGACCTCAGAATCTGTATCTGAGGACAATGTGTAGTGTTGTCCTTCGTTTCAGTTTCTGCTGGCTGGGAGTACACAAAGTGTCTAAAAGTGTTGTAGCACGTAGAGTAGCATGCATGAGAAGTTCCTAACAAGACAGATCAATCGATGTGTGCACATATATGTATATATGAATGCACACTCACATTTTAAATTACTAAAATCTGTTTTTTCTTTTAACTCAGATGAAGTTGTTTTGAAATTTGAAAATGGCAAAGCCAGAGCCAAGAATGTGTTTTATGAAACATTACCGGTGGCAATAAATGGAAATGGGCCCACCAAGGTGAGTCACAGTGACCTTTGCCTGTTTTCTTATTTCTTGGAGGTAGTCTAATGTGTAACATGTAGAATATCTTCTTTTTTAAAAATATCTTTAAGCAACTTTATCTTGGTGCCAACAATTGACTGGCTTCATCTCTTACACAGTATGTCTATATGGCCAGAAAGCTTCCTCTTGCACTTATTTTCTGCCTGGGTTATAATTGACAAATATAATTTGACTAATGAAAGTTTGGATGCTTTTCAAATACATATATTTGAGCTTGCTGAAACTATTAATTGATTTCAGATTTATAGATAAGTTTTTAAAGTTTGTATTGCTGGTATCCAATTAAAATGGAACATGAAATATACTTGTGTATGTATATATGTGTATATATATGTGTGTGTGTATATATACATACATATGTATATACATACATATATATGTACACCGTGCTTCCCCCAAAATAAGACCTAGCCGGACCATCAGCTCTAATGCATCTTTTGGAGCAAAAATTAATATAAGACCCGATCTTAAAGACACAAAAATTAATATAAGACCGGGTCTTATATAATATTATATATAATATTATAATATTATATATTATATATTATAGTAAAATAAGACCGGGTCTTATATTAATTTTTGCTCCAAAAGACGCATTAGAGCTGATGATCCGGCTAGGTCTTATTTTCTGGGAAATAGGGTATGTGTGTGTGTGTGTGTGTACGTGTGTACACATATGCTTAAAACAATGTTCTGAGATGTTGAGTTGGCTGGTTTACTCATAAGTATCCAGAAAAGAGATTAGCAGATAGATTTGCATTGTGGGAAGAGAAGATGGGGAGATGTGGTCTGTTATGTCAGAGAAGTGAGTAATCTGAATTCCAATAAAAGCATATACATGGGGAGAAGTTCAAGGGAAAGCCCACCCTGGCAGCTTCTCCAAAATCAAAATGGAAGAAGTACATCTGCCTTCTCTCGTAGTTATCTTTGCACCTTGCTTCTCATCCCGTTCCAGCCCTCCTACAAAGCAGTCTTCCCATGTGCTCTCCTTTCTCTATCTTGTATCAGTTTTCCCAGTTCTATTCTCTCCTTCCCATCAGCATTTTAAAGACCCTCAAGTCTTTTCCATCTCTAAAGAAAACAAAACTGAGTCAACACAAACTAAAACATGGTCCTTAAACCACACTGCCTGCCAGCTGCCTGTCTCTTTTCTCTCCCTTCACAGCCATACTCTTTAGAGACAATTCACTGCCACCGCTATTCCCATCCTACTGCACCAGGAGGAAATGCTCCTCATGGTCTGTTGTGACATCCTGTTGAATAGTAAACACTTGTCAGCCCTCATTTTTACTTCAGCCAACGATAACTTTTGATAACTTTTGATAATGTTGATCCTATTTGGTCCTACTTGAAATACTCTTTCCCTTTGTTTCCATGATGCTCTACTGGTTTATCTACTAGTTTTCTGGTTTTTCCTCTTCAGTCTCTTTCTTTTTTTAAAATATGCATTAAAAAATGTTAACACTTTGTGGGGGGGGCGGGTTGGGGGTGAAGAGGGTGATCCTCTTCCTGTACTGTTTTAGCTAAGTATCCAGATGGAAGGTATCTCTTCTACACACATTCTTGGGTAATTTGCTTCATTCCTGGGAACATCAGCAAATCCTCTCTTAATGCTGGTGATTTTGAAATCCTTGCTCAGACTCCTCTACTTTCCTGAGCTCCAGTTTCTGGATACCCAGTTGGTAGATTTACTGTGTGTCAGGGAAGACCAGAGCTCAAGACCTTCAGCTCTGCCTCTTCTTACAGCCGGTTGGTTAACCAGAACCTGAGTCTTATCTTGGCTCTCATTGCTTCCCACTCCCAGTCCAAGAGCTACTTTAACTGCTGTGTAGGGTGGATTATCTAACTTGCTCAGTGCCAATAGCAACTTCCTTAGGTCAGGCCACCTGCAGCCTCCCACCAAAAGCAATTACCCACTAGTAGCCTGGAACTAGAGTATTCTGCTGAAGCAGAAACTCAGTCACGTTATCCACCTGTGTAATGCCCTCCGTGGATATATTATAGGTACGAAGTTCCAAATTCTCAACTTGTCTTTATAAGGCTCTTTTTACATTTTGTTCCTGCTTTAGTGGTCACCCGTCTACCATCCCATCTGCTCCCCAACTCCTGACACTACAAATATATACACACACCTTTCTCATACTCACACATTCTCTTCCTCAGCTCCTGCTATACTGAAATACTTTATAATATCTGGAACTTCGTCCATCACAGTACATACCACACACTGGAAAGGGATACGATTTACGTAGTTTTTGGTCTTTCTTACTTACTGGGTCTTTAGCCTAGGAATTACAGAAATCATACCTATCCTGTTCACTTTTTGTTTCCCCAGGGTCCAAATGTGTAGGCTATATTAGCGTTTCAATACATGGAATTTGAATGTTAGAGTGTAAACAATGTAATGATCTGGCATTATTCTTGGGAGTGGTAAGACGGATATTTTTCTGACAGGACAAAAAAGTCATAAAATTGCTGTGGGTTACCATAGCTGTCCCTAGGCAAGTTTGATAAATGGACAGATTTTGTCTATGATACTCTTTACAGTGAGTGTGTGTGTGTGTGTGTGTGTGTGTGTTTGCAGTTTCTCTTTTAGCACTCTGACACCTTAGTGTCCACTGGGCAGGCAAGGGCTTGTAAAAGCAGACATCTCCTATAACTAAATAGTATGCTGTTCCTTTTTGGTAATGTAGTATTTTAATCAAATTTAAATGTCGTTAAAGAGGGAGCTTGGTCCTGACAATTTAGCTATTTGTGGGTTAGGGCCTGATGTTCAGTGATTTTAATGTGACCACCAGTTCCTTCCGAATTCCCAGGATAATCTGATTGGAGTTTTACAAAGTGACTAAAGGACATCTCACAAGAAAAGGAGACTGGGGAGGCTGGTTAGCTCAGCTGATTAGAGCGCGGTCCTCTTAACAAGGTTGCCGTTTCGATCGCCACATGGGCCACTGTGAGCTATGTCCTCCACAACTAGATTGACACAACCTCTTAACTTGGAGCTGATGGGTCCTGGAAAAACACACTTAAATAAATAAAAGTTAAAAAAAAAAAAAGAAGTGCTAGTCCTTAATCATATAGAAAGACCTGTGTGTACTAAGAAATTTTAAATCTTCTAGGAAACATTCTCAGTTTGGGCTACCACTGTTTGTGGCATTTTAAGCAGTATGATGATCCTGTATTTTCTCTGACATGGTCTTATCTGGCCTATCTTCCTATGATTTTATTTGGCAACAAAAAATAAAGTTTTTTTTTTAAATTATAAAGTTAGATTTGATATAAATAAATAAATAAATTTCAAACAACACACAAAAAGGAAGCACTTTACAGCTTCTCTTTGGCGTATGTGAATTGCCGGCATCATGACTCTTGCATTCGGGGGCCAGTATTAAATCAAATAACCTTACTTGAACATGAGCATTGTGATACTGTGGCAGTTGATGGGATAATGGAGAAGGCCACTAAATGACTAACTACTAAGTACCGAACGGGTCAGGAATGTATACGTGTGGATACCTGGATAAAGGAATGGTTATATCCTGAGTGGGACAACTCGAGGTTTCATTATGCTACTCAGAACGGTGTGCAATTTATTTTTCTTTTTTCTTTTTTTTTTCTTTTTATTAGTTTCAGGTGTATAAAACAATGTACTAGTTAGACATTTATACTCCTCACAAAGTGATAACCCCTCTCCCAGTCTACTACCCCTCTGCCATTGTATATAGTTGTTACAATTCCATTGACTCTATTCCATATGCTGTACTTTATATCCTGTGCCTATATATTTAATTATAGTTGACATTCAGTATTATTCTACATCCGCTTCAGGTGTACAGCACAATTTAAAATGTATGAATTGTTTATTTCTGGAATTTTCCATGTAATATTTTCAGATTGAGGTTGACCATGTGTAACTGAAACCTGAGAGTTAAACCACGGGTAAGAGAGAACTACTATATACATGTAATCTGTAAATGATAAATTTTTCTAGTGTGTTTATAGACCGAAGTATATAAAAATGAGTTTATTTCTTAATAACTTTCTCTATATTTCATGCTATTATTAAGAACAATTTTAAAAATAATTTTAAAAAATCTACAATCCCACTACCCTCCCATATTTTTATTCAGTTTTATGTCCTTTCAGTATATATACACATCTATACACATTCATGTTTTTTGTTTGTTTTCATAATGGCTTATAAATAATTTTGTTTTTTTAATTAGCATTTTATTTGAAATATGTTTCTGTATTCTACATAATTATTTTCATATTTGTCTAGATAAAATCTAATGTAAATCACTTTTTAGATAGAAACTACAATTTCTGGTTTGAAGCTTTACTTTTTATTCTTTTTTTTTTTTTTTTTTTAGGAGAGCAGGACTTTATTGGGGAACAGTGTGTACTTCCAGGACGTTTTTTTTTTTTTTTTTACCCCAAGTCAAGTTGTCCTTTCAATCTTAGTTGTGAAGGGTGCCATTCAGCTTCAAGTTGTTGTCCTTTCAGTCTTAGTTGCAGGGGGCGCTGCCCACCATTCCTTGCGGGACTCAAGGAATTGAACTGGCAACCTTGTGGTTGAGAGCCCACTGGCCCATGTGGGAATTGAACCGTCAGCCTTCGGAGTTAGGAGAACGGCGCTCCAACCGCTTGAGTCACGAGGCTGGCCCTACTTTTTTTTCTTGAAGCTCATTTATTCTTAGTAGCACATCATAAGATGCTTTTTTTAATAGAATTTTTATAAGTTTATTTGAGCCAAAATGACAAGGTATGCCAGATCTCACATGCTCGTAAGCATGCTTATTTTATTAAAGCATGCTTATTTTATTAAAATAAGATGCTTATTTTAATACCCAACTTTTCTTTTAAATATCAGATAATATGCTTATTAAGGTAATCTTTATGAAAGTGGTGGTATTTTTATATGAACAGAAGTTTAGCAGAACAAGAGCAAAATGCCTAATTTGCATATGAAAACAATTATTTCTGAAACTAATTTGATTTGTAATAAAAATAGGGATCTTAATTTTTTTGCATTAAAATCACAATGGTTGGGTCACTTTGACCTTGAATAATTAGATGACTTGGAAAAAAAGAATGTGGTTGGAAAAGTTTCTCTTCTGATGAAATGACATCATACTTGGAAACATTTTGGTATTGTGAAAGAAGGATCAGGAAAGTACTCCCACCTAGTAGCTCGAGACCGCCCAGAGCAGCCTAAATACATAAGCAGTTTTCTGCACTTTCCAAGGCTGCCAGCATAAATGTCTGCAGTTTTTAATGAAGAAAACAGGTGTAAATGAAGGCTCCCAGTGGTGGATAACCTCTGCCTATGTGGTGAGAAATCCAAAAGAGGGAGGTTTCCAGTGATGGTTTTAAAAATAATTATCTATGAAAATAAATTGAGGTAAAAAGTAGAAAGTAGAAAAGTTATAATGCCTTTTATGCTCTAACTTTTTAAAAATATTGATCATTTTCATATTCACATCGGGATTCCAATAGACTGATCAATCATTCATGAAATAAATATTTAATTTTTTATGAGATGAGGAAAGTACCAATGTTCAGATATAAATGAGAATTTTATATATGGCCAACAATTTGAGGGGTTTTTCTTCCTTAAAAAAAAAATATTCCCCAGGATATTTTAGACAAAACACTATATTTTCTACTAGTCTTAAAAAAAAATCTCTTGGAAGAATGCTAAAGGATCCATTTTCACATGAATCACTTTGTTTTCTTCCTTCAAAACCATAATTTTGTAGAGAACACAAATGATTAAATTAATATTTGTATTTGTAATTTGACAACAGTAAAATTTTTTGTTTTTATTATAGAGGCACATTAAAGTGGCCACATGGACTCTTGAAATGTTGTTAATTAGTGCCATAACTATGTATTTTCTGCCATGTAATTTGCTTCCTGAATTATCATGTAGTTCAAAAGAAATGTGAATGAGTTAGTTGTTGTCCATGTCTTCTGTATGCTATACAGATTGTAACCATGTCTGCAATATCTATATGACACAAAGATTTTTCCCATTGCAACTAATACTGTACTTGTTTCAACAGCAGTTTTCAGTTTCAGTGCAATAGAAATATTTGGATGGAATCTCAAATGTTTGGAGAAATTTGGTGAAATGGTACTGGACTAATTACCTAAATTATTCTGCACCTTTTAGATCTTTTTTAGGGTTTTAGGAAGCTAGAGAAAGTCACTTGGTGCTTCTTTATATTTTGACCAACATATTTAATGGCTAGGCATCTTTGTGTTTTGAGTCATCTCAGCTTGCCAATGAAAAGTTAATGATTATACAAACATAATGAGGTTTTTTAGGTGCTTCCTTTTAAAAGCAGCATAAAGTCACAGGTAAGCTAGTGTGTTACAGCTTCACTGTTTTGAGGTGAAATAATTAGTTTGTTAAAAAATAAATTAATTAATTAATTAAAAAAAAAAAAAAAACAAACTACAAATGTTCATACCACTACAGGTATTAACATTGTAGTAGAAACTGTAGTAACTTTTTTTTTAAGTAAGTCGGCAGAATTTTCCCTAAGTTGTTTAAATCTAGGGTTATTCAAGATTTGTTTGAGGGCCAAGAACCTATGTCAGTGTATTTATCTCTTTCCTCTATCCATCTTCCCTCGTGCTCTCTCTCATCCAAAGCCCTCACAAGGACACAGATATTACAGGAAAATGAATGGCAGTAGATGCTTAGGGAGAGGGGGATATAAGGCATAAAGGAGACACCTGATATGTAGGTGGGAGAGCGATACTGCACTTCAATTTATTGTGGCTAGGATGTGTGGGGTGGCTGTTAGTAGGAGCTTGTTCTAGATCTGTTTCAATCTGCAAGCTTTCTTTTCCTGAAATCAGTGCCTCTGAATCACTGCCCAGAAGCCTAGTTTATAGTAGGTAGCATAGTTTAGTGCCTTTTGATAATAAAGTTTATAGCACTTGATTTGTGTGGGGATGGTTTTCAAGAGGTCACATTGCAACTACCCCCCACTCAGTAGGAGTCTGTGCTGAGCCTTTAAACATACTTATCTTATTACTAAGTTACTATACACATGACTGATCTTATTTGTGTTGTTTTGCTGATAAGTCTCATTAGCCCAATTACAACTGTGTTTCATTGTTTGACATTTTTCTAATTGTGTCTTTTCTGGTATTATTCCTTATATATTGAAATGAAATAACCTTTATGACTTAGAATGAATTTTTTTTTTGTCATTTCGAAACAAAGTTTAACCTGCTTTGTAATGCATAGTCTGGAGGGAACGTTGTTCAGGTTGTTCAGTGTGTACATCTAAGTGATAAATATTAGTAGAATTAGTAAAGAAAGGTACTCAGTTACATGTTTATGGAATGAAAGTACATTGAGAAGAGAGGATTACCTTTGTTGATACAGTTTTCCTTCTTTTACTAGGTTCTCCTGAATTACTTTGGAAACTATGTGCCTAATGCATGGACACAGGAGAATGGCTGCACTCTGTGTGAACTGGATACAATCGACTTGTCTGCAGTAAATGTAAGTGGAATTGACTGTGCGTGAAATGTAGTAATAAAAAGGACATTGTCATGAAATACAGTGATTTGTGAAAAGAAAGGAGGCCCATTATTTTACAGTATGGTTGATAGTGGAGTTATAAAGCTAAAATATGATGATTCAGAAAATTGCTAGATTTGTGTATTTCTGAACTATTTTGAAAGCAAAGTCAGCTGATAATCGACCCCAATAAAACTGGCTTGGTTGTTAATATTTAATAGCTTGTTATGATTGGGTGCTCTGCTAACTTGCTAATAGCATTGAGGAAAAAATGGTTACAATGTTTCAGCATTTTTATTGACTAATTTTATCTATGCTTGATTTTCAAATTTGATCTAAAAAATAATGTTATATAACTAAGAATTGTTCTATGTATTTAATATAAGTAACTCATTTAAACTTCATAAAATCTCTTGAGTAGATTGTACTATTGACTGAGTTTTATGATAAGAAAACTGAAGTATATAAAGGTTAAGTAACTTGCTTAAAGGCATGTAGTTTTCTTGTGTTGGAGGTGGGATTTGAAATTAGGCAGTCTGGCACTAGATCCTATATTCAGATCACTGTGCAATTTTGCCTGGACGTCATGTACATATTATATACCAGGAACAGTGCCATATATACATATGTTTATGTATATCTGGGGGTGCCAAAAATGTATACATATATGGCTTATATTCATCTTTTGTTATTGGAATATATTGAGTTTTACAATTTTAGTACAGTTTTTTCCTTTCTTAAAATGTGTATACATTTTTGGGTACCCTCTGTGTGTGTGTGTGTGTGTGTGTGTGTGTTTGTGTGTGTGTACACACATCATAGAGAATTATAGCTATAGTTTACACTTTGAGAGCAAATGAGCAATCGGAACTATTAATTATTTATTTATAAAACATTTTTATGAATCCTTGTGTCAATAACCAAAGCAGTTTTAGGATATCCTATAGTAAGAATTTTCTTCCAAAAAATTGCTCTTGTGACTTGGAAGACTATTATGTGTTTGGATTCTAGGGATGATTTTTGTCATTGAAGGCTGATTTCTTCCTTCATTAACCATAAGTTCATCGAGTGTCTACAGAATGCCGGATCAGGAGAACTAATATAGACAAAAGTAAAATTCCCAGTAATATAGTTCTGGTAACCCCTAGACCCATGCAAATACAAAATACTCCCAGTGTAAAACACTCCATCTGCTGAATTAAATATTTTCTGTCCTTATCATCGTCTGAAAGGAGGCTAAAGAGTAACTCATGCACGTTTAGGAGCTTTTTAAGTAGAGCCCTATTTTACTTGAAAATAAGACTTTTTAGCCAGTCTCTCCAATATCAAACTGAATGTTTTCTGTCTGGAAAGAATGCCAGAATATTTCTGAATGAAGCTGCATCATGACGATGTTTAAAAAATCGTCCTGATCATTTTTGCAGAAAGTACAGACAGTAGTGTTGCCCTCTGGAGGGGAAGTTAGTACTTTCTATCTGTTGGGTTTCATTTACATAAACTGGTGCAAAGATAGAAAAATATTTATATTAAAATTTCTTATCTTTTTTTACATATAGGAGTACATCACTTGATTCTTAAGCTACTTTGTCTTATCAGTTGTTAAAATATACTAGAAAAGAAAACCATCCTATTATGCAAAATAAATTTCTTAGTGTTTAATATATGTAGTTATTATGCAATAGATATAAAAATTAAAATTATATGGATAATTAAAATCTCAGGCCTTCCATATTCTAAGATGTGGGCCATAGGCAAGTTTTTTTATGTGTAAAAATAATAGTGGCTATCTCAGAGGGCTGGTAGTAGGGTTAAATTAAATTTTACATATATATATATATATATATATATATATATATATATATATATATAATGATATTTTATATATATAAATTGTGTACATAGAGGGTGCCAAAAAATGTAGACACATTTTAAGCAAGGAAAAAACTGTGTTAAAATTATAATACTCAATATATACCGATAACAAAAGATGAATACAAGCTATGTATATACACTTTTTTGCACCCGCAGTATATGAAGTGTAAGCCTTCAATAAATGCTAATCATTGTACTGTTATCATTGGTCTATAAAAATGATCGTAGATTGATAATGGAGGTGTAGTACTTTGAAGCCCAGCTCTTTACCTACAAATTTATGTGTTCTGGGTTGCTTAACCCTGGGTTGCTTAAGTCCCATTTTCCTCTCATGCAAATTCGGTCTAATAAGTAACTTTTAAGGTTATTATGACATTTAACTGAAATGCATTATGTCATTTGATAAGGGAGAGTTGTGACCCGCTTTTTATTTATTTCCTCTAGGAGTTGAGAACTCCTAGAGGGCATTTTGTCTTTAGTTATTTGTATTTGTTTATTCATTTAATGATATTTGGATGAATGAATGTATTGATAAAGAAAGAAGTACAACACTGTATGAGGTGTACTTCAGTGCAAACGAATATTAAGTTATAATCCAGATAACAAGCGAACAGGTTAGGTACCATGTGTGAAAAGATGGGGAGAGGTAGCTAGTTCAGCATTAACAAATATGTTTTTAAAAGAATATTTAATCTGTAAATTCAGGCTTTAAAAGACGGTTTTAAAAAGGCATTATAAAGAAGTGGTTCATATAGTTCCGGTAATAACACTATTAAATGGTCGTTTACTTATGTTTCTGACTTCCCCAACCATTTTTAAGTCTCCAAGCCAAGAACTTTCACTCCTTTATCTAAATGTTGTTTATCACAAGTACTGACGCATAGCATGCATATTTCAGAAGTTGTCATACAGTGAATGAAAATAAAGTGTCCCCTAAAACATATCCAAAGAGCATTTAAGAAAAATATGTAAAAATAGATACAAGATAAAATGTATTAGTGAAAGAAAATAGCTTTCCTATATATATATAATAGGAGCAAAATAAAGTGCTATGAGTAAAATTAGTTTAAAAGAGATATTCAAGGTTAGAGATAAAGGTTCAAGTCTTCCATGGTTGTTTTATTTGAGCTACAAATTAACTACTGAAATTTCAAGCCATGGAAACAAAAAGAGAAACACAATTAACATTCTGGTTTCTTAGATGAAGCTGTCAAAATAGATTCAGAATTGAAAGAAGTTTCTTTAAGGACTACCATGAAAGAAGCATTGAATAGCAGAGTAGGCAATAGCCTTCATTAAATCCATATAATAAATATGGTAATGAGTTTCTTCTTCAAACCTAAGTCATAATGCCAAGATGCTATTGAGTAAAATCACTCTGATGGGGTCCACAAAAATGTATTTCAAGTGTTAGAGAATTGCTATTCAAATATTTAGCAAATTACATTAAATTGATATTCTGGTTTATTTGGTGTTATTCTGAGCAAGACTTGCATAGAATTTAAAGTAAGTCCACACTAATGGTAAATTTTTCTTATGTTTGCCATGAAACAAAGGTCTGTCCAAAGGTAACAATCGGTGTTTTCATTGAGCAACCAACCCCTTTCCTATCTCGATTTCTGGACATATTGTTGACACTGGATTACCCCAAAGAAGCAATTAAAGTCTTTATTCATAACAAAGTAAGTATTTGAGAAATGAATATTTTATGTGAAAAGTATTTTTTATTTGCTTTGGAACTATTTCTTATTATTTATTTATGTCAAAAAATCCACTGGGGTAAATTAGGTAAGGGATTTTTGGACAAATTACTGCTCTGCCTTTTTAGGATCTCAGGATTTTACAGTCTGAAACTAGTATCATGATATTGGGATGAGCCGTGCGTGAAATTGCCAATTTTGGTAGATCAAAAAGTTTGAATATTAGCTATTTGCTGTGACTTAAAATGTATTGCAGAGATGTCAAATGGCCTTATATTCTTTTGCCTTTGGGTTAGTTCTCGTACTTTCTTTTATAGAACCTGTCGTTAAATTGTTTACAGCTTATGGTAATACTGTAATATTGAACTTAAAATAGCTTCCAGATAGTATTATTTTGATTAATCACACAATGGCATGCTTTTCCCCCAAAGGGTTTGATTTTAGCATTTCCTTAAGAACTATTCAGAGCCTCCCAAAAAGCTCCCACATGCAATCCAAACCTAAAGACACGTTTTTTCTCAGTATTTTCCCATTATTTGTCTCTTTCCTGTTAAAATTGTTAGTATTTAACATCATTTAGAAAAACTTAATAGCTATGAAGTATGCTGTCTTCTCTCTTATGTCCTGATACTTTTTCTTTACCACTCTTTTTTCCTTCTAAGGTACATATCAGCTAATCATTTGCCTTTTCCTGAGAATATTTTAAATTTACAGAAAACCATCTAAAAGAAGTTTAGAAGGGCGAATCATTGAGCATTTGCTTTGTAAAATGTGTTATAATGTATGTACTTATGTTAAAGTGTTTTGTTTTTATGTATTCTGTCTTTTTTTATTTATTCTTTTCCTCCTTTCGTAGTATCTAAAACTCCTTGATTGCAGGAGTTTTTATCTTTTTTATTTCATATTAACTCTGTAACTTTTACATGATAAGTAGTTTTAACACGCTGTGAAAAGCTTTCTAAAATAGTTAATGAGACTTGATACATAAAAAGCTCTAAAATGCTCAAATGATGGAGATAGATACTCTTGCCAAGTTTTAGCACAGTTGAGTAACACTAATTTGATGACTTTTATGTTGATGATTTTCCCATCAATAAAATATTGTTAAACACTCTTTTTGTAAAAACACAATTTTATATGTGACCATTACTTTTTCTCTCTGGCTTCACAGAATATTGTAATATTTATTTTATAAAATAATTATTTATAACTTAGATTAATATCTTTTAATTGACATTTTTAATGGATATTTTATAGCACATGTCTAAGATTCTCAGGCCATAAGCCTCCCCCACCCCATTTAGAAACATTTTATAGCACCCAGGATTTAAATATTTATGCAAAGCCTGTCTAGGAGTAGATTGTTCAAAATTCTTTGAACAATCTTCTCTTTCAAAAATATCGATATGTATCTATTTTAGATTTTTCATGTGACATTTAGATGATATTTAAATATAACATGTTTAATTTTGTTATCATTTTGTCTGTAATTGGTGAATATGTGAGTTGTGGAATTCAGAACTTTGAATGTGAACCCATCCCTTCATATGAAATACTTCAGTCATTTTGTCTTATTTTCTCACTAATTTTCCTGTTTTTTCACCTTTTTTTCCTCACTCATTTTCTATTTCTTTAAATATGTTGCAGGAAGTTTATCATGAAAAGGACATCAAGGTATTTTTTGATAAAGCTAAACATGAAATCAGTACTATAAAAATAGTAGGACCAGAAGAAAATCTAAGTCAAGCCGAAGCCAGAAACATGGGAATGTATGTTTTAATAAATTTAAATTTAACTATTTCTTTTAAAGAAACTTTAAAAAACAAACAACTTTTCTTAAAAATTAATACCCTTCACTTGGATATCTCCACTGTATGTGTTTGCGTGCGTGTTTGTGTATGCTTGTGAGCACCTTCTCTTAGACACTGTGTTTGGATGTTTGTACATGTAAAGGGCCATGGAAGCTATTTACAGTTTTCTTTTAATGCCAGGAGTTCACACATTTAATCACACTATTAATTGAACTTCAGATCGATTTAAAAAAAATACTTAGACGAATAGTATGACTCATGTAAGCAGTGATAAATGTTAACTGTTTGAAATTTGTGTGTGGTAAAAATGGGTATTTTAGACTGAGGGGGAAAAGGGGTAACTGCTTTCTAGTTACTTACTGATCTAGAAAATTCTGTAATACTCAGAAGAAATATTTTAGGTCCTTTTTTGGCCCCTTTAATACTTCACACAGATTAGTTATAAAATTCTGGTAATGGTGAAAACAATCTTTTATTCAGTACATGTTAATTGAATATGCCAGGCAGTGGGTTAAGAGTGACTGATGAAAAGGTGATTAAATCATGGTGACTTCTCATCAGGAGATACTCTTGTACTGTGAAAGCTCGGGGTCCAGCGTGATGAATACTGCCTGGTGTGTGTGGGGAGAAGGATAGGTGGATAACAGGCCTCAGAAAAACCAAACAGATATTTCTACTAATAGTTCCATAACTTATTCATGGGAGAATCCTTGGGTCCACATTCAAAACTTTCTCTAATTATTTGTACAATTTTAACAAGCTTTCCTGCCTGGTGTCCTGTTCGACAGCTTAGAAACAAATGTGGTGTGGATATACACAGAAGCCTTATTTTACATGTAAGCTTTATGTTAATATTTTTCAACAGCAAATATTAATTTTTATCTAATTCTTATTTCATCTCTTTTTCAATGTCAGGGATTTTTGCCGTCAGGATAAAAACTGTGATTATTACTTCAGTATGGATGCAGATGTTGTTTTGACAAATCCAAAGACTTTAAAAATTTTGATTGAACAAAACAGGTACTATATGAAATTCAGTGTCTATTTTTGAAATGATTTCATTTTCTTCGTCTGTGTGGACACACTATAGTGACTTACGTCTGGGAGGGACAGATGAGGAGCAAATTGGGGGAGCTCAGACTAAGTTACTTTCTACACCTACAAAACTTTCATCTCTCATTAATTAGTTTTCTTTTAAATGAGTCACATAGAAAGCAACCTCGTGAAAATTAGAAGTATTTACTGTTAGTTACAATTAGAAATACTATGTTTGTCAGTTACCATATTTTGCCATGTATAATGCACACCCACATTTTTGGCCCAAACTTTCAGGGAAAACTTTTGTTTTAATTTTGTAATTCAAATTTGCATTTGTTTACATTTAGGTACTTATTTTTTATATTATAAAGGAATTTTAGCATTTATTTTTTAACAGATTATGGTACAAGAAATTTTATGTTACAACTAATTATAAAACACAAGAACAGATACAAGGTACAAGAAATTTTATGCACCAGTAACAAATTTACGATATTTACACATCATATAAGGCCAAGAACTCTTGTTGCAAGTTCATTATAAGTTCAATAAAACCGATGATCATAATCCAGGGTATTATTTAGGATACGGATATCATTATTGATTTCTAGAGTTACACTTTTAACTCATAAGCATAAATACAAAATGAAAAACATTTATATAGATACAGAATTAGTACTACCCATGTATAATGTGCATCCTTATTTTTCCCTCATAAATTTGGGCAAAAAAGCACACAATGTACACAGCAAAATACAGTATTTTTGGCCTATTTTTATATTTAAAGCTAGGTGAAATTGTATCTGATACTATTAAAATTTGGAATTGTTTTTTCTCTGTAGATATTTTTAAAGTAGAATTTCATAAAACTTTTACCTAAAAAGTTACTGCAAACAGAGTTATATCATGTTTCCCTGAAAATAAGACCTAACCAGATAATCAGCTCTAATGTGTCTTTTGGAGCAAAAATTATTATAAGACCCAATCTTATTTTACTATAAGACCGGGTATAATATAATATAATATAATATAATATAATATAATATAATATAAAACCGGATCTTATATAATATAAGACCAGATTAATATAATATAATATAATACCGGGTTTTATGTTAATTTTTGCTCCAAAAGACACATTAGAGCTGATTTTCCGGCTAGGTCTTATTTTCAGGGAAATATGGTAGTTCCTTAGAATTTGAAAGGCATTTCAGAGGTACAAATTATTTCACAGCCAGATCTGTGGTTTTATTTAGTACTCAACTAATTATCACTGGGTGCACCTGCTTTCAGTTAACTGAATTGAAATTGGAAAAAGACACCATCTATACCAGCTTATAATGACATTAAATCTCCACTTATTAATACTACTGCTACTACTAATAGTAGCATTACTAATACTAATAGCTCACCTTTAATGAGTGCTTATTAAGTGCCAGGTATTGTTCTAAGTATATTAAATATATTAACACAATTGTTTCTCATGACAGAATGGTTAGCAGTGAGATGTTAGAATTACCATTTTTGTTTTGCTAAGTAAAATATATGAGAAATCTATTATACTCTACTAACGTACCATATACATATATATATGTATATATACATATATACATATATATGTGTATATATGTAATATTGTCAATTTGACAATTCAGTTACTACTTCAAAATCTAAGACCTCTCAGTATTAATCTGTATGCAGCTCCAGTATATAACTCTCAGTAGACACATATCTAAGATGACTATCTATAAATTGCAGATACTTTTTCAAAACATATGAATAAGTATTTAATTATTAGGCAAGGAAAATCATATGGGATAGAGTTGGAATTTGTAATTCTTTTTTTTAAGTAATAATTTTACTCAGTCTATACATGAACAAAGTTTTTAAAAAAATCAAACAATAGAAAGGTCCATAGAGGAATGGCAGTCTTGCCCTGCAAATTCCTCTCCTCAGAGACAGCCACTTTCAATTCTTTTAGCTCGTTCTTCTGGTATTTACTGCTGTATTTCTGTCCCTTATGGAATTTGTAATTCTTAAAACCTACTGGAATTCAGTAATACTTTCTTGAATTTTCTCTTATTGTGATTTAAATTCAATATTATGTAATGTACATATGCTTCTAATAATATTTAGATGTTTTTATTGTATGACACTTTGGTTTATGTACTTAATAATTTTTTTGTAGTGAACTATTTAATGAATTTATACTATATATTTAATATATATCCCCCTTGCTATCTATCTAATGTTTTAAACCTTGTAAAATGTAAAATTTCCCTCATAAGTAATTCAACTATCATTTGGAGCTTTTGCCCCTTGAAGAGCCCGTAAAACTTAGGTTATTTCTCCAATACCATAAATTTCTGTTAATTATCAAAGGAGCAGGTTCATATGACACATTTCTGTATCCAAGCTTGTAGTTTCCATAAAGAATTTACCAATGGTATATTCCATAAAGAATATATCAAGACTGTTGCAAGATTTAGGGGAGTCGACTGAAGGTTAGAAGGGCAGGCGATGGGTCACATCTTCCGATATGTGGCTTTCCAGCATCTCATGAGGTCTTTCCCCTCTCCTCTTCCTGTCTCCGCTATTTATTGCTTTGCTCTAAATTTTACTCTTTCACTTATTTAGTGGAATTCAGCTGCTATCCTTGTATTTCCATACTCAGAAACATTGAGGCACAAAAAAGATGGATTTTGATTCCCACCATTTCTTTGCCCATCTCTCTCTCTTTGGGAGGCAGCTGGGATTATAAATTACAAATTTTTTTTTCCTGTTAAATATTTGATCTTGTCAGTTATCGACATTGAATTATCATTTCTCATATTAATGTAATATACATTCTAATTTATGTTATCATATCTATATGTGTTTTAAACAAAACAAAATATAAGTTTCTGGTTAATGTTTCATTTTAATAGGAACCAGGAAAAATAAATCAAAATTATTATTTTGTATGTTGTGTATTTCCAGACTTTCACTTTTCTGTAGGTAAGAGAAAGGGCACACTTGATCTTCACAAGATTGGCATGTTGTGGAATAGATTTTTTGTGAAGAATAGTTGTTCCATAACTTCGTCTTGGAGAAGTTTTTTGAGCTTTTCTTAAATTGTGAGATACCACTACAGTGCACTTCATTTTAGAAGTAATTCTAAAAGAACTTCATATTTTGTTACCTTATTTGGGAAACATTGACACATCATAAATTAGATTTTCCTAAGAAGAAATCTGACATGTTTTAAATCTGTAGTATATGCTTGTCTCAAAGGGACTACTTTCCTGGTAGGTTGGTAGAGTGCTAGGGCAGTCATCCTCTATTTTGTTTTCTAAAATAGTTAAAGAACCAGAAAAATGTTAAGTGTTACCAGGGCTAGCACAGTCCATTTTAAAAAGTTGTTAAAAAATAAATAAATGGAGACATACTTTAAAATAATTCAGAGCTTAACTTTAGGAAAACTGGCCTCTTTACAAATATTTCAGCCCATCATCATTCATTTTTTTATTCAACAAATATTTATGGGATACCGTAATGCACCAGAGACTCTTATGTCTTACTAAGAAAAATGAAAATATTTGATTTCATATAGTATCATATTTGACATACTCAAAATAAATGATTACGGTAGTTTTACTTTTTGGATAAAAGTAAGGGATTTTTAAAAGTCATTTTTTTATACCTTCATTCACATTTTCAGTTATTTTTTTGTTACTCTTTTTAAGAAATAGCAGTGTACTTATTTAAGAAAAAGTGTTGGGAAGAAGTTTCTCTATTTTACCTTTAGGTTTTTCAACTAACTACGTGTGCATTAAATGACCTTGATTGTTTTATGTGTTGTGCTAAGCCCAAAACACATAATTCTGTGGTAATTTAAAAATAAATAATTAGCTGGATTTTTCTCTGTCTGACTCTTTAGAAAGATCATTGCTCCTCTTGTAACTCGTCACGGAAAGCTGTGGTCCAACTTTTGGGGAGCACTGAGTCCTGATGGATACTATGCTCGATCAGAAGATTATGTGGATATTGTTCAAGGGAATAGAGTGTAAGTTACTTAATTTAACCTTTTAATGTAAAATATCGTCATCTAAAAATGTCTTGTTAATGTAATTTGATTTTTTTTTTTTACTATGTATCTTTTTTCTTTATGTTTAATGGAAATTTGAAAACCTGGGGACCACTTGGGGATCCTGAAATACTAGTATAAACTAATATTTTTAAAAAAGTCTTTTTAAGTTCTAAATCTTCAAAGGAACAAACTCACTGCTGTGGGAAATACTAAGAGACAATGGTTACCATGGGCAGCCATCTTAGGTTGTTGGAAGGGTAATGTTCCTTAGTTAAAAGTTTAGAAGGGGAATTTCGTTTAGCTCATATATTTAGTGGCCAGGATGAAGGCTATTTTGATATGTTTAAATCTTATAAATAGCAACAAAAATAGCACTAAGCATCAAAATCTTCCAAAATTCCTATTGCAAGAGTTTTCTGTGTAAAATAGCTAATATTCTGCTTTGAAGATCAATTTCTTTACCAATATCTGATTTCAGTTTCTAGTTTGAAACAAATGTACTTGTTACAAAGTGTGTACATGATTGATATTTATTTCAAAGTTGATATTTTTTAAATTAAAAACCAATCACAGTTGAAATAGTATTTTTTTTTGCTAAGGTAATATTATTAGGGAAAAATGTCACCCTGTTCTTTTTATACAGACAATACACCAGAATGACTGAGACATTAAGTGCTTTCCCTAGTTTCTCACATCCATCAGCCCAATTAAAAAGAGAAAACATTTTTTGCAACTAAAAATATGTGCCCTTAAATTTAGGGGAAAAAAATCACACACTTCTTGTTGAACAATTGAGTAGTAGAAAGATGTTTTGTTTATGAAAATAGTAAATGGTGTGAAAATAATAACATCAGTTTGAATGATGTAAATATGATAAAGGCTTTTCTTAGCTACAATTGAGAACCATGTAGCTGAGAAAACACTATTAAGATCTTAATCTATTGTTTCTAAGTATCTATATTTCTCTGGGAGGGTTTGTATTGACAGTTTGCCTGATGTTGTCTGTGGGTATAGCAGAAATAAAGGCTCACAGAAGTAGAATAGAGATTTTATGTTTCATTTAAGTTGTTGTAAGCACTGGTGATTTTCTGTCCAACCTCCTGTCAGTGTCTAAAGTGTAAGGAAAACACTAAGGTAGAGGTTTTTGATCTAGTTAATGTAAGAATACACTTCATGTACAAAAGTGGCATGAAGGATTGACATCTTATGACGCATGCGTGTGTGGTTTCCTTCGAAATTGAAACACTGCACACTCTGCCAGTGATTAATTTCTGAATTCAGATTGCACGATGTGTATTTTTTATGACCATTTCTCTTGAGGCTCATCTACTAAGACAAAATGATATCATATACCTTTTAATATCTAACTACATTTCCTTGGTTAAGATCTTTCTGTTCTCTAAAAGCAACAGAAATATCCCTTCCAGCATAAGTGAAACGTTTCTTATGCTGTTCTGAGGAAGTGAGTCATGTTCAGAGTGAGGAGACCCATCTGTGGGGAAGAATGAAGGATAAAATAACGTGCCTCCCAACACTCATGTTCTCCTGGCTATATTTCTTCTTATCTTACTTTTTCTACAAAAATTTGAGATGGCTTAATGAATTTCAAGAGAATATATTTTAGTAGAATTTTAAGCTATATTTCAGTGGTGTGCTGATAAATGTCTTAACAATTGTTTCTTGGGGTTGGGAGATGCCCAGATTTGTAGTGTTTGCCAATTTCTGGGGTATAAGTACTTCTACAATGGCTGATTTCAAGCTTCTAGTGTAAAGTCACTGAGTGTAGCCTTAGGAAGCGAGGCTACACGTCAACTCTGGGGAGCCAGTGTAAGCTGGCTCTAGCAAACCACTGGTTGTGTGTGATTATTTTTGCTATCAAACTACTTAATTTTGAATAGAAACACCTTCTATGCAACAGAATAATATACTGTAGCTGTAACAATTGAGTGATGACAGCCAAAATGCCAAACAGGATCAACCGTAAAATAAAGTTTATCTAGGGAGATAGTGATTGATCTCATAAAATGTAGATCATACCAATAATCTCATGTATACTTATATATTGATATATAAATTATATATATTTATATATAGTATATAAATAAAATGTGTGGATATATATGTCAAATATTACATGTATTTGCATTTGCATGTAATTTGATTCAATAATTTATATACATAAAATTTAAAAACATACAAGGCACTTATTTTTAAAACATAAAAATAAAACTTTAAATATTTTCTATTTGTGATATTTTGGAATGTCTTCTCTTTACTTTCAGAGGGATATGGAATGTCCCATACATGGCTAATGTGTACTTAATTAAAGGAAAGACACTCCGATCAGAGATGAATGAAAGGAACTATTTTGTTCGAGATAAACTGGATCCTGATATGGCTCTTTGCCGAAATGCTAGAGAAATGGTAGGGCATACAGTGATGGCTTGCATGATGTTATAATAAGATGGCTTGCTTTCCCAGTGGATGTGTCGTTATCTTTTGATGCTTCTTTTCTTTCTAATTGGTAAATACTAGCCAATTTTTGTGGTTCTGTATCAAAAAATTGGGAACAATCATGAAGAATAATTTGTGAATATTTGCCTATGGAAACATTTGAAAAATGTTAGGTCGGTGCTTAGCCTAACTCATAAGCAACAGTGGGATTTCAATAATAAACATGAATTTGTTACGAATCAGCTTTTCATTTTAAAGAATTCATCTTTACATCCATTTGAAATTCTATAATGAAAACTGGACCTAATTAAAATTAGTTAGATAAAGCCTGGGTGACGGTCACCCAGGCTTTTAAGAACACATTTTTGTTCTTAAAATCAGTGTTTGAACTTTCTCTATCATTATTAACTCCACACTTTTAAAAAACAGATTCCTTACCATGAAACTGGGAGAAGGATTGAGATATGTAGTATATTTAATCTATGTGAAAAATTAATGATGCATTGCTATTTTATAAATATACCTTCATTATACAACTTAAAGGACTGTAGAAAATCATTTGTTTTTCAAAATGTATAAATATGTTAACATATTTATATGTTGTTTCTGTTTTATAAAAGATTGGATTATTTTATGTAAGCAAATGTGATTTTGGGAAAAATCAGAAAAGTTGGCAAGTATTTTTTTTTATTAGTTTATTAAGGCATGTGTTGTTTGAATATGTTTGTTTTTCCTACATACCTGTGTGCATTGTTATATCGAATATCCTCAGTACCTGTAAGTGTAATTTGTGCTCACGTTTGGCTAATTTGACTCAACAGCACATCCTGGAATGGCCTCTCTTACACGTTTCCTCCTTTGTCTTAATTTTGTGTCTAATGAAAGTTCTACTAAGGAATGAGCTTGGGTTTATGTTTGACCGGAAAACAAAAACAAAAACAAAAACGGCTGGAGTTGTTTCTTTGTGTGCGCTATAAGCTTTGCTTGTTCTGCATGTTGTCTATGAAGGATATTTCAGAATGTCAGCTTTTCATAAGGGCTGCTATTTTTATTTACCTAAGAATACCTGAGAAAGTGGGTGTGCAGGTCAACTTACCCAATACTTCTCTTCATTTTAGACTTTACAAAGGGAAAAAGACTCCCCTACTCCGGAAACATTCCAAATGCTCAGCCCCCCAAAGGTGTTATTTTTATTTATTTTTATTTATTTTTGTTTATTTAATTAGTACTTGATATGGTATATTGCCTGGCAATAAAGTTTCTTTAAGAATCTTCTTTCCATTTAGCTTGGTAAACTGTTGGTATTCATTGGTTCTGAATCTGCATATGTGCCTGTAAGTTTTGTGTATTGGGGGTGGGCATTGTGTGATATTCAACTCTTATTCTTTGGACTGATTGACACTTATGGTTGACAGATGAGAAAGTAAAACCCAAATCCCTTTCACTGTTTTTGTTTTCTAAGGGAGAGAAGAGGTAGGAGTAAATATAAAGTACATCTTCGTAAGACTGAGATGTGGGCACTCTTCATTAATTTTTTTATTATTTTAATAACTAACTCTTTTACCATTAAAACAGGTACAAAAAGAAACAACCTTACTTTAGTGGTGTTTGCCACATTTATTTGGTTTGGGAGAAGGATATGAGACTGATTTTCTTTAGCATGAGTAATTTCTGTGTTTAGTTTTTAAACATTAGTGCAATAAAAGAATAAAATAGACTGACAAAGTAATATTGACATTTGAATTCTTGTTTAAAAATGTGATGTCTTTTTTGAAATGGAAAGAAGCCAAAAAAAGGTACAATTCATTGCACTTTGGTGTCTCAAAAATATTTCTGCTTTCAAACAGGAATTTTTTTCTCGATGTCTACATCTAGGATCAATGAGAAAGGGACAAAAACAGTCCATTCTTCCTCTTCCTTTCTTCAGTTGAGTGTCAGTGCTATCAATTAGTTTTGTGTGTGGTGTCTGAATTCATAATTAATCAAAATTTTGTTTCTTTCATTTTCAGTTATGCATGTTTTATATGAAATATAAAAATGCATGTTCATAAGGAAACTATAAAAGTTGAAATTAATATTTCATATATTTTTCTTGTGGTTAAATATATTTTCTTGTACTTTCTTCCAAGATTGTTAATACTATTATTTTTTGGCATATAGGGCGTATTTATGTACATTTCTAATAGACATGAATTTGGAAGACTATTATCAACTGCTAATTACAATACTTCCCATTATAACAATGACCTCTGGCAGATTTTTGAAAATCCTGTGGTATGTATTTCATACTCAGCTTCATTTATAACTTATTTTCCTATAACTCCAAATGGATGTAAATAAATTGGGTTAATAATATGGAAATGTAGTAAGAGGCTTTACCATTTTTTAAAAAGCTACATCACTTTTAAAAAGATACAGTTGTATTTCATGTCCTATAAAGTAGATCTAAACTTGACCAAGAACTTTTTTTTAAATTTATATATGTATATTAGGTTTGGGGAAGGGAATTTCTCCCAGTATTTCTATTTATATATTCAAAAGTAGCATCAAATTTTTAATTCACAATTTCAGAAAAAATGTTTACTGGTAACTCACATATGACCATATTACATTTTGCTTTTCAGGAAGAATATTTAAGAAATTACTTTGGGAAAATACCTTTTATTTTATCATTTTGTTTATTTTTTATAACAATTTTGTCAATGTATACTAAAAATAGCCAGTCAGAATTGCAGAGTAAGTGGATTCAGCATGTAAAGAACATCTTAAGTTAAAGAATCAATTTCCTTTAAAAGTGTAAAATTATTTCATTTCTTAAAGATTTTAATCATACAGGAGTTGACTGCTTTTTTGTCTTATTGGGGCTTGTTCTCTTAATCAAGTGGGCACATTTATTTAAGGGACAATGTTCTCTTGAATAATCATCTCTGTAATACTACTACTTATGGTTTTCCCCTTGCCAAGAGTATAAGTTTTAAATTACAATGACTTAATCCACTTAATCAGAATTTTCTTTTATTTTGTAGGATTAGTTGACATCCAGGAATAGAAAATTTAATGCTCTCTGAATACTCTGTTAAACAGAATATCTTTTGACATTTTTGTATTTTAAAAGTACTTTCAGTCCATTTAATTGCATGTCTTTATCTTTCAAGGGAATAGAACTGAAAAGAGCCTTTTTTAGTGGTGAGGGTGGAAATCATATTTTACTTTAGCAATGAATCTGTTGTTATTTTGAAAAGTAGAATTATTTGATTTCTTGCATAATATTAGCTTCCCAAAAAAATATTCCAAATTATATGCTGAATTGTAGATGTTTGTGTAAGAATTCAAATCTTTGGAGAGTATGTAGTAAAAACATCAGAAGTAAGTTGTAACTGTTTTTCTTTCCATGGCTTTGCTTTGTTTTTAAAAAATTAGCCTTATTAATATACCTCATGCGGAATATCCCATAGCAGAATATTTAATGGTTGTCCCATTATCAGAACTTTTAAGAAATTAGTAAGGTCACAAATATTTCAAATATTTGTTCAATATTTGAAAGACGGTCTAAAAGGAAAAATTAATAGTAATGAACTACTGTAAAATCTTAGGAAATTTTTTCTTTTACTTCAAAAAAATGAATAACGCTACATAGAAAAAATACTTAAGATATTCTGAGAAGTTATGGATGATTATTTACTTCTAATTTTTCCCCATATTTTGGACTCAGAAAACCAGTCAATATTAGAGGGACTAATGAGATAGTATAGGAATTTGATGATGATTATTACATACTATGAATAAGCAAAATTTATTAAAGATTTGAAGATAGCTTTGGATCTCCATATCAAAAATATCTGAGCTACATAGAAGCAGAGATACACAAAATTAAGAATGGCCTATAAGTTATCATGGGCCCCTCTGAAATCTGGACTCAAAAGATGTATTTCAGACAAATGTTTTTTGGAACATATTTTAACTGGAATTATTTTGAGTCCATACCTCAGTTCTTCCCCGCTGGCTCCCTACAATTGTACTTGGTAAAGAGAAAATTAAGAATTTTGTTAAAGTCTAGATACATTTAAGATCTTTTTGGATACTAAACCACTCCATAGTTTAACATTAGGCTGGTGCAAAAGTAATTGCGGCTTTTGCAATTTTTTTTTTTTAACCTTGTAAACTGCAATTACTTTTGCACCAACCTAATATATATATCCTCTAAATATTGGATTTTTTGAAGAAAACACTTGACCCAGGAAAAGGATTCCTTAGCTGATGTTGACGAAAATTGAGGTATCTTAGTGTGTGGTTTATGTGTCAGAGAATGGTCGAAGAGAAGATCAGGTTCATGAATTAGCATCAAGAGGACCTATTTTTGTTTTGCTATATAATCCTATACCTTAATTTCTGTAACTAAACAAAGTGTTAGTAACTCTATGATCATTCTTTGATAAGTATTAAAAAGTGAAGTGAAAGCAGAAATTTTAAATACATTTTAAAAATTGAAATTATTTTAGAGTAATTGATTTTAGTATGAGACTCAAGCTGATTTAATTTGCTAATTAATATTTACTAATATTTGTCGATAGTATTTTGTTATTGTTCAGTTTGAAACACATATGTATTTTCCCTGTGTATATGCACAGGATATAGCATACAAATCTAATCACTATAAGTTTACTCAAGTTTTAAAATCCTGAAGTGTAAAACGTCATAAAAAAAATGTCAGGTTTCACAGAAAGATATGAGCATACGCAGAATGAGGCAAAGATTAAAAAGCATAAATTGTGTTTCTGAGAATCCCTATTTTGTCCACGACACATAGTCATTTATAAGTTGTTTGAGCAATTACTAAAATGCATATACTTTCACTTTTTTAGTAAAGTATTTGTAAAAAAGCATTTGCTTTAATCTATGCAATTGATTTTCTTTTTTTTTTGGTAGGACTGGAAAGAAAAGTATATAAGCCGTGATTATTCAAAGATTTTCACTGAAAATATAGTTGAACAGGTTTGTATTGATAATTACTATGATATGTAGAGCATGTTCGCTGTATTTTCCAGAAAGGAATATTATTACTGCAATACTGCTTTAGCAGGGGATGTTCTAAAAGTAGAGAACTTATCCTTTAGGTAAAATTCATATGGCTTAATTACCAGTTTTATAGCCTTAAAGGTCATATAGTTGTAAAAATGTAGAACATAGAGATTAACAATAATTTTAAGATCATATATATTTTTAAAGAATGCTCCCAAATGTCAGAGCTTTCTCAAACCAGTGAAAATAAGGAACCATTGGCAGATCTCTGGTGCAGGCCTCTTTCAGTGAAAGGTTACCTTTGAAAGAAACTGGGCTCCAAGAATCTCTTCTCAGAGAGGTCTTTTTAAAAAGAACTCTATTTTAGATTAGTGTTCCAAACTATTGCTAACACCTTATTTCAGAAAATGTCAGGTGTCTTTGATTCTTAGATACCCCGTTATTTTGTGTACTGGGAGAAAGAAAAAAAAAAGACTGCCAATTAAACTACGCCACGATGTTTTCTAGTCATTTTGAAGTTTTTTATTTTGTGCATATTGAAAGACTTGTTTTAGACTTGTTAGGGTCTAGATATTATATGTTCTAAAGGAATATATACACAATAACTTCAATTCTATGGCAACTCAGTGTAAATCATTTTAAGACATATCAGAAAGCAAGTCTGTTCAGCAAGTGCAACACCAACTAAATGTGTGTATGCATACGCACACACAGATACACACACACGTAATGAGGATAGAATGAAAGTCACCAAGTGTGTTCACTGTGGCATTACAACTACATCACAGTGACTGCTTGGCTGACCACTTGAAGACTCATCTTGATTTCACTGATAAAATGTAAAAAAAAAAAGTAAAACTGTTAGAAAATGTTAAAATCCCCCAGAAAACTAGTACTGTTAACTAGTACTGTTTGTAATAGTAATGTCAATAATGTTAGATGAACTTCTTAAAAAGGACATCTAAGCGAGATAAAATTAAATATTCTATCCTATTACTTTTGAAGTAATAAGTCATAACATGTTATTCTCTTAATGGTAATGCCATGTTTTATAGCCTTGTCCCGATGTCTTTTGGTTCCCCATATTTTCTGAAAAAGCCTGTGATGAATTGGTGGAAGAAATGGAGCATTATGGCCAGTGGTCTGGAGGGAAACATCATGTAAGTTGTAATTTCACACAGAAAACTAACATGTGTATGTGGGGCAGGAGGAGGGGTAGATATTTAGAGAATTCCGAGTGGAGTTGTTCTTTCTGTCATGTCTCTGAATCCTAGACCTAAATGAATGGGTAGCCATTCAAGGCTGTAGGGAGAACCCTGTTTTTAGTCTAATTCTGCCGCTAACTAATTAGTGTTTAACATTTAATTTGTTTGGGCCGTAGCTTCTCATTTATGCATGTCATTACCGCTGGGTGGTCCCTAAGGGTCAGTGTCCACAAGCCGGAAATGGTAAGGTAACACACACACACACACACACACACACACACACACACACACTCACGCATACACACATACAAGTGTCTTTATTGTGTGATGTTGCTCTTCTTCACGGCCACTTTTTATTGTCTGCATTTTTACAGTGAGCTATAATGAAAATACTAAGATGAAGTTTTATCTGGTTGAATGTCAAAGCAATTTTTTTATATAAACATAAGAAGAAGGAATATGTTTTAATGCTGTTAGTGTAATTCCGTTTTGCATCTACGTTAAGTGTCAAAGACAAGGTAGGAAGTCTCACTGTCCTTAGTTCAATGTGTCTCTTTTCCTCTGAGAACCTACAGATGCCAGCTCCTTAACAATACCAAAAAATGTAAATGGAATCCTCTGGCATATTACTGCATCTGCTTAATTACATACCCCAGCTAGTTAGCTGATCAGGGAGACAGAAGTTCAAAGTATGATGGAGAACTTGAAGTCAGCAGGTTGCAGGCAGGATAATGAAAAGCTGTCATGGAAGGAAGGCCCTTCAGGTGCCACAAAGTAGAAGTGAAGACCGGAGCAGGGAAAGCTTGTTTCAGTGGCAGGTAATCCAAAGGGCAGATAAGCAGAATCTGTGCTCGCCAACACCTAGGACTGCCTGAAGTGTCACTGTAAAAAAACTCGGTTTTTAGGGGGCTTTGGAAATCAGTTTTACTTATTTTATAGTCAGGACTCACATATACATTTGTAAAAAATAATATAAATGGAGTCCTTTAAAATGGAGCTAGAGCTGCCATCCCAAAGGAACTGCCTTGAACATCATACTCTTCAAATCACTGGAATTTTAAAACAGGGCAAGATAACCTTTGGACTGGGTCTAACGGCAGCAGTGTATCCCAAACTGTGTGCAAAGATAACAAGACAGCAGATGTTACGACTACCTAGACTGAAAATTAAAAACATCGTTTAGAATTGGCATCACTGTTAGCTTTTCTGCACCTATGGAAATGCCTTCCTTCTAGTGATGTCATTGTTCCCCTTCCCTTGCTCATAAATGCCCTCACTTGTGTCTCCTAATCTGAACACCGTTTGATTTTTCAGCCTGAGTCAGTACTTTCTGAATAGCGATTCTTCTGGCTCTCAGATAGACACTTGTTGCCTCTTATTAATATTTTGGCCTTTTGTTTTTTAGGTTAACATTAAATCAGTAGGAAAGCAGTCTACGACTCTGCAGCAATTTGCTTCGTTTTTGACACATTTGCAAAGCCATGTCACCTCACTTATTTTGATAGTTTTGCAATTAAAGCAGATGGTACACCATTATTAAACAACAGTTCATTTTTTTTCCTATTGTGGATAAAAAAATTCCAAGATAGCATAAATGTGAATTGCATGTGGACAACACCTTATGATGTCATTAATGATGTTTCTAGGATAGCCGTATATCTGGTGGTTATGAAAATGTCCCAACTGATGATATCCACATGAAACAAATTGACCTGGAGAATGTATGGCTTCATTTTATCCGGGAGTTCATTGCACCAGTGACACTAAAAGTCTTTGCAGGCTATTATACGAAGGTAGTTATCCTCCTGTTCCTCCTGCATACTGCCTACTGGTTTTTATGCAAATAAGCTATTTTATGTTTTTATTGATAAGAAAATCCATTGGTCTACTTTGCTCTTGTAGGGGTTTGCACTATTGAATTTTGTGGTAAAATACTCCCCTGATCGACAGCGCTCCCTTCGCCCTCATCATGATGCTTCTACCTTTACCATCAACATTGCGCTCAATAACGTGGGGGAGGATTTCCAGGTAATTACGGGTTTTATTTTTTACATTTTTCAAAAGAAATATGTCATTACAAAAAGACCTTTACTCTGTATGTGTTTGTTGTGTTTGTTGTTGTTGTTGTTGTTTTTGTTTGTTTTTTTAAGATTCTGCTTATATGGCATATTTTGAATTTTGCCACTGATAAAAAAATTAAACATAATGGGCTGATACATTTATTTGTTCCATCTCTTTTAGGGAGGTGGCTGCAAATTTCTAAGGTACAATTGCTCTATTGAATCACCAAGGAAAGGCTGGAGCTTCATGCATCCAGGGAGACTCACGCATTTGCATGAAGGACTTCCTGTTAAAAATGGAACAAGATACATCGCGGTGTCATTTATAGATCCCTAAGTTATTTACTTTTCATTGAATTGACTTTTTTTTTTTTTTTTTGGAATGACTGACTGGTATGAACATGTCTTCGAAGTTGTGCTTGAGAAGATGAGAGGAATATTTAAATAACTTCAACAGAACAACTTCACTTTGGGCCAAACAGTTGAAAAACTTCATAAAAAAATTGTTTGATAGTTCCTAATGTCTGCTCTGAGCCTTAAAACACAGATTGAAGAAGAAAAGAAAGAAAAAAAGAGTAAAAACGAGTATTTATTTCAATACCTTATTGTCTCTGAGAATAATGACAATTTTCTGAATTTGTGTTTCAGTTGATAAAATATTCAGGTACAAATGTACAAGTGACAAATGAGACTAATAATATTTTCTTATTTAACAAAAACCTGGGAAGACTTATTTATCAACATATAGATAAAATGGATATAAATGAAAATTGGCAATTTTTGAAATGTTGGAAAACTGGAATTCTAACTGAATTGTGTGCAACTAATTGTGCACTTTTTTTGACTACCTATGCAGGTATCTTTTACAGTAGTTCCTGATGGAATCTAAAGAATAATATTACACAATGTTTTTCCTTAAGAAACTTAGTACAAAATATGAGTGTATATCCAGTTGAAAACATTTTTGTTTAGATTGATAGACAAAATGTTTTTTACATTTATATTAGAAGTCAAGTCCTGTGTTCCTTCAGATAAATTTTCCAAGGTAGAGTATAGCAAGTAGATATTAGATTTAGAAAAGCTTCACACCTTCCCATTTCTTATTGACTTAAATCACCAAGTGTTCTTAAGTCCAAAAGGTTGTTGTTTTTCTTTCATTCTAGAAAATAATGAGGAAATATTTTTCTTTGAGATTAGTAGTAGCATTTTATGATTTTTTAAAAAAATTTTAAGTACTTGAATTTTATATCAGGAAAATAAAGTTGGTGAGCCTTTCTTCTTCCCTTTGTCCTGTGTTTCCCTCTTTATTCTCTTTTTGGGAGAGTTTTTCACTTTTTTGTCTTCCCAGGATAGTCTCCATTTTATCCTTCTTACTCTTTTTATTACCTTCCCTTTATTCAACGTTAAAATAATTTCCTAACACAAAAAATTTTATGACTTGATTTTTCACCATTTCTCTGAGTGAGGTTTAAGTATCCTTATTGTAGCTACTGTTTTTAATTTAAAGGTTAAACTTGAAAAAATTTCTAAGTCATGGTGCCAAAATTCATTTTTCTAACACCATGTGTTAGAAAATTATGAAAAATAAAATAATGTAAAACAAGTTTCTGTTGTTTTCTTTATTATTGGTGACTTGCCTTTAGAAGAGAATTATGATGGAGAAACCTGAAATAATATCAGGATATAATAAGCTATGATTTTTAAATTTTGCTTGGTATATTTACTGATATCATAATTTAATGAAAACTATTGAATTATAAATTGAATTGTAATATTTTTAATCTCAAAGTGACTACGGATTTGATCTAACTTATTTTACAAGTTAGAAAATCGATACACATATATATTTATTATTTTATTTATTTTTGTATTATATTAAACGTATATTTATTTGTACAGTGGTGTTTTTCAGGTTCCTATTGTAGGCCGGGAACTGTTCCAGGCACTGAGGATGTGGTGATGAACCATATGTTATAATTACTGGGAGATGGACTTAGGAAGTTGGGTCTTATTTTTCTTCTCTTCTCTGGTGGCACTTAATGCCCAGAGTAAATTCCTAATATCTATCCGCTTGATTGAGGAGACATTTTAGTAATGATTTGTGATTTATATTACTGTACCTCAGGGATGGTATTCCAAATATGTAACAAAATAGTATTGTGGCTGCTTGCTTGCGGGTTGTGAAACAATTCATGAGGCAAGTAGAAATGCAGAAGGAAGATTTATTTATTTATTTATTTATTTATTTATTTATTACTAGTTTCAGGTGTACAAAACAATGTAATAGTTAGACATTTATACCCCTCGTAAAGTGATAACCTCCCCTCCCCAATCCACTCTCCCTCTGACATCGTATATAGCTGTTACAGTTCCACTGACTCTATGACTCTATTCCTTATGCTGTACTCTGCATCCTGTGACTATATATATACATATACATATATGTATATATATATACACACACACACACACACACACATATATGTGTGTGTGTGTGTGTATATATATATATATATATATATATAAAATTGACATTCATTATTATTCAGCTTCAGGTGTACAGTGCAGTGATCAGGCATCTACAGCATCCCTGAGGTGGTCTCCCTAATGAGACAAGTGTCCATCGGATACCCTACAAAATCTTTACGACATTATTGATTATATTCCCTAAACTGTCTTTCGTATCCTGTGGCAATTTTGTGGTTACTGATTGTGATTTCTAATTCCCTTACTTTCTCCCTCATCCCCACCCCTCTCCCATCTAGCAACCCTGATTTGTTTCTGATTAGTTTGTTCATTTATTCTATTCTTTAGATTCTACATATAGGTGAGATTATATGGTGTTTGTCTTTTTCCATCTGACTTATTTCACTTAGCAAAATGTTCTCTAGGTCTATCCATATCGTTGCAAATGGTAAGATTTTATTCTTTCTTATGGCCAAGTAATACTCCATTGTATAAATTACCACAGTTTCTTAATCCAGTCATCTACCTATGGGTATTTCGGTTTTTTTCCATGTCTTAGCTATTGTGAATAGTGCTGCAATAAACATAGGGGTATAAATGTTTTGAATTAGTGTTTTGGATTTCTCTGGATAGATACCTACGAGTGGAATTTCTGGTTCATAAGCTAGTTCCATTAGAAGGAAGATTTATTAAAGTAAGAGGACAGTCGGCTGGGCAGAATCTGCTGGAGATTACTGCCCCTAATCTTTGTTTCGAGTCTTTGTTCCATCTCAAGTTATGTATTTTCTAACCAGGATGTAAATTGCTTCAGCATATAGTGGAATTTTCTGTTGAGTTTGGCTTTGTCTGTTGGAGTTGGGGAAGGTGCAGTTCAACTGGTTATTGCTACCTTTGCATATGTTATATAGATTTAAGTTGGAGCCAGTAGTGGATCCCATACAGATGCTCTTCGGGCAAGCACTGGGCCGAAGTAAAACAGAACTATTGAAACTGGTATGCATAGTGAATGGATAGTAAACAGAATCATTAAGATTTGGCAGGAGCGGAAGGAAGCAAAGAACAGAAAAAATTTTCAGCAAGTCCCAAGCTAAATTACACTTGTTAAATCGAATTATAGCAAAGGTTCAAATCTCAAAATAGAAGATACAGTGCCACTGTCACAATCCCCCTATCTTATCAACTGGTATGCCTTGGATGCCAAACAGTCAGAACAAACTCTGGAGTTCTACCAGTGCAAAGCCAGCTTGTGGTACACTTCAGCGGAAAGTCATCTACAGATCCAAAGTGTTCAGTTGTGGTATACATGGGTGGTGACCTATAGTAACTGTTTTCATCTCATGCCGTGTTTCCAGAAATTGGATCAAGGCAGTTAATGGAGCACATTTTTTATTTTCCCTCTCATCCCAGATTTCATGAAATTAGATATGTACTTTTTAAAACAACAATTCGTAATTATAAGGGAAAGTGTGAGCAATTCCCACAAATAGATCAGAAAATCTGAAAGATGGAAACAGGCAGCTTGAAACATACTCAGCTCTTGCAACCACCAATCTGTTCTGTTTCTGTGAATTCGTTATTTTTAGATTCTAAATATACGTGAGATCATACAGTATTTGTCTTTCTCTGTCTGACTTATTTCACTTAGTTAACTCCCTCAAGGCTCATCCATGTTGTCACAAATGGCAGTATTTCCTTCTTTTCTATGGTCGAATAATATTCCATTATATATACATATAATAACTTCTTTATCCATTCATCCTTCAGACGCATAGGTTGTCTCCATTTACTTATTGTAAATAATGCTGTAATGAACATAGGGGTTGTCATGAGGGTGTCAGGCAGGGTCTCTTCTCCCGCTCCCCACACAAGAACGCAGGACATGGTGAGGCCAAAAAGGAACACCCACGGAGCCATAGGTAGGGGAGTCATACCGCTATACTCTCGCTGGCGGCTGGGTTGGAGACACAGGAACCAGGAGCCACACAATTCTCAACCCTCACTGTGCCGCTTGCAGGCTCAGCCCCCATCTCCTTGCTAGCTCCCCCTTTCTTTGCTAGCCTAGCCACGGCAGTTATATTAGTGGCCAATGGCTCACTGGTTACAGCTGATGGCCAACTAGCCACAGCTGATGGAATTTGATCACAGTTGATGGCCATTTACTACCTGAGCCAGCACCTTTCTATGTGAGGCCGAGAGCCTGGAAGCTGCTTTTTGGGGCTCTGTCCCCACAGGGGTGCAGATAGCTTTTTGAGATAGTGGTTTTCTTTCTTTCAGATATATACCCAGAAGTGGAATTGCTAGATAATATCGTTGCTATTTTTAATTTTTTGAGAAACCAAAATCTTTTTCTATGGAAATAATTTGCATATTTTTTAACTTAAAAGCAGTAAAAAAGGGAGACTTTCCATCACTAATTTAATTTGCTTAAATAAAGGATACCAATGTCAATAGTAACCACTTATGTTTGCCTGTGTGTGTATGCATGCATGTGCATGTGTGTATACATCCATAACCAAAGGGTTTAAATGTTCATCACGGTGGCATTTTTTTCTAATTCTTAATGTGCATAGAAATCAACATGAATATTTTCCTAATACGGACACTTTAGTAGTAGTCTAGTATATTAATTTTCTCCATTCTGCTTCATTTTTGAAAAGCACTAGTAATTTGCCTGTATTGGTAATTTACCTAAGAGATTAAATACCTCTGTACAGAACTAACGCATCCTAATGACAGAATCTCTTCATATATTTCTTCACTCCTGTTTTTTCATCTGTACCCCTTAATCTTCCTGTTTGCTAAGCCCATCTTGTATTATATTTTGGGGACCTGACATTCATTTGGAATATGGAGTGTTCTATTTAACAGCTCTCTTCAAGGTGCAGGAAAACCAAATGAATTTTTTAGTCACAGTTGAGACTCAGTCTCAGTGAATACCTCTCTTTGACTAGATGTTGACTATTTTGGAAAAATAAAGTCTTGAGACGTTATGAAAGCAGCCTTTGTCAAACAAGTCTGTTTACTTGTCTTTTAGAATAGCAAGACTTCTTTAGAGTAACAGACTTCTTTTAGAATAACTCTTTGTTAAGGAAAAAACATTGGGGATTAAAAAAAGGGGAAATGTATAAAGCTCTTTAATGAAAGCAATGAATTTTAGATTAAATTTGAAGAGAAATACACTAAAAAATAATGAAAAGAATAGAAAACTGCATGTAGACATGCTTAAAAACGTGTAGTACTTTGTAGCTAAATTATTCTAATAAAAGGAATTAGAAAAATTAGAAAAATTCTAATAAAAGGAATTAGCAAACATGCATCCTAGGGATTTGTGGACTTTATAAATCTTAAATCTTCCTGAGTGTTTTTAAATTTTAAAGATTAACTTTAAATTACATTTTTAATCTATCAAAATAGATTAGTAAACATTCCTTTGGCAAAGTAGGTTCTTTGCTGATTTTTGAGGTGGTGGTGTTTTGTTTTGCTAACTCAAGTAACAATGATTATTTTGATATACTATTTTGTCTTTACTGAAAAATTGTTGACTAAGAAATCTGAATATGTTCTTTTGAAAGTTAGATAGGATTTTTGCCTATTTAATATAAAACACACAAATAATCAACTTAAAGGATAGTTTTAATAAATGAAATGGAAAAGATCATGTATGCCCTAAATAATCATCCTCACCCCAAAGGAGATACTAGATTAGAAAGTAAATTTGAGGGATGGAGAAGGAGACAAAAATTTCATGTAGATTTGTAATGAGTAATGAACTTCTCTGTCTGTGCTTAATTATAAAATAATTTTAAAGGATATTTTTCTTGACATGGATTTAAGTTCAGTAACTTTTCCTTTAGGAACGTATTATGAAATGGTAGAATGTATCCTTAAGGAAATCACATGGTGTATAGAGCTCTGTACCTACTCAGGAGAATTTTACATTTGACAAAGCTCAATAACTTCCAAGTGACAAATAGACAAATTAAAACATTCGTTTCTTCTTCTGAGCATTAATGGTTAGATAATTGATTAATTGAAAAAAGTGTGTATTCGGAAAATGATGTTACTTTGTTTTATTAAATTATTTTCATCTGTGTTTACATAGTTTATGTATTATAAATCTTGCCAAACTGTGACATCACAGCCCCACCTTGTGGTTAATGTAGACAACTAAAAGACTAAATTTTAAGCAAAAAGCAAGACCTTTACATTTTTAAAAAAATATTTATGCTCTCAAAATTTTTCTTAAAGGTTAATATAAATAAAAATGATCAGATTGGATGATTTTTTTTCAAGAATTCCTTTTTTATTTTTGCAGTATAATAGAATATTTTGAAAGGAGGAATTGGGACATCTTTTCCTGCAATAAGGGATAGCTAGCATACATATTTTCAGTTAATACTGATGAAGTAATTTGTCTACTGTTCTTTATATACTTCATAAATTTCTAGCTTGTGTTCACTAGGAAATATGGGCCTGGACTAATAATAAAATTAGTGTAGAAGTGTTCAGACTTAATTCCAACTGATACAGTAATTGGTTTTGAGTAGACAGGATAACTTATATAATATTAGAACAGTACCAGAGAATGCAATTGTAAAAACAAATACATTTAAAAAAATCTCTTTGTGGCAGGGAAAGGTAAATCACAATAATTTTTTCCTTCATAATTCGCAAAGAGCTAGTAAGTAGAGCAATGAGGAGGGCATTCCTGTGGTAGAAAAAATGAGTGATTTAAACAAACCATGAAATTAATAATCTCTGTTACGGCTTTTTGAAGATTAACAAAATTCATTCCTGCTGAAGTTGCTGAAGGGAGCTGTCCTAAGGTAGTTCTAATTTACGCCAGCTCTCGCATATTGACAATGCACCTTCCTGACCTTTTTCACCTTTGGTCACCTTGCACCCTTGCTACTTGAATGAATTCAGCTGTGTCTCATCTAACTCTAGAGTGACTTAATTGATTTTCATATTGTCCCAAGACAGCTTCCCTATTGATCATCTCTGAGCTAAGAGGAGAGACAATAAAAAAAAGTTTGTATTATTGACACCTAAATGATTTGACACCTGTGATAGCAAGTCTCCAAAGATAGTCAGTTCTCAATGATCCATGCCTCCCAGGACTCAAACATTTGTATAGTTCCCTCCCAGGTTGAATCCTCATGGGCCTTCTTTAACCAACAGTTTGCAGTATAAGTGACTCTGCAGTTTCCAAATTGGGTCATGAGAGACCTTGTGGCTTTGACCTATTAGAACGTTCATTGTTAGGGCACTGTAAAAATCCGGGTGCCATTCTGTGGAAAGCCTGTGCCACATGATGAGGCCATGCCATGTACAAGCGCTCTGGCTAACAGCTGAAGTTGAGCTCCTTTACCATTTGGCACCATGTGACTGAATTATTTGGACATTGAGCCCATGGAATCTCCAGATGACTGTTGTCCCCATAGTTGACCTCTACCAGCAACGACATGTGAGTCCTCAAGGGAGAACCACCCAGCTGAGCCCTGTCAACCCACAGAGCTATGAGACAAAGAACATTGTGTTAACTCACCAAGTTCTGAGTATTTTGTTAACCTGCAACAGAGAACTGAAATAGGGATGGTTGTTTAAACTGCCTATCTAATCAAGCCTTCTTTTCTGATCATTTAGCTTACTGGATTGTTTATTTACCTTTCATTTTCCTCAATAGGGCCATAAGCTCCTTGAGGGAAGGGGCTGTGCTTATGCAGTCTTTTCAGTTTTAGAACCTAGCATGCACAGCCTGGTACATAGTAGGCACTCATGTGTGAATGAGTAACTGGGAGTTGGTTTTATATCTGATATTTTATTGTATTTGAATTAAAATGATCCCTGTAGGGAATAGGATTTTTCAATTTAACAGACAAAAAATAAAAATAAATCAACATGTGAGGAGAAGACTTGCAAAAGATTGTGCAGTTTATTCCTGAATAAAGGGATATGTAGGTGGCCATGTGTTGGCTAGAGTAATGTACTAAGTTATTATAAAAAGAAACTGTTATACTCAGCATTCTGGGCTGAAGGGCTGAGACAAGGAGTGGTCAGTTTGTAAGTAACCTGCTTATGTTTATTAGACTTTCAATAAGTATTTTGAATTGAATGAATTTGGTTTTGCACGTTTTAAAACAGTTTTTAGGAAAATGCTTTAAGCATGTCAATATACTGACTAAAGAGTGTGTATATTATCATCCCACCTTAAACTAAAAAATAGTTCTAAAATATAAACATGTGAAAACAGTGGCTTTTCAAGGGCCAAAGAGAGTGTGGCCTTGATCTGTATTTTCACTGGAACTGTCATCACCATGGCTACAGATTGCCACTCATTGGCTGTGGCTTGTTGAATTCAACCAAACACCGTTTGGACATCTATTCAGTATGGTCCTAGAAGTGTGATAAATAGTGGAATTACGTATAATTTCAAAAGTATAGACCTGTATGACTTTGTTCAAAAAATGAATTGTTTAGGAGAGCTGTAATAGGTGATGTCAAAAAAAAAAAAATAACAACTTAGAAACTTCTTGTCTGCCTGTAAGAGTTTCAATAAAACAGACTTGAGAAGCAGAATTTTTATGTAAATTTAGAGATATTATTAACTGTTTAAAATTGGTAAAGGACTTGACAGATCTGAGATATTTAAAAGGTAACAGAGTGAATTCAAGTGTGTAAAGTAATAAAGAATCGGGAGAGAGCAAAGAGATTCAGAAGTTATAATCAATATAATTATTTTTCAAAATAAGAATGTGAAAAATGGACATAAATCCACATTTAACTTGCCATTGATTAGAGGGGTTACATCTACTAATTTGGGACTCTTGTCTTAGCATTAAGATTTAAGATTATTCTATTATTTTTGGAAACCATGTCGTGTGCACTGTTTTTCAAACAGTTTTATCCTTTAACAGAATTTCTTGCAAATATTTAGCCCAATATTACACTATTTTTTTAAGGTCTAAAATGAGGACAGAACAAGAAGTACAGAATATGTTCTTGTCTGGGTGACATGATTAATTACTATCCACTCTCCAATGCTTGTAGCCCAGAATCTAAATCTTCAATGATGGTTAACTTTTGTGACAGTTATGTGTACTTTTCCCTGAATATCCATGTGCTTCCAGATTTCCCACCCACTCCTAGTTAGGTGTGGTTATGTGACTACTTTTGGCACGTGGCCTAAGAGGAGAAGTGATGTGGATCATTCAAGCATTTAAGACATAAGGCCAAGCATTTAAGAGCCCATTGTAGCAACTATTGAAATATGTATATTGAAATACTTGGATCCTAAGTCACTATATGCAGGGAGTTTCCATTAAGAGGTGCCAGGCCCACAACAGATGTGTGTGGGAAAGAAAGAAAGCTTCAATGTTAAGCCACTGAGGTTTCAAAGTTTGCAAGATAGCTATTTTTATCTAATACAACAATCACATGTGTGGCAAAGAAATACATATTTAATTTGGAAGGGTAGATTTAGGTATGTATTGATTTTAAAGTAATAAAAACCTAGACTTATTTTAGAGTTAATGATTTAATTTGTATCATCTAACAATAGAATCTCCGAATTGGAAGTGGTCGTAAAAGCTGGGTAGTCCAATCTCTGTCCTACTCCACGCTGAACAAATCCCTTTCAAGCTTCCCAGGTTGCTGACCATTCAGATTGTACCTGCAAACTTCATTAGTCAATGCATATTGGGTATCTATTACATGCCCACCATTGTACCTGACATTCTAGACATCATGACATCATCTTTCATTACAATCCAGTGGTTGGTGATTCACTGAATCTTGACCCAGAGACTACAAAGCTTTTTCTGAACTGCGCCAAAATCTGTGTTTTGTAATTTCTACTTAAAGTTTATATTTGCACATTTTGGGATGATATAATAAAGTAATGTCTTTTAATATGGGCTCATCTTTCAAATACTTAACAGCAGGAATCATAACCATTCTTCCTACCCCCATGCCCCACCCTATTCTCTTTTCCACACTTAAAATATCAGATTCTTCACTAGTCCTTGTACAAACACATTTGGAGGCTCCGCTGTGCTGAGCGTAACTTGCTGATTTCACAAAGTGTTAATATCACTTCAGGCACTCTCCTTTACACTTGGTATGATTTGTCAGTATGTCAGTGGACATGTGTCATTATGTCCGTGGTGACACTCAGATCGAAATTCAATATGCTAGGTAAGTTTAAATGGCATAGAAACTAAGTAAAGGGTACTCATATTTTGGGTTTTTGTTAATACAAGTTAATATCAAATTGCTTTTGGTGGAGTGGACAATTGTATTGTACTGCTGACAATTTACACTCCGGTAAAATGTGGTTTTCCTTCACCTTGGAAGTTGTTGATTTCACTTTATTGTACCTTCTTGTTTTCACTGAGCCATGTATAGAATGCTATTAAATTAGTTTTAAATTATAGGTTTAGCTTGTTGCAATCTTTGTGAAAGCTGACTCTCTCTCAATTTTGTCATTCTCCTCCTGACTCATGTCACCCAAAATGATGAGCAAGCCTTCAACAACTGCATCTTAGTAGTTTACAAAACCCTTTAGAAAGTCCAACCCGAATTGGAACGGCCTACCATACTCTGTGTAGAACTTTTTAATCAGAGTGCTGATTATGGCTACAATTTTCTTAATGTACTTTTTGTTTAATTTTTAACAAACAATGTACTTATTTGGAGTTAAAATAAGCTTAGAATCCTGAAATTTTGGAGAGTGCTTTCCTTGGAGATTAAGTACTTCATGGTTCTCAGCCTGGGCCTCCTTTTACAATGACCTGGGGATTTAAGAGAGCATTTGATGGTGTGCCCTCCCTCCGCTACCCCCGCCAAATACACCTATTAAATTCCATTTTCTGGGAGTGAACCAGGCCATGAGTTATCTTTAAAAGCTCCCTAAATGCTTCTAATATGCAGCAAAGGTGGGAAGATATGACTTAGCTCAACCCTGGAAGGTGACAAAGATTGTTTGCTTGGCCAAACTTTAGTCAGGTTCCCAAAGCTCCTTCTAGACCCATCTGTGGGTAGTTTAACAGGAACACCCTTGATATCTGGTGGTGGTCATCATACCCCACTAGTCCCCAGGTGATGTCTGAGCACCCTGGCCTACCTTCAGCAAGAATCCTCTTAGGTCTGTTTCACTAGAATCTCCCCTTTTTCCAGATGTTTTCTCTTAGGAATTTTTCATACGCCAACCCCTACCCTGCTGCTTGGCTATAAATTTCCACTGGCCCATGCTATAGTCCAAGTTGAGCCCATTCTGTCCACCCACTGCAAAACCCCATTGCAGTGGTCCCTATACCTATTGCAATGGTCCTGAATAAAGTCTGCCTTACCGTGCTTTAACAAGTGTCATTGAATAATTTTTTTTCTTTAACAAAGATATTATTTTTTATCACCGCAATACTTCTATACTTAGTTTACTGCATGAGAATTTTGAGCTAATTCATGGAACCACGTTAAATGAAAAAAAATGTCTGATCAATAATGGCAATCTAAGTGAAATCAACAAGTAAAATGTCTATATTGAAAGACAAAACTAATTTCTCCGGAGTGTATACTACATGCAGAGACTGACCAGAGCCACAGTGGTCGTGTTAGACTCAGTGTGATCACACAAAGAAGACACAGGATTATAGCTGGCCTTGGCTCCAGCCAATAGCCTGAATTTCCCGTCGTGTTTCTTCTGCTTTAGCTCCCCAAACACTGGGACACAGTTTTGAAATTTCATGAAGCTTCAAGATGTTCTCTCCTATCATTTGTCCAATAAGAAAGAAAAGCTCATACAGTCCAAGCTCCTCCCATGTCCATGATCGATGACTTGGCCTCTGCTTGGGCATTTTGCAGATGGCTCGTCTGTGGTTGGAAAGCTCTTGTGATCAGAATGCTTCTCCTTACATCCAGCTGATTGATAACAATTGCTCTCCTAACTTCTTCCCGTTGCTTCTAGTTCTGCTTTTTGGAGGAACACAGTCTAAATTGAATGCCTTTTCTGTGTTTTAGCAATGCAAATGGATTGTAGTTTTTCTAAGTCTGCTCTCCAAAATAATAATTTCAGGTGTCATGCAGGGTGTCATGCAGAGTCTCTGGTCCCGCTCCCCACATAAGAATGCAGGACACAGTGAGGCCAAAAAGGAACACCCATGGAGCAATAGGTAGAGGAGTCATACCACTATAGTCTCGCTGGCGGTTGGGTGGGAGACACAGGAAGCAGGAGCCACACTATCTGCAACCTGCCATCCACTTCTCTCTGCCAACGAACCTCACTGGCTAGCTGCAATCCGCCCTTGCTAGCTCAGCCACCATCTTCTTGCTAGCTCGCATTTTCTGCTAACGTAGCCGCGGCAGTTATATTAGTGGCCAATGGCTCACTGGTTACAGCTGACGGCCAACTAGCCATAGCTGATGGCCATCCAATCACAGTTGATGGCCATTTACTACTGGAGCCAGCATCTTTCCACGTGAGGCTGAGAGCCTGGAAACTGCACTCCTGGCTCTGTCCCCTCTTCAGGTTTTCACAACCATCCCATCACTCTGTCCTCTGTGACTCCCTGCTTCTGTTTCCTTTGTCAGGGACAAGAGACTAGTTTGTGCTTTACCAAAATACCAGTTAGCTTTTGCCGCAGGAAGGACTACATAACAAACCACTCCCAAGCATAGTGCCTTAAAATAACATTAATTTAATCTCATGGATCTGTGATTTGCCTGGGCTCAACTGAGTGAGATTTTCTCTGCTGCAAATCTCGCATCTCCCTCACAGGCTTAGTGGGCTCACCCGCATGTTTTCCTCATGGCAATGAGGAGTGTCATTGGAAGCGGGCAGGTGGAAACGTGGAAGGGTCTAGGTTTGGAGCTGGCACATCGTCACTTCCCCCTTCTACTTTTGCCCAAGCAAGTGATGTAGGTGAACCCTGAGGGATGGAGAAATATGGTTGGATACGTTAGGAGGAGAAACTGCAAAGTCATATGGCAGAGAATGTTAAAAGAGGAAGGACAGTTAGAAGGTATAAAGCATTATATAAGTACATTAAAATTCTGATTCCAATTTTTAAAATTCATTAATGTATTACCAAATTACTATTGTGACATATGCCAGTAGGATGCTGTTTCATTTATTAAATCATTTCTTTTAACAAATATTTGAGGGCCCAGTACAAGAGCATCTATCTTCTGATTTATCACATAAAAGACACAAAATCTTGGCCAACTCTTTTAAGGTTATTTATTTATTTATTTGACTTTTCTGTTTTTGATGTACAGCTCTATAAGTTGTAATATATATATAAATTCCTATAAGCACCACCATAATCAGAATATAGAACAACAGCATCACACCAAACACTTCCTTTTTGTTGCCTCTTTTGTGGTTAAAACCTCCCCCTACTCCTGACTGTGGATACTAACTAATCTCTTCTCCCATATAGTTTTGCCTTTTCTAGATTGTCGCTGTAACGCAGGGTCTCAGCTCCCGCTCCCGCACAAGAACGCAGGACATGGTGAGGCAAGAAGGAACATCCACGGAGCCATAGATAGGGGAGTCCTACCACTATATTCTCGCTGGCGGCTGGGCGAGACACAAAAGCAAACATCCACCAGTACCCCAAGGAGGGGTCTTCCTGCACCCCTGTCTCACTGGCGGCCGGGGAAACACAGGAAGTAGGATCAACACGATCTGCAATCCACAATCCGCTTCGCCACTGCACTTACTAACCGCAATCCGCACTTGCTAGCTCAGCCACGGCAGTTATATTAGTGGCCAATGGCTAATTAGTTACAGCTCATGGCCAACTAGTCACAGCTGATGGC